>NW_006400044.1:2483456-2485126 GCF_000299155.1 Elephantulus edwardii | reverse complement strand
CTTCCTAGTCTGTCTTAATCTGAATGTTTAGGAGTATCTGACAGACAGCAATTTGTGGAGCAATGAAAGATAAATCCCTCATTGTGGAGTTAACCATTAGTTACAGTGTAGTCCCTGCTCTTAGCCCAGTGACCAAGCCCCAAGGCGGAGCCCAAAACGGTTGGGAGGAGTAAAGGCCTGATGGAGGGACACGGTGGCAGAACCCGGAGCCTGGAAGCACGAGGGCACAAGTCGAGGCCAGGCAATACAGAGGAGACCCCGGAAAGAGCTTCTGACACGCCTCCAGGTACCAAGCCCCAAGGCGGAGCCCAAAACGGAAAAACACAATCTATACCAGAGTTCTACAGGACACATCACCTTCCCCTCGGAGACAGTACAACTAACTTAAGTGACACTGGACACAGAAAAAAAAATTGTCAGCAGCTGACGTTGTTGGAATCACAGGAGTGAAGAAAGCTTCAGATACAAGCTGTCAGGTCATAGGTCGGACAATGGGAGATAAATTCTGAAAGCATTTGGGAGAAGTGAAGGGGTATCCTGGTGGAGGGTGGAGCTGGGAAATAAGTGGGTCAAGGTTTGTCCTAGAGAGGTTGAAATCAAGCTGCTCCTTAGAGGCAAAAAGATTCTGAGACTTCATCTGACCTACTTTGGACATGGTTCAAAGAGGGACCAGTCCTTGGAGAGGGACCTCATGCTTGGAAGGGTGGAGGGAAGGCCCTTGATAAGACAGACTGATTTAGTGATTGGGGTAATGGGGGTAGGTGAGTCAGAGACAATAAGATTGGCACAGGATAGAGCAGGGTGTAGGGCTATTGTACATATGGTCACTATGAGTGACAGATGACTTAACATCACATAACACCAAGAACAATTACTAATTGCCAGTGAAACATTATGCAAAACAGGCTATTGTGTGATTTAGACACTGTGCAAACCCCATACATATTATATACAAGCTGTCCCTGGGTTACTGATGAGTTTTATTTCTAAATCTATCTTTAAGTCAAATTTAAGTAGTTTGAAGAGTGAATATGGTTCATCCATTAATCAAAAATTTGTCTTAGTATACACTACCTCAATTCATTGTCATCACATAATAACCTCCCACGTGATTAACTGCCTCAAAAAACCCTCGGAGGGGCTAGCTATGAGTTGGTTCCTACTCTATGGTACACAACAAGAAAAAGAAGAACAAATTAATGGCTGATCCTTCCATATTTTCCATGACATTATTCACATAAAAAGAGATAGCTCATCTTTTTTACCCAGTCATTGAAGGGGCTGAGAGGCATAGCCTTTGTGTTAACACCACAACTCTATATGATTGTACCACAAGAATTGTGTATACTGCATACCAAACTCCAAACTCATCACAATTAATGGTGACCCTACGTGGAGTCTGAGACTGTAAATAATCTTCATGGGAGGTGGGGAAATTAGAACTCCCAAACTTTAATTTAGTAACACAAAACATGATACTGTGCTCTTTTGGGGGATACATTTTGTGTATAAAAACATTAACGAAACCCTTCTAGGTACACTAAGCCATCTTTAGTGTAATAATATACTAACAATAATGATAGCATTTGATGTCCATAACAAAATACTACCTACTTGTTATTAGAAATCATTGTACCTCAAATTTTTAAGTATAATAAACTTCATAAATC
>NW_006400044.1:2480423-2482117 GCF_000299155.1 Elephantulus edwardii | reverse complement strand
ACAACAACAACAACAACAACTGACTTATAGAAATTGAGACTATGGATGGATACATAGTTGGATTTTACATGCACAGACATTATATTGTTTACACACACAGAGAATTACTGGAGCAGTGATATCTTTGGATTATATACAATGCAGTTTTGC
Source organism: Elephantulus edwardii (assembly GCF_000299155.1). Taxonomy (NCBI): domain Eukaryota; kingdom Metazoa; phylum Chordata; class Mammalia; order Macroscelidea; family Macroscelididae; genus Elephantulus; species Elephantulus edwardii. The sequence continues at coordinate 2,481,967 of NW_006400044.1, read as the reverse complement.
TGTTGTTTAAAAGTTTATATTTGAATGAAAGCAAGTTATTTACTTAGTCAACAAGTGTTTCTGCAAGTGTCAGGCTCTGTTATAGAGAACACATCTCTTTCCATACTAAATGAACGTTCCATTGTAAATTTTATTCTCCAATTCTGGTCAATGACTATCATCCAAATTGCAAATAGCAAAAATAAGTAAAATAGATATTAGAATTAAGGCATACCTTTAAAAATATTATAGCTGTAGCATAAGCTACTCATGTTAAATTGGAGAACAGCATAAGAGCATAGATATTAAGATATATAATGTTCATCTAATACTGAAACCACTTAACTTCACTCTATTACATAATTCAGCATAGCTCAAGAAGTAATAAGTTTCAGATCACTGGCAACATCCAAATCTCTTAAGATAAATGTTTTAAGGAGAACAGCACTCCATAAAGCTTATCAGAAAGCTGAGTGCTTTTAAGAGTTGATTTTGGCTCTCAGTATACGTTGACTTCAAATACCCTCAAGCAATTCTCTACTAACCTAACCACAGCTGTCAACCTTAAAGTCAGGCTACTTTAAACCATATATATGAAAAGACAACCACCAAGGAGAAAATCCAATTCTTTAGCAAGATACAAACTAAATAGTTAAATAGAATTAAACCAAAATAAATTTCAACTTCTTGCTTAAAGAGATGAGACCCAAGGGCCTCATGTTCCATCAAATCTGTGCAAGTCAAACTTGCAATTGCTTGCCAAGTCTTGGTAACCACTGAAAGTAAAGATGTTCACAATGACCACTCGAGGAATGTGTGATACAGAATAAGGCAATAAAATATGGACTTTATTTCTTCGCAGATGGAATTTAAGAACAAGTACAAGGTGAGGCCAAGAAGGCCATTGTATTGTCTTTCTGTGACTTTTTGCACTGTAACATCAGATGTTCAGTGTTTTTGCCAATTATTTGATTCCTGCAATCTAAAGCTTCCATAGCATAGAGATGAAGAGTCTAAACCCAGAACCAAACTCACTGCAGTCTGGTCAATTTCAACTCATAATGACCAAATCGTAGGACTGTCCCACAAATTCCTAAGGCTGTGAATCTTTGCTGAAGCAGACTACTACATCTTTTTCCCCCTAGAAAACCTGAGAGGTTCAGATCACTGACCTTTTGGCTATTGATCTGAGCTCCTAATTCACTGCACCCAAGGACTCATTTAGGAGAATTTAGTACTTGTCCAAGTTTAAATTTAGGAATCCTCTGTTGTTGTACCAAGGTGCATTTGAATGCATTATCAATCACAGGGATGCTATGAACAATAAAATTTAACCTTGCCCTATCCTACTCCATCCTCACACTTTCTGATATGCTTAAACCCATTGTTATGAACCTCTAGGCAACCAAAATTCAAACCCAGTAGAGCATTTATTTCTCACTGTGGACATGGGCAACTATGGCTGCGCTGACATTATCAAAGCCAGAACTGCAAAATTTAACAAAGAGAATGTAACAAGGCTCTCATAGCTAAGATTATAAAAGAATTCCAGTAAGATAAAACCC
>NW_006400044.1:2462285-2477703 GCF_000299155.1 Elephantulus edwardii | reverse complement strand
AAGTGCTTCAGGTCCTTTTCAATTTCAGCAAGCAGGGTTGTGTCATTTGTATAACGTAGATTGTTGATGAATCTTCCACTGATCCTGATGCCACATTTCTCCTCATACAGCCCAGCCTTCTGGATAATCTGTTCTGCATATAGATTAAAAAGGTATGGAGATAGGACACGTCACTTGTTTACACTCTTCCCAATTTTGAACCATTGAGTGTTTCCTTGCTCTGTTCTGATGACTGCCTCCTGGTCCAAATGTAGTTTCTCATATGCATGATCAAGTGTTCTGGGATGCCCTTTCTTCTCAGTGTCAGTCATCGTTCATTATGTCAAACGCCCTTGCATAACTAACGAAACATAGACAGACATTCCTCTGGTACTCCCTGCATTCAGCCAAGATCCATCTAACATTATCTACAATATTCCTACCACTATGACCCCTTCATTTGTGCCAGCCTGCACTTCTGGTAGTTCTCTGTTTTGTGCTGTTCCAGTCATTTTTGGATAATATTCAGCAGAATCTTACTTGTATGTGATATCAATGATATTGTTCAATAATTTGGACACTCTGTCTGATCACCTTTCTTTGGAATTGGAACAAATATAGATCTCTTCCAGTCAGTTGGCCAAGGGGTTGTTCTCCAGATTTCTTGAACAATTTGGTGAGCACATCTAGGGCAGCATCTGTTAGTTGAAATACATCAGTTGGTATACCATCAATTCCTGGGCCTTATTTTTGGCTAGTTTTGTCAAAGCAGCTTGAACTTCTTCCTTCATCACCATATGCTCTTGCTCATATGTTGTTTCATGAAATTCTTCTGTGTCTGCTAGTTCCTTTCAATACAGTGACTCATTATATTCTTTCCATCTTCTTTTACTACTTCCTGGATCATTTAATATTCTGCCTCAAGCATCCTTGATTATAGCAACTCGAGGTTTGAATTTGTTCTTCAGTTCCTTGAGCTTAAGAAATGCTGAGCGAGTTTGACGCTTTTTATTTTCTGACTCGAGCTTCTTGCACATTTCTTGTAATATTTTACTTTGTTTTTCCACCCTGTCTTTTGAAATCTTCTGTTCAGCTCTTTAATATCTTGAATTCTTCCCTGTGCTGAGGCTGCTCTAGTGCAATAGTCAGAGTCTTTTTTGACATCCACTTTGGTCTCTTCTTCCTCCTCTGTCTTTGTAATGAACTTTTGCACTCTTCCTGTCTTAATACTCTTGATATCCTCCCATAATGCAACTGGCCTTTGCTCATTGGTGTTCAAGGCTTCAAGCCTGTTCCTGGGATGGTTCTGAAATTCAGGGATAAAACACAAAACAATATTCTCATATAAGATACATTTTCATAGTCTCTAGATTTAGTTTTTAAAACCTCTTTCTTATGTCTCAATTGCTACTATGCATAGGAAACCTGGACAGTGACTGAAGATGACAGAAGAATAAATGATTTTGACTTGTGTGACTAGAGAAGAGTATTGAACATCCCATGGACTGCCAACAGAACAAGCAAGTGTGTTCTGGAGAAAGTGAAGTCAGGGTGCTCCTTGGAGGCAAGGATGGTAAAATTCTGTTTCACATACTTTGGACATGTGGACAAGAGGGGGCCAGTTTTTGGAGAAGTATATCATACTTGAAAAGGTGGAGTACAAGAATGAAAACCACAGAGATGGGTTGATGAAGTGGCTGTAATAATGGGATCGAGTGTTTCTGAGATGATGAGTTTGGCTCACATCAAAGCAAGGTTCAGTGCATTGTTCATAAGGTCATTATGAGTCCTTGTCAACTTGATGGTACATAACAACTTACCTTTAAAGCATGATGTTTGAATCCTCCAGCTGCTCCATGGGTGAAAAGATGGAACATCTCCTCTGTGATTTACTGCCTTTGGAAACCTCCTGAAGGATCGGCTATGTACAGTATGTAACGACAACAAACCCTCTTACTTCTAATTAATCCTATACTTTCCTTATTTGGAGATGATACTACTGATTACTATTCATTTTCATCTGCATTTATATATTCATTTCTATTTCTATATACACTCATGAAATAGTTATACATATTTATTCATATACAAACTAGTACATGAAACTTGTCATCTTACTTCTGATCCTTTTATTTCTCACATCAAGTAATCCTAGTATTGTTTTCTTCTATTTCAAGCATTTTTATTACTCATATTGTGTCACCAAGTAAATCATTAAAATTTATTTTTGTAAATACTTAATGACAATATTAAATATTGTTCAGAGAGAAATTTATTTCATAAGTGAGTTTGCTTTTCCTCTAGATCAATGTTACAAGAATGAAATTTTCTTCATTTTCCCCTAATTCTCAAACTTCTTAATATTGTTTGCCACTGATAACATTCCTTTTTTACCTGCTCTTCAAACTGAAAAATTCCTTGTTATCAGAGTGTGCTTTGCTTTCCTATCTTTCTACCATTCCTTTTCATTTTCCCCAAATTCCAATTTCTTTTTCATTACTAAATCACAGGTGAACCCCCACCCCCGTAATCTAAATTCCTTTATAAATTTTATTCTGGCTCCAATTAAGTGGAATTATTTAAAGTAACTTACATTTCTCCCTCATCCCCTTGTCTCTTCACTAGTGTGTGTGATTGCATGTTACTGAGACAAGATTTAGTCCTTTAATCCAATCTGCTGATCCATTTCTGGCAGCAAAATTCTAAGTCAATCCCTCCATGGCTTACAACTCAAAGACAAGTTTCAGATCCTTTGATTCTTAGGAATTAAGTTAGTAGAAGTTTGGACTTGACCCTGAATTAATAGAGGAAGCACCAACAGTGCCTGCTTCTTAGATGTTACAACTGCTCCTGGAGTGTAGCCTTACCTGTTCACATCTGCCTCTTTCCCGTCCTCTGCCTTATACAGGGCATTTCTGGAATCACTTCATATTCTCAAACCTAAATGATGACTTTGGAATTCAGGACATGCTTTATTAGCTGTGTAACACTGAACAAGGTAAGGAGCAACTCTATGTCTCACTCTCCTTATCTGGAAAAAGGAAACAAGAATAGAATCTTTCTCACATTATTGTTATGAGCACTGATATATCACAGAGTTTATTATTGTGCTTGCAAAGGTGTGGGCTGCCATTGGGTTGTGTGATTTCATTGTTATGATTATTCTGCCAATTTTTCTCATTGAGGATTTTCCTCATTTTAGATGGTTACTTTAGGAAACATAATGCCCATTTCTAGTTATTGTTCTTTCCCGGGCACTTGTCCAGGCAGGCATACAGAACACCTGACAACCATTACCTTACTTGATGAATGAATGAATTAGGAATACCTCATATTTCTATATTATAAATGAATGGACAGTAAGCTGTAATTGGAGAATTTAAAAAAAACGAAGAACTGGCACAGCATGTATAAAATTGAAAGAACAAAAAAAAAAAACAAAAAACAAATTCAAGACTCAAGTTACACTACTGAGATTATACTATGGGGGAAATGTGGGTTGATACAGAAAGCCAAGGAAGAAGTTTAGAGGAATGCACAGGATCAATGTACCAAAAAGAAATGGCTAACATTGAAATATTTCAGAAAGCACCATTTGATCAAGAAACAATGATGCTGTAGGAAGGCATTGGCAAAAATTAAGGCAAGAGGAACCAACATGATATCAATTAATATATTTTGAATAATAGATGCAGGCTTGGACATGCTCACCAGTTTCTGTCAGGAAATTGAGATGACAGAAACTTGGCCAACAGACAATGCAATAATATTACATAGGCAAAATACTACTGCAAGTCACCCAAAACCTGCTAGTCCAGTACGCTGACAAGGAACTATGAGAAGTTCACACTAGATTTAGAAGAGGCCATGTTGCAAGCAATATCATTCCTGATATTGGTGGATCCTGGCTGAAAGCAGAGAATCCCAGAAGATTGTCTATTTGTGTTTGGCTAAACAAAAGCACTTGACTGTGTGGATCATAACAAATTATGGCTAACATTGAGAAGAATGAGAATCCTAGAACACTTAATTGTGAAAAAAACAGTATCTAAATAAGAAGGCTGTGGTCCAAACAGTAAAGGACACTACATTGTCTAAAATTTAGAAAGAGTATGCCAGAGTTGTATTTCTTCTACATATCTCTTTTTTCTGTGTGCTAAGCTAGACTCTATCAATAAAATTGTGACATCAGGATGTAAGGAAGATTCATGAGCAACCTGTGTTATGAAAATGATACAACTTTGCTTATAGAAAGTGAGGAGTACTTGACGCTCAAAAATTCTCACCACTGAACTGAGAAGCAACATCATGATAAATAGAGAAACAATTGAACTTTCAATTACTTCATCTTGCTTGGATCCACAGTCAACACCATTGGTACTAGCAGCCAGGAGATCAGGAGACATATTGCATTGGGAAAATCTGCAGTCAGGGACGTCTTCAAATTACTGGAAACAATGACGTCAGTTTGAGGACTAAGGTACAACTGGTTCAGGCCATAGTCTTTTCAGTTACTTGCTATCCATTTGAGAGCTGGATAGTGAATACGAATGACAGAAGAATTGATGTATTTTAGCCGTGGTGTTGTAAAAAAAAATACTGGGTATCCTATGGACTGCCAAAGCAACAAACGGATATGTCTTGGAGAAAGTAAAACCAGAGGGCTCCTGAGAGACAAAGATGGCAAAGCTTCATCTCGCATACCATGGACATGTTAAGAGAGGTTATTCTTTGGAGAAGAGCATCATGCCACAAAAGGTGAGGAGTTGGAAAAAAGAGGAGTGCCTTAGGATTAGCACAGAGACTGTAGTAGTGAACTTGAGAGTGTCAGAGATTGTGAGGGCAGCACAGGATGAGATGGGGTTCAGATCTACATAGGGCTGCTATGAGTCATATTCAGTTCAACAGTACCTAACAACAATAACAACATCATTTTGTTTCAATAACGTTCTCCATTTCCTCTTTCAACAAAATTTAAACTCACTGCCATTCAGTTATTTGGATTCATTGTGACCCTCCACCTTAATGAGAAGAGATTTTTCATCTTTCCCCTGCAAAGCTACTGGTACATTAGAATCACTGGGGTTACTTGATATTTTGTCAGTAGACTAGTACACTATGACCTACTCTATCAGAGTTCTTTTTCTATTGTTTAAGAGTGTCTGAGTGGTGCAACCCCATCTGTCTCAGTGATAAGGTATTTCCAGAAATTCAAGCTGGATCCAGAAGACTTAAAAGCAGGGTTATCATTGCTAGTGTCTTGCCGAAAAGCAATGAATATAAAAAAAAGATGTAACCTGTGTTTTATGCAAAAACAGTCGACAAATTATGGACCACATAGTGAAGAACAGAAATACATTTTTGTGCAGGCAGAATCTGTACATAGAACAAGAGGCAGTCATTCAAACAAAAAAAGTAGATACTGCATAATTTAACATCAGGAAAGCTTGCATCAAGGTTTAATCCTTTTGCAATATCTATTTAAACTGCCTGGCTAGCAAATAATTCAATAAACTGTCCTGGATTAATAAGATGCCAGTATCAGGATTGGAGAAAGATTTATTAACAATTTACAATATACACATGACACCACTTGTTGAAAATCAAGGGGACTAGAAGCAATTACTGATGAAGATCCAAGGCTGTATAACCTTCACCATGGATGACTCTTCAACACCAAAAAAGCAGAAATCCTCACAAGTGAACAGTAAATGACATTCAAATAAAAAGGGACAATCACTGAGGTTGTTAATAATTTTACTTTTCCTTAGATCCACGATAAATTCTATGATCAATGAAACAGTCAAGAAGTCAAGTGACTTTTTAAACTAGGTAAATCAGCTGCAAAGGGTTGTTTGGGTTTTTTTAAATATAAAAGAGAAAATAAGTTACTTTGAGAATTAATGTGCATCTGGCCCAAGCAATGGTATTTTCAATTGCTACATATATGTACAAAAGTTGGATGATGAATAATAAATATCAAAGCATAATTGATGCCTTTGAATTACAGTGTTGGTGAAGGATATTGAATGTTGTTGTTAATTGTTAGGTTCCAACAGCTCCATTGTTGTTGTTATGTGCCGTCGAGTAGCCTGTGATTGATAACAACCCTGTGTATAACAGCCCTAAAACCTGTTCTATGCCATGTCAATTTTTTGTCTCTGACACATTTACCTCAATTACCCCAGTCACTAAATTGATCCATCTTATTGAGGGTCTTCCTTTCTTGTGCTGCCCCTCCACACTCACAGGCATGACGTCCTTCTCCAAGGATTGATCCTGCCTTGCAATACGGCCAAAGTATGTCAGATGAAGCTTCAGAATCCTCGCTTCCAAGGTGCAGCCTGGTTTCACCGTCTCCAGGATGAACTTGTTTGTTCTCCTAGGAGTCCATGGTATAGTCAATACTCTTCTCCAACGCCACAGTTCAAAGCCATCAATTCTCCTTCTATCATCCCTAGTCATTGTTCAGCTTGCTGATGCATAGCAAGTAAATGCAAAGACCATGGCCTGTGTCTCCAGACTCACATCATTGCTCTTCAGTACTTTGGAGAGGTCTCTGACAGCAGAGTTTCCCAATGTAATTAAATTTTCATTTTCTGGTTGTTGGTACCAAGAGGGTTAATTATAGAGCCAAGCAAACTGAAGCTGTTAATAATCTCATTCTCTTTAGCATTTATCATGATTCTGCGAGAGTCTTTGTTTTCTTGATATTGAGCTTCAATCCACATTGAACTTTGCTGTCCTTGACCTTCTGCAGCAAGTGATTTAGGTCCTCCTCAGTTTGAGAAGACAGGGTTCAAATCCATAGCACCCTATAAACTACAGATCTGAAGCACGTCATATTCTGTACTATCCTTACACTTCCTGAAACATTAAAGGCCATTACGGCAGTCACCATGTCAAACCACCTGGTCGAAGGTCTTCCTCTCCTTTGCTGAGATTTCCGAACATCATGTCCCTCTCCAAAGAATTGCCCCACCTAACTATTCTTGAAATGTGTGTGAGATGAAGCCTTATCATCCTTGCTTCCAAAGAGCACTTCTGCTGTACCCTTTCCAAGATGCATTTGTTTTGCTTTTTTTTTGGCAGTCCATGGGATGTTCAGTGATCTTCTCTAATACCACAGCTCAAAGGCATCATGTTTTTCTTCTGTCATCTCTTTCTATTTTCCAGCTCTCAGATACATAGTAAGTGACCACAAAATCCATGGCCTGAGTCAGACACACCATCGTTCTCAGAGTAACATCATAACTCCACAAAAATTTGGTGATGTCCTAGTGCAATACATCCTTTGATTTTCTGACTGCTGGTAGTAAGGGTATTAATTGTGGGTCCAAGTAAGATGAAGTTGTTGACAATTTCAATCTTTTCTCCATCTGAATATACCATAGCCAAAAGAGCAAGCAAATCTCTCTTCAAAATACCGCCAGAATGCTCCTTAGAAATGAAGGGAGATATGCTTTGAACAACTTATCAGAAGTCAGACCTTAGAGTAAGGCATCATGTTTGCTAAAGAGGTTCACCAATAAAAAGGAAGACACCCCAGGGCTCCATTTTCTCCCCATACCTATTCAATCTGTATGATGAGAAAATAATCTGGAAAGTTGGACTTTGTGAGGAGGATTGTGGCATCAGGATTGGAGGGAGACTCAACAATAATCTCCATTATTCGGATGACCCAACCTTGCTTGCTGAAAGTGAAGAGGACTTGAAGCACTTATTGAGGAGGATCAAAGAATGCAGCATTTAGTATGGATTGTGTCTCAATGTCAGGAAAACAAAGATTCTTACCACTGGGCTAATAGACAGTGTCTTGATGGATGAAGAGGAGATTTAAATTGTCAAGCTTCATCCTGCTTGGATCCACAATTAACATCCTTGCAATCATCAGTCAGGATAAAGGAGGCACATTGAACTGGGAAAATCTGCAATTAGGGACCTTTCTAAATTTTCTGGGAGTAATGATGTCAGTTTGAAGACTAAGGTGCATCTAATTCAGGCCATAGTCTTTCTGATGACTTGTTATATATCCAAGAACTGGACAATGAATAAGGATGACCAAAAAAGAATTGATGCCTTTGAGCTGTTGTGTCAGAGAAGCACACTGAACATCCCATGGACAGCCAAGGAAACGAATAGATATGCCTTGGCGAGGGTGCAGCTGGAGTGATTTTGGAGGCAAGAATGATGAGGCTTCGTGTCACATACTTATGGCATGTTGCTAGTAGGAGATATTCCTTGGAGAAGGACATGATGGTAAGAAGGGTGGAGGGTCAGTGAAGGAGAGTAAGATCTTGAGTGAGAGAGTAAGATGGATTGACATGGTGACTGCTGCAATGGGCTCTTGTGTGTCAGGAAGTGTGAGGATGGTGCAGGATCAAACAGGATTCAGATCTTTTGTTTATAGGGTTGATATGAGTTGTATTCAACTCAATGGCACCTAACCAAACAACAACAACAACAATCAAACACTTGGTCAGATTTCCTGCAACAATACGTTCGATCATAGAAATAATTGTAAGGATGGATTTTTGTACATAGTGTCACTGAGAGTCAAAACCAACTGGAGAGCACTTAACTATAATAAGAACATGGGGAGCTCTGGTGGCCTAGTGGCAAGAAGCTGCAATTACAATCCCAGGGGTTCACGGTTCGAATCCACCAGATGCTCTGCCGGGGAAGGAGGGGCAATCTTCTCCTGTACCAGTCAGATCTGATTTGACGGTACACGCACACATACAAAAAACCCAATAAAATAAAATAAATTAAAAAAAAAAACAAAACAAAAAACTATAATAAGAACAGCAAGGTGTAGCAGATAGATAAAAGCTGAATTAATAAATGAAAATTTGAGGATTATAATCCACTCAGAGCTGCCTTGGAAGAGAGCTTTATCATTATGTTTCCAAAAGTTCAAGTTGCGGAAAACTATGGAGCCTAGGTCTGCCCTATGTGGGGTTACCAGGAGTTGCAATTGACTCTTGGAACTGGTTTTATATTACTTAACTTTGTGTCTTTCCTCTAGCTTAAAATAAAGTGCTATTTCACCGTCCTATATAGCACAATATCCCTGTATATTTTGTAAAGTCTAAGTCCTCATTTATGAACTTGTACACATAACTCATTGCTTATTTTTATCATTTTCTTTGAATTGTTATTCCATTATTTAGGGCTGTTTGAGTTGGTTTCTTGGGGTGTGTTTTGTTTTTATTTTTTTCTCTTTGACTTTATTCTAAGCTCTCATGAAATTCATCTTTCCTATCTATTGTATGACATTATACTTAATGATAATCCATTTGTAAAGCTTTTCCTTAATATGTACTATTTGTTACCACATTAGATGGTACAGTTACTCCTTATGGAGATGAATATTTTTACACCTATATTTAAGAGGAGTTAACTGAAACACAGAAACTTGAAACCATTTTCCAAGCAAGAGTTAAATGGAAGATTTCTATGTCCCAATCTTTTTTTTTTTCCTGTAAAGAGTTTACCTATGCTACTCAAAAAAAAAAAAAAAAAGGCTTCTAGACTAAACAAGTGACTGATCTGAAGGCTGTCATGCAATAACATGATTTGCTCTTGGATGAAGTCTGGAGAATTACATTTTAAAAATTTGTGTAGTGGCAGAAGCATAAGTTTTAGAGTCTGCCTGACTTGAGGTCAATTCCTGGCTCCAGCAATTACTGATGCATGAGCTTGGGCAAGTAATCTAATCTCTCTAAGGCCCAGTATTCTTATTTATAAAACAGGAATACTATCAACTTCAGAATGGTTTTTCTAGGGATTAAATGGCCTAACATAATATAAAGCACATACCATGGTACTTGGCTCTTTTAAAGGGCTCAAGCATGTGTGACAAAACAACCCTCCATGAGAGGCTTAAAGGTGGATTAATGCTTGAGTTGAATAATAAAACAAAAATTAAAAAAGACATGAAAGTGGGATTGGGAGAATTTACAAAGTCTTCACCTCAAAAAAAGCCCCCAAAACTAGTTTGACTTCTGGTTATAAAGAATGAGTACAGTAACATAATTTTAGCATTTATATCTTCAATAGATACCAATTGTAAAAAAAATCTAATGATTCCCTGTATAACTTCGGCTCTGCAGAGATTTCATAGCAATACTCTTTTTGTATATTCTTCCTCTCAGTGCACAGAAATAACTTATCTACATGAAGCAAATAGTTTCCCAAATCAAACCAATAGACCTCATCTGAATTCCCAAAAGGAAGGTTCTTTCGCTTTGATTTCAACGTGCTGAGTCATACTGGATAAAGGAGACCAAACAACAAATTAGAAGACATAGGAAAGCGAAGAAGTTCGGAGCTCCTAACCAAACCTAAACTTACTTCTGGATATCCTCAGATGGCATTTTTCTGTACTGAATTCATTCTAACTTTATGAGTCACTAATGTGGTAAAATACTAGGAAACAAATTTCATAACCACGTAATTTCATAATCTTTCCTTGCCAGACTCAAATTTTGTTTCCTAATTGCTTCTATATACAACACACACTGGGGAAGAGATGACATGATTATATAATCAAAGGACTGTATCACTTCAGTGCCTGGCTAGGTAGTCAAGCAAGTGGCCATTTACACAAAGGCCATGAAAAATATTGCTATATGAATGATGATCACAGTATACTGACTAGTATAGATAACTTTCAGCATGTTGCATTTCCATGAGTAGCAAGTGCACTAATTTAGCATAGTTAACAAGATAGAGTTTGGACCTTGTGTTATTAATTCTGCAAATTTTCACTCTCATGATAGTCCAGAGAATCTTCACATCAAAATGAAACTGTCTTTCATAACAGTAATATGCTGTTCAGAAAAGCATAATGCTATAGAAGTTGTCGGTCACCTAAATTTTATATTAAATCTTGCTTTTATCAAAATATTAATACTACTTCAGTGAACAAATTTGGACAAAGGACATTTTTTCTTTCTTTTTTGTTCTTTTAAAGCTCACAGCAGAAACATTACTATTCTTAGAGACTGTGCTTATACTTATAATATTGTATTCTTATCTTGTTTCATTATACTATAATATATCTTCTCATGTGGATAAGACTTAACATGAATACAGTAGCTTGTTATTGGATTATTTTAGGAAGGATATTTTTATAGCTTTCAGTATTCCAAAAATTTACTATATACGTTAAATTTAAGTATGCTAAATATATGCAAGTGAAAATATGGAGTTTCAGTTTTAATATTTATCATTAACTGATCAATTTTTAGATATTGATCATTTTTTAGAAATATTGATTCAGCCTAAAACTAGGAATTTTAAAAACTAATTTTCCAATAAATGTTTTCTTGATAATTTCTTCTTAAAAATGTCAGTGTAGACAGCAATCTTATCAACTGATATATGGTTTTATTAAATGTGTTTGTGTGTATATATGTTAACATGTATTGAAGAATGTCTGTGTGTAGTTCAGTGGGATCCAGGAAGCAGCTGCAGAGGCTCTTGTCTTCTCTAACTTGCTCCCTTTGCCATAACCCTTTTGCTTCCAGAAACATGGCCTCAGGTGTGTCTGTCTTCGATGGTGTCATCAGGTGTTCAGTGGCATCAAAGTATGCAAATCATCGATGTCAGATATGCTATTCGGCCTGAGCAAGAACAAGAATATTGTCATGGAGGAAGGCTAGGAGATTCTGATTGGAGACGTGGGCCAGACTGTCAATGACCCCTATGCCACCTTTGTCAAGATGCTGCCAGACAAAGTCGCCTGCTACATCCTGTATAATGTAACCTATGAGACCAAGAAGGAGGATCGTGTTTATCTTTTCGGAGCCCGAGTGTGTATTCTTTGAGAGTGGAATGATCTATGCTAGCTCCAAGAAGAAGCTGAAAGGGATCAAGTATGAATTAGAAGCAAGCTGCTAAGAAAGAGGAAGTCAAGGACTGCTGCACTCTAGCAGAGAAGCCGGGGAGAAGTGTTGTCTCCCTGGAGGACAGGCCCTTCAGAGCCCTCTCCAGCCCCTTACCTGCAGCAGCCTGCAGCCTCGAACCTAATCAGGGATGCAGCAGACTTCCCCCTTCCTACCAGACCAGAGAGGCTAAGGGGATCCCAGGAGGGAAAGAATAATCCCTCCACCCCAGTTGGCAGTCTTTCAACCCCTCTGTATTTTCCTCCTTTCTCTAACCCAGATGGTTCTGGCATCCTTAAGTACTTTTGATCTTCTGACCTTTTTCTCCTCTTGGGCTGAAACAAACTAATAGAACTCCAGTTTAAGGGGTACCTGTATCCCCCAATTGCTACCTAAGCCTTTCCCTTTCTAGGATGCCAATTTCTAGCCTCAATAGTGATCTGTGTTTTTCTCTTTAGTTTTAGGTATAAATGGAATTTGTGGATATGTGCAGCTCTCTCCAGGCAGGCTGGTTCCCCTCACCTATTCTCCTGGTCACAGTCCACTTGTTTAGAGTCAAGGCCAGCCAGGAATGGTGGATTTAAAAAGAAACAAACAAGCAAAAATGATGATAAAGTTCACTGGGGGGAAAAAAAAGAATGTATGTTTGACATATACTATCTTTTGAATATGTATACTTCTGGCACAATGTCTGAAATATAGGAAAAAGCTCAAGAAATTACTTTAAAATAATTTAATTTTAATATTAAAATACAGAATGGTATGCAGTGGTTGCTGTTGATGTTGTTAAATGCCACTGAGTCATAGACAACTAATAGCAACTCCATGAATGAAAGTCTTGGACACAAAACTTTCATCTTTTCTCCAAGTTCATAGAGTTTCTGGAGGCAAGCTTTTTTGGAAGTGGATGGATGCCACTCCTGCTTCCAAGCCTGTTTTATTCGGGAGCTCCACAAAAACCAGGCCCGAGGGCCATAGGCCTGAGAGACCAGATGTCTTTTTATCTATGAGGCCAAATACAATCAGCTCACATCTACTTGAGAGCAACAGCCACACTCAAGTCTCAACCCCAAACCAGACATTACACTTTTACAAAATAAAAGCATAAGAATATATACTTAAATTTAAGAAGCTCTACATCATGATAGATGGAGGAAATATTGACGGTATCAATGAATTCAACTTGCTGAATCAACAACACTCTTGGCATTAGCAGTCAATAAAAAAATCAAAATATGTATTTGATAAATCTGCTGTCAAGGACCTCTCTGAAGTGTTAAGGAGCAGTGATGTTAGTTTAAAATAAATTGTTTGTGATTCAAGCTATGGTCTTTCTAATTAGTTGTAATGCATCTGAAAGTTAGACAATACCTAAAAATGGCACAAGAAGAATCAGTGCTTTTGAACGGTTGTGTTGGAGAAAAGTAGTTAATATCCCATAGACTGAAAGAGTGAAACAAGTACGTCTCAGAGAAGTGAAGCTAGGGTGTTCTTTGAAGGCACCAATGGTGAAGTTTTTCTCACATATTTTGGACAAATGATTAGGAGGATCCAGTCCTTGGAGCAAGATACCATGCTTGGAAAGGTGGAAAATCAGTGAAAGAGGAAGATCTTCAATGAGGAAACCTCATTCAACACTAGGATTATGCAGAAAACACAACATAGAAAAAAATAAAATAAAAAAAAAAGAAAACACAACAAAGCTCACAGTGAGTGAAGATTTGAAGGGCCTACTCCAGATAAGAGCCCAGCTTTCAATATGGATTACATATCATCATCAAGAAAGCATAAGTCCTCGCTCATCCTTGAACCAATAGATAACTTCACAATAGATGGAGAAAAAAATTGAAGTTGTAAATAATTTCATTTTACTTGGGTACAAAATCAGTGCCCATGGTAGTAGCAGCAAGGCATCAAAAGACATTTTACAATGAGTAAATCTCCTGTAAAGAATCTTTTTAAAGAGCTAAAGAACAAGGAAGTTGGTTTAAAGATGAAAGTGTACCTCATCAACCCATACTATTTTCATTACTTCTTTTTTTTTTCTTTTGGCAGGTAAATGAATTTTAATCAGTAATACTTTTCCTCTTGATACCATTTCATCCATATAAGAAATTTCTCTACATAAACATTTGCAAACTGTTGCATATAATTCAGGACTCATAAATGCTTTTCACATTTTTGCTCCCTTCACAAAACTTATTATGGGATCTTAAAAGGTATTTGATTGTTGATTAGTGATTATTGATTTACTGATGGTGTGATTTAATTTGATAGGAGAAAATTCAGTTCAACTAAAAAAATCCCTGAGAAATGAGTGTGTTACGTGGATTACTAGTTGCATTACTTATTTTTGTTGTTGTTGTTCATACAGCGTTCCTGGGGCTACTGCAGGTGATGTGTAGAATGGACAGAGCAAGCTTCTCTTCCATCTCCTAATTCCCCAAATCCATTGAATACTGTCTTCTAGTTGGCGGATGTATCAGGTGCTAAACTGAGAAGAACAGATACTTTACTTTATCTCAGCCAAAAGGCCAAGAAGTGATTGCATTTTCGATGCGTGCATTTATTTGATCAAGAGGGATTAGCTACAAGCCTTTCAAATTTCTATCCTTTAAATCTTTGATTTAAGGAAGGAAATCCAGACTTCAGCATTGTCAGTAAATTCCGTGGAGGCTTTCTGCAGAGGAAGTCGGGGTGGGTCCATTGGAATCCCAGAGACGAGAGTCACGATGGCTTTGGTGCAACACTCCAAAACCCAATTTGATCACAAAGTTTATAAATCTCTTGGTGCAGAACTGATAATTCAGAGCAGAAGAATAGTCCTTCAAAAGCTTCTAACATCTGGTTTGTCTTCTTCTCCAGGTAGTTATAGATACTGCCCACTGCTACAGTCCCTCCCATCACCAGAGCACTCCACAGTTGCTCATCTACTCCAAAAAGGGATAAAACTGCCACTGGCGATTCTGATCATTGCCCAAAGTCTAAGAGATCTGTGTCACTGAATTTCAGTCCTTGGAATGTGAGGATCTTATCTTGAATTCTATTCAACAATTCCTCAGCACAAATCTTCATGCCAGTCAAGGTAGGAATGTGGTAGTAATAAAATGGCAGTATAGAAGCAGCTTCCGCCACTTCCTTTAGGAAACTAATCAGAGCTTCTTTGTTCCATGACTTGAGAAAGAAAGGTGCAATGAGAGCAATGCCATCAGTTCCTATGTCTCCTGCATATTTGGCCAGTTCTTCTGACTCTTTCAAACTCATTGTTCCTACATGAATCACCACGTGATCCAACTTGCTCTTCCTTTTGTCACCCACTCTTCTGCAATTTGGTGACACTCTGAGATGCTCAGGGACAGGCCTTCTCCTGTCATACCATTCACAAAAATGTTCTTAACGCCTTCTTCCACAAGATAGTTTACATATTGACCAATTACTGATAAGTTGATCTCTCTGTTTTTTGTCATCGGTGTGATGGTTGCAGCCATGAGTCCTTGCAGTTTTTCCTTCATGGAGGCCATTATGCTGATGTCTATGGTCCTCGTAGA
>NW_006400044.1:2460827-2461480 GCF_000299155.1 Elephantulus edwardii | reverse complement strand
AGAGGCAGTAAATCACACAGGAGGAGACTGCCTATTTTTCTCCAGCAGAGCATCTGGTGAATCCAAACCATTTTGAACTAGCAGCACGACTCTTTACCACCACAGCAATGTGCTCAAGCATATCAATTATCATGAAGCTGGCACAAAATTGAGAAATGCTGTGCTCTATTTTAATTTGTGTCTCTGTGAGTCACAATCTACTAGTAACTACTAACTTGTACTAGCAACTAGTAACAACAACAATAAATCTTTTATTCTTTTTATCATTTCTTGTTAAATAATTTAAGATGTCTCATTTAATTGATGCTTTCATTTGATCTGTGATTCTTCTTAGAAACCTTGAATAATCAGGCACAGTTTCTAAAATCTTACTTACATTTAAAGTCACATTTTTATAGACTTCTTTCCTCTTCATTGAAATGTTACTTAGTTACCAAAATAACTAAGAACAAAAATTGCATAATTTGATATATTGGTTCTCTTCCCTAGAGATTTCATTTTCTAAAGGTCTCTCTTTTTGCATTTGGTTAATGTTTAAGACCTTAGAGTATTATTTCTGACAACATATTAGATGTTTGAGGTATAATGGAATAATGCAATAAATGTCTTGTGTCCATATTGATTTTGTAGATGAATCTGCCTTGAAAACTCTG
>NW_006400044.1:2443104-2459197 GCF_000299155.1 Elephantulus edwardii | reverse complement strand
TTGTGTACCAATGAAGGAGTTTTTCTTTTGCTTTTCAAGGAGAGGAGCAAATGGGGGGGAGGGGGGAGGGGTATGTGCGGGGAGAAGGGTGCAACAACGAATGAATGGAATCCCAAAATCTCTGTAGATGTTCATTGAAATGAAAAATAAACAACCTAAATAAAAAAAAAATCAATGAACAAATAAAAGACAAAAGACAAAAAAATGTAGGTATTTAATGAAGGTATTTAGTATCTACTGTAAGTGGAGTACCTGCATAGCACAAAGGGTTGTGCTTCAACTACCAGTTGAGAGGTTGGAAGTTTGCTAAAAGATGCCTTGAAAGACACTGAGCTTATGGAATATCATTGCCTTAAAACTCGTATTGTGTAGTTTTGCTTTTCACACACATATATACTCATCATGAGTTGGAATTGGCTTAAGAGTAACTAACAGCACCACCTCTAAGACATAGATACCGTGTAAGGCATTAGTGGTGCAGTCTTAGAATTGTCATCTTGTGACATGAGAACCAAACCCTGCTTCATTGAGCCAGTCGACCCTATGATCAGCCATTGTTCATCCATCAGTGAGGGCTTACATGTATCTATGATGTTAAGCAGGTCTCAGGGAACTTCCAGACTAAGACAAGGAAAACTTTCTACTCATCTACTTCTGAAAATCAGCTATTGAAAACCCCTAGCATTACAATGGTCTGAATCCACTGATCCTTGTGATGAGGTAAGGCCAGGCAGGACTGTTCAGACATTCATGAGGTCATTATTAGTTGGATATTAAATCTATGGCAGCTCACAATAGGATTTGTGTAAAGGAGTGATGGTGAAAACCAACTTTAAATGGGATGAGGAAGTGAAGGAAAATAGGGAAAAGCTGTCTTTCGATATCTCTTTCATTCCCAGTTCTTTATGCCTTCCTGGCCTCTGTCTTTAGAATCTGTTTAAGGGACTAGCTTATCAATGAGTCTTGACTAAAATCCAAACCAAACCTGTTGCTATCAAATTGATTCTGACTTATAGCAACTCTCCAGAGAGATCTATTGATAGGCATTTCTAAACTGAAAATCTTTATAGAAGCAGATTACTTTCTCCACAGAGTTGGCCTGGTTAGCAGGTCAAGTCTTTAACCACAGTATCAGCGTTCCAAGAGTCAACTACAACTTATAGCAACAATTTGAAAACTTGCTCTATCCTATGCCTTCCTCAAGGTCTCTGATATGTTCAAGCACATTTAGTTTGTTGGGATAGACTCAAGGTCATACTCTTGTAGACTTGTGTTCATTTTCTGCACCTTCAACTTGAACTTGCAGGTAAGTAATTGATGGTCTGTTCCACACTCAGCCTCTAGACTGATGTTGACTCTCTCCACTGACTCTTTCCACAGATGTAGTCAATTTAACGCCTGAGTAGTCCATGAGGTTGCCCTCATGTAGAACTTTAAAAAAAAAATAAATAAAGTTTTTAAATCTCCCATCTAGAATCCATTTTGCTAACTTTCACCACAAAGAAAGGAAAAGAAGAAGAAAAGTGAGAGAGGGGGAGTAATAAAGGAATGAACAGACTGATCTTGGTTATTTATAATGATGAAAGAATAAAACGCTTTTGAAACCAAAGACCGACTTCTGATGTTATGCTGCAGTTTGACTATGAACTCACCATCTTTATAATTCTTTAATTTTTTCCCATCATGGATAGTTCTTTTAAAATTTTATTTTATTAATTTTAATTAACATTTACAGAGGTTTTGAATTTTCATTCATTCATTGTTGCACTTTTTTCTTTACCTCCCCCAACCCCCCCAGTTCGCACCTCTCTTTGAAAAGCAAAAGATAAACTTCTTCATTGGTATGCAATCCCCCTGACCCGACCCCAACATTATGGATAAATTTTACAAAACAAAAAATAGCAAAATGAATAGTATACTATTTTTTTCATATTGAATATTTCTGTTTATTTTTCGTATAACTAAGGATCCATATATACCTATGCATTTACCTTTAAAATATTTTATTACATCCTATTCCCTACAGAGCTGATGGGAGAAAAAATATCTGGAAGAATTTTGTAGTATCAACTCAAGAAAATTCCGCAAAATTCTGTTCCAATATATTACTTTGTGGGGAGCCTTCCATACTCAATCTTATTTTGTTATTTCATGTTCGTTTTCTTCTTAGGTTTTTAATCCATACATTCAACAAAATTTAATTGTGTATCTAGGATTGTAAAATGTACCTACTCACATTTATTCATTTCTTAAGGCCCCAGAAATGAGCCAGGCAACTCTTCTTTTAGGTGCTGAACAGACTGTCCCGATGGCATAGAATGATTTAAAACATAAATACTCAGTTTATGCAAAACCTTCAGCCAACCACCTAAATCATTAAGCACTTAATCACACATTACTATTCTCTCTTTTTTTTAAAGAGCAACATAATTAAACAATTAAGAAATATAATTCTGGTTCAATTTCCTGAAAAAGAAAAAATATTACTTACATAAACTCTGAACTCTGTTTGTAATATAAATACATTTTATTTGTTTGTTTATCATTTTTCAACTTGGTGAAATGTCTGTAATGTTAATTTGGTTATTTGTCAGTTGTCAGTAGCTTAGTTTTTTCAAATTTGAATTCTGTTCTTGGCATTCATTTTTCATATCATTTAATATTATAGAGTGCACCCTTTTAAATTGTTTGCCTTATATACAAAATCATACAGCATAAATAATAGGCAAAACCTAAAGTAATGTTAAATTCTTTAATTGGATTGATTTCTACAAGATCAGACAGGGCAAAAGAAAAAAAAATGTCTTTGGCAATTCCTGCACCAAACAAAGAAATTTTTAGAGTACAATAGTATCCTTATCATTCACAGGGAAAATTGACAATAGCTCTCTGGCCTGATTTAATTAAGAATTATTTAAAAGGAAGAATGTATTTTTCTATCCTTTGAATATTATTTTATTACTGCTAAGACATCTTAAATTACCAAATGACCCAACGATAAAGCATTACAATTTTGTTGTTGTTGTTGTTGATGATTCCCTTAGAGTCAAGCACGACTCATAGCAACCCCATGAACAAAAGGCCTAAAGCCTTTCTTAACTATTGACATTCATCAAAGTTCATAAAGTTTCCAGAGGCATGTTGTTTAGGAAATGGATGCCACTTCTGCTTCCAAACCTATCTTAAACTGTAATTGCTAACAACCTCAATATCTATCATGACACTGTCAATTGGCCTAGTGGTAATATTTGTCTTCTTGATGTTGAGCTTCAATCCATATTGAAGACTACAGTCCTTGACATTTTGCAGCAAACGTTTCAGGTCTTCTTCAGTTTCAGCAAGCAAGGTTGTGTCCTCTGCATATAGTAGGTTGTTAATGAGTCTTCCTATAATCCTAATGCTACACTCCTCCTCATAAAGTCCTTCTTCCCAAATGATCTGTACTGCATACAGTATGAGAAGTATGGGGATAGGCTGCATCCCTGACACACTCCTTACTTGATTTTGAACCATGTAGTTTCCTTGCTCTGTTCTGAGGACTGCTTCCTGGTCCAAGTATAGGTTTCATACAAGCACAATCAAGTGTTCTGGGATTCCCATTTTCCTCAAGGTTAGCCACAATTTGTTGTGATCCACACAGTCAAATGCCTTTGAATAGTTAATGACACACAGATTACATAGTTTATGAAACACAGATAGACATTCTTCTGGTATTCTCTGCTTTCTGCCAAGATCCATCTGACATTGAAAATAATGTCCTTAGTGCCACAACCTCTTATAAACTCAGCTTATCAATGTTCTTTTCCAGCTAATCTTCAGCACGATTTTGCTAGTGTGTGATATTAGTGATGTTGTTCGATAATTTCTACACTCTATCAGGTCACCTTTTTTTGGAATAGGAATAAATATGAATCTTTTCCAGTCAGTTGGCCAAGTAGATGACCTCCAGATTTCTTAACACAACTTGGTGAGCACATCCAGGCCAGCATCTGTTTGCTGAAATAGGCCAATTGCTATTCCATCAATTCCTGGTGCTTTATTTTTTTTGCCAAGTCCTTCAGATCATCCTTAACTTCCTCCTTGATCACCATTGCCTCTTGATCATATGTTGAATCTTGAAATTCTTCTGTGTCAGCCAATTCTTTTTGGTACGATGATTTGGTGTACTTCTATCTTCTTTTAATGCTTTCTGAATCATTCAATATTCTGCCCATACATAGTATACTTAGGCATGGACACTCATGGCTTGAATTCATTCTTAAATTTTTTCAGTTTAAGAAATGCCAAGCAAGTTCTGCTCTTTTGATTTTTTTACTCTAGCTCCTTGCACATTTAATTATAATATTTTGCCTTGACAATACTTATAGAACAAAGTTGAAGTTGTTTGTTTATGGGGTCAGTACTAGATGGCACTCAACAACAAAAATATGTAACACCAAGCCCTTGTCTTCCACTTTGTACTTGGATGAAGCAGCTGGACTCTGTATGATGGTGCCATTGTTTTGGTTGAGGATCTGTGTGGGTTGTTTCATTGTTTGTTTGTTTTTTTCATTGTTTTTATTTAAGCTTCTTGTTTAGAGTCAACAAGACCTCTAGGAGGACATATGCATTTAAAGTCAAGCCCTTGTCTTCATTGTGGAGACTGGGTGAAGCTACTGGACTCTGTAAGATGGGCTCTCTTGTTTTGGTTGAGGGTCATTGTGGAATGTTTGATTGTGTTTATTTGGTTTTGGGTTTTTGGTTATTTTGTTTTGTTTTATTTATTCAAGCCATTTATTTAGCATCAACAAGACCTCCTACAGGGCCCTTGTATTTAAAAATTGGCCCCAAGGGATTATATTTTAATCCCTTTTTACTATATTTTGGAGGAACATTCTTTTAAATCATACAGAACTCTTCTGTAAATTTGCTGTGCTGAGGTAACCTTGATTTGCTGGGATGCTGAACCTTGTACCACAGGGGTCTCAAATGACATAATGGCAGCCCACGGTGGACAGTGTTTAGTGGAGTTCCCAGTTTTAAGACAGGTTTGTAAGCAAGAGTGGCATCCACTTGCTAAAACACATGCCTCTGGACTCTATGAACTTGGAGAAACAGTAGTTATAGTAGTCTTAGGTCTTTTGTTCATAGAGTCACTATGAGTCATGTGCAACTCGATTGCAAGCAACAACAACAATTTTGTCTTGTCTTTCCGAGCACCTTTTGAAATCTTCTGCTGAGCTCCTTAGCTTCTCAATTTCTTCCCTTTGCTTTGGCTTCTTGGAGCTCCAGTGCAATATTCAGAATCTTTTCTGACATCCATTTTGGTCTTTTCTTCTTCTTCCTTCTTTCTAATGACTTTCTGCATTCTTCATGAACGATATTCTTGATATCTTCCCACAACTTATCTGTTCTTCGTTCATTAGTGTTCAAGGCCTCAAGCCTCAAGCCTATTCCTGAGTTGGTTTTTAAATTCATGGGAGATAGACTCAAGGTCAAATTTTGATTCCTGTGGATATGATTTAACTTTCTTTAGTTTTAATTTGAACTTGCATACGAGCAGTTGATAGTCTGTTCCACAATCAGCACCTAGCCTAATTTTCACTACTGATATTGAACTTCTCCAATTATTCCTTCCACAGATTCCCATCAGGTGAAATCCATGTGTATAGATTGCATTTATATTTCTTTATGAAAGGTATTTGCTATGAATAAATCATTAATTGTACAGAATTCTATAATTCTATCCCCAGCTTCATTTCTGTCATCAAGTCGATATTTTCCAGCTACTGATCTTTCTTCCTGGTTCCCAACTTTTGCATCACAGTCACCCATGATTATTAATTTCTGACTGCAACAGTTGATAGAAATTATCTATTTCCTCCTCTTTGGCTCTGGTTGTAGGCATATAAATTTGAATGATTGTACAACTATGAAGGACTCAAAATCAATTTGGTAAAATGTTATTTGAAGTCATTTGACTGGTAAAGACCAAGCACATTGAAGTTTATTTTACATTTTTACTGCCTGTAGATTGATCCAGACCAATAGTCCTTTCATTCCACAGTCTCTTTCCAATGCATTTCTCTAAGTTTTTTTTGGTTTCCACTACAATCAGACAACTGTAAGAGTATAGTACTACAATTATTATTGCTAGATCCCATCTGGCAGTTACCTCAACTGACACAATCACTTTCCAAGTTATCTCAGCGAGGTACAGAGGAGAAACTTTTCAGAACTTTCAGAAATTTTTCTGCTATGATCTTTAACTTGTAAAAGCCTTCAAACTGAGACATGCTGACCATAAGAGAATACCATTATAATTGAAAGTATCCAGAAACTTCCTGAACAACTTATATGGTTGCTACTTCTACATTTTTTGAGTTAGACAAAAGACTGGTTAACTGTTATTTCTTACCAAGAAGCACAATGTAGCTAGTGAATTTCATCTTCAGTAACATAAATTCATGGTTGTGTTGTTTTTCATCCTGCTGAATAAGAAAGAATAAGAAAAATAATTAGGGTGAAAAAAAGTTTTGCTGTTTTCTTCTTTTATAGTAACTTTTTACTATATTTTGTTGTACTTGATGGATATGCTGCCTCATATTTTCCCATTTGTACTGTCTCTGTGGGTGAACTATAAATGCCTCAGATCAGTCAAGAGGCCTCCTAATTTATAAAATCTTCCCATTAGGCTCAGCAGTGAATAAAATAAGATGAACAAAGTCTTTCTGAAACAGTCAAGTCAAATGTTTAATTAAGGCATGACAATTTGTTTCTAAAAAAATTTACGTTTTTCTATAAGAGCCTAATATTATAAGCCTAATATTTATTCAGACTTATTTTCGGCAAATCTATGTGTTCTTCTAAAATAACAATTTTTATTATTCTCTTGTTTATAGTATTATATATAATATAATATATATAATATATAATATAAATTTATTTATATATAAATATAAATAATATATATTTATTTATATATAGTATATACTTATACTTTTTGAAGGCACATATGTGAAGGGGTTGGATTCTAGAAGGTGGGTTCTCTTGTTTTGGTTGAGGGTCAGGTGTGGAGTTTTTGGTTGCTTTTTATTTCATTCACAATCCTGAATGGATTTGTTGGATTTAGCTAACGATTAGTGGTGGGCTAGAAGCCTCTTGTTTAGAGTCCATCAGGACCTGATGGGCCAGCCTTTATATTTAAAAGTTGATTGCAACAACTTTCACAGATGAATATATTAGAATGTCCAATATACACATGAAGAAATGCTCAAAACAACTGGTAATAAGAGACATGCATATCAAAATCACAATGTGATATAATCTCAGTCCAGTAGCAGTGGCAAAGTTTAACAGGACAGCAAGTAATAAATGATTGAGAGGATGTAATGAGATAGGAACTCTTTTACATTGTTTTAGGGATTATACAATGGTACAACCACTCTGGAAGGCAGTGTGGTACTTCTTCCAAAAAACTGAACATAGAAATTCCATATGGTCCAGCTATTCCACAGCTTGAAGTATATCCTGAGCAATGAGAACTGAGACACAGAGACTTCTACACCAATGTTCATAGCAGTGTTATTCACCATCATAAGAACATGGAAAAAGCCCAGATGTCCCACCACAATCGAATGGATTGAGAAATTATGGTACATTCACAAAATTGAATACTACACAGCACTCAGGAACAATGATTTTGTAAATTATTACTTCACTTGGGAGGGACTGGAGAGCATTACACTAAGTTAACCAACCCAATCCTATCCATAAGGTCAAATACTGTACAACAATATTATTGTAGAATGAATATAAGGATCCAAGGAGTGAAGCGGAAGCAGAGCAGTGAGGGTGGACAAGGGAGGTGAGGGGTTGTTAATCATAAGGTCTTACAATTTGATGGATCGAGGGGTGGGAGTGGAGGAAATGGGAAAATTTCTGTGTGAAAAACAATGTATTTGAACTGTATAAATAGAAAAACCAGTTTAATTAAAAAAATTAAAAAGTTGGTTGGGACCTCAGGCCTGGTGTTAATTGTTGGGGTTTTTTTTGGAAAAACATTCTTCCAAGTGGTACAGCACTGGTCTGTCAATTTTCTATACTGAAGTAACTTGGGCTTGCTGTGATACTGAACCCTGGGCCATTGGGGTGTCAAATGCCATAATGGTTACTCATTGTGTACAGTGTTTGGTGGAGCTCACAGATTAAGACAGGATTGGAAGCAGGCGTGGCATTCACTTCCTAAACTACATGTCTCTGGAAACACTATAAACTTAGAAAAACAATGATAGTTATAAAACAGGATTCAGGTCTTTTATTCATAAGGTCTCTACAGGTCATGCTCTACTCAACGACACTTAATAACAACAACAATATATTGATGACATAGGACACAACCTTGTTTGCTGAAAGTGAGGAAGACTTGAAACACTTATTGAAGAAGATCAAGGAATGCAGCTTTCAGTGTGGATTGCATCTCAATGCCAAGTAAACAAAGATTCTTACCACTGGACTGATAGGCAACAACTTCATCTTACTTGAATCCATAATTAATACCTTTGATACTAACAGGACATAAGGGAGAATATTACATTTGGAAAGTTTGCATTTAGAGACCTCTCCAAATTATTGAGGAACTGTGATGTCAATTCTAGGACTCAGGTGAGTCTGATCCAGGCCATGTTAGTTTTTGGTTTTTTGTGGGTTTGTTTTTTGGTTTTTTGTTGTTGTTTTTTTCTGATCATTTGCTAGTCATCTGAGGGCTAGACAATGAATAAAGATGATGGAAGAATTGATGCCTCTGAGTTGTGGTGTTAGAGAAGAAGGCTAAATATCCCATGGACTGCCAAAAAAACCAAAGATATGTTGGAGAGGGTGCAGCTCAAGTGTTCTTTTGAGGCAAGGATGATGAGGCTTCATCTCTCATACTTCAGTCATATTGCTAGGAGGGGGTATTCCTACGAGAGGGACATGATGCTTGGAAGGGTGGGGGGTGAGCTAAGGAGAAAAAGACCCTCAACCAGGTGGATTGTCACAGTGACTGCCACAATAGGCTCTAGTGTGTCAGGAAGTGTGAAGATGGCACAGAATAGGATGGGGTTCAGATCCACTGTTCATAGGGTCATGATGAGTCAGATGTGACTCGATGGAAGCTAAGAACAGCAACATACGTAATACATAAATATTTGAAGCACTTTCTTCAGAAGATCAAAGACTACAGCCTTCAGTATGGATTATATTTCAACAATAAGAAAAAAACAACCTCACTACTGGACCAATAGGCAACATCATGATTAAAAGAGAAAAAAAGTGAAGTTGTCAATTTTCTTGTTTTACTTGGATCGGCAACCAACACCCACAATAGCAACAGTCAACAACTCAAAAGATGTATTGCATTGGGAAAATCATTAAAGCCCTAATAACAAGGATGCCAATTTAAACACTAAATGCACCCAATCCAAGCCAAGGTATTTTCAATTGTTTCTTATGCATCAGAAAGATGAATCAATACATTTGGGGTTTGGTGTTGGAGAAGAGTACTGAATATCTTACAGATTGCCAAATGAACAAAGAAGCCTGTCTAGGAGAAAGTGGGGAGGGGGATGGATTATTCGAGGCAAAAATGGAGAAAATGATCCTTATATACTTTGGGTATGTTACCAGAAGTGCTAGTCCTCAGAAAACAACATAAAGCTGAGAAAGACAGATGATCAATAAAACAAATTAAGCCTCCAGTGAGATGGATGGACAGGGACTATCTCCTTACCTTTTCATTCTATATGCAGAACAGATCATTTGATAAGTTGGGCTCTATGAGGAGGAATGTGGCATCAAGATTGGAGGAAAACTCATCCACAGTCTGTGTGGTGCATATGACACAACCTTGCTTGTTAAAACTGAATAGGACCTGAGACATTTGTTGCAGAAGGTCAAGAGATGCAACCTTAAATATGGGTTGAAGCTCAACATTCACAAACAAACAAAAAACAAAGATCATCATGACTGGGCTAATAGGCAGAATCATGATAGATGTTATATAAATTGAGATTGTTAACAGTTTCAGCTTGCTTGGCTCCACAATCAACACTCTTGGTACCTGCAGCCAGGAAATCAACAGATTAATTACACTGGGCAAATATGTTGTCAAATTACCTCTCCAGAGCTGTTGTTGTTGTTATGTGCCGTCAAGTCGCTTGCAATTCATAGTGACCCTATGTACAACAGCCCTAAACTCTGCTCCGTCTTGGCCATCACACTGTCTCCAACACACCCATCGCAATTACCCTAGTCACTGAATCAATCCACCTCATAGAGGGCCTTCCCCTCCTGTGCTGTCCCTCCACCCTACCAAGCATGATGTCCCTCTCTCTAAGGATCGGTCCCTTCTTACAATATGTCCAAAGTATGTTAGATGGAGCCTCAAAATCCTTGCCTCCAAGGAGCAGCCGTGTTTAACCCTCTCCAGGATGAATCTGTTTGTTTTCCTAGCAGTCCATGGTACGTACCCTCAACAACCTTCTCCAGCACCACAGCTCAAAGGCATCAATTCTCCTTCTATCCTTCTTAGTCATTGTCCAGCTCTCTGATGCATAACAAGTGATAGCAAAGACCATGGCCTGTATCAGATGCACCTTAGTCTCTAGACTAAAGTGTGCCTGATTTAGGCCATGGTCATTGCAATTACTTGCTATGTATCAGAGAGCTGGTCAAAGACTAAGGATGATAGAAGAAGAATTGATACTGTTGAATTGTGGTGTTAGAGTGCAAGAGAACAGTATTGAACATACCATGGACTACTAGAAGAACAAATAGGTTCATACTGGAGAGGGTGAAACCAGACTTCTCCTTGTAGGCAAGGATTGTGAAGCTTTGTCTGATATACTGCAAAGAAGGACAGTTCTTGGAGAAAGACATCATGCCTGGAAGGATGGAGGGATATTACAGGAGAGATAGATCCTGGATGAGATGGATTGACTCAAAAACTGGAGTAATGGTGTAGGTGTGTCACAGACAATGAGGTTGGTT
This sequence comes from Elephantulus edwardii, assembly GCF_000299155.1. Lineage (NCBI taxonomy): Eukaryota > Metazoa > Chordata > Mammalia > Macroscelidea > Macroscelididae > Elephantulus > Elephantulus edwardii. The sequence goes on along the minus strand of NW_006400044.1, from coordinate 2,448,190 downwards.
CAGGAATAAGCAGAGTTCACAGCTATTGTACACAGGGTCACTATGAGTTGCAAGAGACTCAACAGCACATAACAACAACATAATAATATAACACAAAACATAACAATGATCTGGAGCATTGCAGAGATCATGAAGATCACATAGTATAAGGCAAGATTCAGATATGTTGTTAGGGAGTTGCTATTAGTAATAGTTGACTGAACAGCTCCAAAACCCAATAAAAAGTTTATGTTCACAGATGTTTTTAGAAAATGTAGTGTTAAAATCCTATGAGAATATCCAATACAATTACCTGCATAATGAAACCAGCTATACAATGACTTTACCTCTTAGGGAGTGTAAATTATCATGAAATGTTTTATTTCTCCTTGAGGACATATTTCTTACTGCTTTTATTTTTCCAAACATCTTGATATTTAACAGGAATTTAATAAATTGTTGTTTGGTAGATGAATTATGATTGTGTTCGAGAAGGTAATGTCTGACATGGTTTTGTTGTTGCTGCTGTTAGGTGTCGGTGAATTGAGTATGTCTGACCCTATTAATAACACATCTGACCCTGTCCTATCCTATAATACCTCACAAACTATGATAGGAAAGACTATGGTCTGAATCAGGTGCACCTTGGTCCTCAAAATTGCAGCATTGCTCCTCCGTAATTTGGAGAGGTCCTGGACTGAAGGTTTTCTCAGTGCAATACAACTCTTGATCTCCTGACTGCTTGTAACAAATGCATTGATTGTGGATCCAAAATGATGAGGTGACTGATATTTTCAATCATTTCCCCATCTCCGTCAGTCTAGTGGTGAGAATTTTAATTTTCTTAATGTTGAGACTTAATCCGTATTGAAGGTTGCAATGTTACTCTTCTGCAGCAAGTTTTTCAAGTCCTCTACACTTTTCAGCAAGCAAAGTTGTGTTTTCTGCCTACAGAAGATTATTGATAAATCTCCCTCCATTCCTAATGCACACTCTTCATAAAGATTATCCTCATAGAGATACTTAGGTGGAAAAAAAATGAAGAAAAAAAAGACGTCAGTGGAAGAAAATAGCACATGTAAAGTTCTGATGCAGAAGAATATTCTGATAATGACAATTCCATAGGAACGAAACAGAGAAACAGGTGGAAACTGGATAAGTTTGCATGGAGTTAGGTAAATGCCTAAACACCAAGATAACCAAATGCATTGCCATTAAGTCAGTCTTAAGGCATAGCAACCCTATAGAATAGAATTTCTCCACAGTGCTTACAAAGCTGTAAACCTTGACAGTAACAGACTGACTATCTTTCTAATACTGAGAAGAGTGGTATATTTGAATTACTAAGCTTTTGGTTAGCCCCAAAGTGCTGAAGTATTGAGCCACCAAAACTTTTTTTTTTTTAAATTTTGCGTGTCATCCTTGCGCAGGGGCCATGCTAATCTTCTCTGTATCGTTCCAATTTTAGTATATGTGCTGCCAAAGCGAGCACGAGCCACCAAAACGTAAAGAACATATCCTAAAAATATTTCTGGGACATCTGAAAATTTTTGTATTTATCTTTGGATCAATGGAAAAGTCTTGAAAATTTTCAGATGATGGAAGATGTGATCTATCCTGTATTTTGTGGAAATTATATTTGTTGTAGAACGTCTATTGTTACAGAAGGGCGGTGTGAAAGGAAGCACATAAAGTTTTCTTCTTTCATCTTTATTCATTGTTCAGCTCTCAGATGCATAGCAAGTGAATGAAAACCCATAGTCTGGAACAGACACACCTTAGTCCTCAAAGTGGCATCATTACTTGTCAATAATTTGGAGAGAAAAATCTGCAGATTTTCTCAAATACATCTCCTATTTCCTAATTGCTGTCACCAATATAATGATTGTATTGAATTATATTGATCATGGATCCAAGTAAGATGAAATCATTGACGGTTTCAATCTTTTCTCCATTAATCAAATCACCTATCAGTCCAGGGATGGAAATTTTCATTTTCTTGACATTGAGATGCAATTCATATTGAATGTTGCAGTGTTTAATCTTCTGCAGGAAGTGTTTCAAGTCCTCTTCACTTTTAACAAGCAAGGTTTTGACATTTGCATACTGAAATTTATTGGTAAGTCTTCCTCCAATCCTGATATCACATTTTTTTTTCCAGAGAGTTCAGGTTCTCAATTTTCTTAGCATACAGATTGAAAAGATATGGAGGAATGATACAATCTTGGTGCATACCGTTTTTAATTTTAAACCATGTAGTGTTCTCTTCCTATATTCATACAGAAGTTTGTCAATTAATAAGGATGACAGATGAAAAATTGATGTCCTTGAATTACGGTGTTGGAGGAGAGTTCTGAACATCCCAATGATGCCAAAGGAATACACAGATATGTCTTGGAGAAAGTGCAATCAGAGTGCTTCTTGCATGCAGGAATGTCAAGCTTCATCTCACATACTTGGAGCATGTTGCTAGGAGAAGCTATTACATGGAAAAGGACACCATACTTGGAAAAGTGGAGGGATGGTAAAAGAGAATAGGACCTTCAACCAGGTGGATTGATGCAGTGACTGCAACAATGGACTCAAGTGTGTTAGAAATTATGTGATTGGCACTGGATAGGACAGGGTTCCAATCTGTTGCTCAAGGGGTCATTACAAGTCGTACTTAATAGCATCAAAGAATAGCAACAACATTATTAGCACACTCTTTCATGAGGCAATTTACTCTCTTGCCAAAGAACTGTGTTTTTAATGCAATTCATTCAATAAGACAAAATCTATATTCTATTTCTTATTTTTAACCTTAATTCTGAATTGGAGCTCTGGTAGTCTAGCGCCTAGTAGCATAATGCCACTGTTGTAAAGCGGGACTGACATCGGGGTTGGGGGGAGCCTAAGAAAAGAGAGGATAAATAATGCTGTGCTACTAACTTAAAGAGGGTGCTTATCTACTGAGTCAAATCTCCCAGCACCTCTAAAGGAGAAAGCACAGTCTTATATAGTATGATTTATAGCCTCTGAAAGACATTGGTGTATCAACAATATATCAGTTCCTACTGAAAAACACTAAGTTTTAGATTTTTTAAAGTAATGATTCTAGTCTTTCATGTCTAATCTCCCTTGTTTTCATAAAATATGCATACATACAGGTAACTTTCCTTTAAAATTACATTATGCATCTTTCTTAGAGCTAGGGATTTTGAACACTTTATATGTTAGCAATCTGAATGTCTTCTTTGGTGAAGTGTTTGTTCAACTCTTGTGCCCATTTTCCAAATGGGTTGTTTACCTTTATCTTGTTGTGATGCTGGAGGATTGTATAAATTCTAGATATAAGTCCCTTATCAGACATGTCATTGCCAAATATTTTTCCCCAGTCTGTGGCTTCCCTTTTTACCCTGTTGGAGAAGTTATGGATGTGCATAGGGATTTGATTCTTAGAAGGTCCCATTCATCTATTTTATCCTCTCCTGCTTGTAGGATTTTCAGGATGCTCAGAAGACTGTTCATGTGAATTAGGACTTCTAGAGTTCCTCCAAGCTTTTCTCTAATGAAGTTTATAGTCCTTGGTTTTAGTCCCAGATCCATAATCCACTTTGAATTGTTTTTTGTATATGGAGTGAGGTGTGGATCTTGCTTGAGTTTTCTGCAGATAGTCTTCCAATTTTGCCGACACCATTTGTTAAAAAGCTGTCATTTCCCCACTTAATTGAGTTAATCTCCTTGTCAATATCAGTGACCATAGGTAGATCGTTGATTTCTGTGTTCTCAATTTTATTCCATTGATCTATGTGTCTGTCATTGTACCAGTATCACGCTAAGACAGATGCAAATAAAAACAACTATGAGATATCATCCCACCCAGTAAGAATAGCAAAATTCAACAGAACCGCAAACAACAAATGCTGGCAAGGCTGTGGAGAAACTGGAACCCTTATTCACTGTTGGTGGGAGTGTAAAATGGTGCAATCACTCTAGAAGGCAGTATGACGCTTACTCAAAAGTTGCAAATTATATACCATTTGACCCAGCAATTCCACTACTGAGAATATACCCTAAAGAAATTAGAACTGCCACTCACACAGATATATGAACACCCATGTTTATGTTTGCTTTGTTCACAATAGCAAAGGGTTGGAAACAACCCATGTGCCCATCAACAAGAGAAGAGATAGAGAAGCTGTGGTATATTACAGAATGAAATACCATGTTATATTGAAAACCAAGAAACTCATGAAATCTTATACAAAATGGGTGACCCTGGAGGACATTATGCTGCATGAAATATCTCAGTCACAAAAGGACAAATACTGTATAATGTCACTGTTGTAAAACAAGACTGATATCAGGGTTTGGGAAAAACCTAAGAAAAAGGGGATAAGTAATGTACACTGCATTGAAACATATGTGGGAGAGAATGGTTGAAAAGGAATATATGATTAGGTATTATTTTCATGACAAGATTCTAGAAAAAGAAATGCATAGTAAACTGTGGACTTGGGAGGTCAGTGGGGAGGGATTATATAACGATGAAATAATTTGTTTTTCTTGTCAAAGAGAAAAGTGAACTGGGGGGAGGAGTGGGCCTGGAGGAAAATGTGTAACAATGAATAAATGAGAAAAAAAATTAAAGAGGTTGAATATGGTATGTGTGTGTGTGTGTGTGTGTGTATAATTAAAAATAAATTTAAAAAAAAATCACAAAACCTACATTATACAAACAATGCTTCCAGTGAGATTTGATTAGCATGGTGTGTAATATGCTTATTGTTTCTATCATCTGAGCATCATCTGTAAACAATTAAAACATCTAAAACTGACTGAGGATCAATCCTTAACCTAGCTCTCTTGTTTCACAAGAAGCTTCTTATATGTGTGGATATTGCCTGTGACATATGACTCCCAAGACTTTCACAATAAAAACTTTGAAAGCCAGAAAAATAAATGGCCCTTGACAGTGCATCGTTTCATTGCTAAAAGTTAACAATTATCAGTAAACTCATGGACCTAGGACTAAAACCAAGGACTATAAAATTCATTAAAGAAAAGCTAGGACACTAGAAGTCCTAATCCACAACATAAACAGTCTTCCCAGTATCCTGGAAAA
>NW_006400044.1:2441694-2442269 GCF_000299155.1 Elephantulus edwardii | reverse complement strand
ATCAAAGAAAAAATAATATTATAACTGTAACTCAAATTCTTTTCATATAAAATATGACTCATCCAGGGAATGCACATCTGTTTTCTACAAAGTATTTCAAATTGATAATCTTGTCATTTTTAATTAGAATAACAATACATATCATACTAGTATGGTTATTTTCTTTCATCTAATAAACTCTTCAGTAAAAAAATATAAAAATGAATTTATAACACATAAAACAAAATTATATCTAATTATTAAAGGCAGCTGCTGATTTTATCTGCTTGCAATTTTTCAACCCAGATATAATTGTTTTCGTTGTTATATCTGATAAACTGAAGTCTAATTACTATAGGATAATTGAGTAGGTTGTTAACTGTGGAATCTAACTGAATCAGAATCCATTATAAACTATAATATCTATTAAATTATAATTGTTGTTTTACACATTACTGCTGGCACAATAAAAGTAGCTTGAGAAAGTGTTATGAAATGTCTACTTTTGAATTGTTTTTCTATGTATTTTATCTTATGACCCTTCCAATAGTAAGCATAATAGGACTTACCATGTGGCATCAGGATTAGAGAAAGAC
>NW_006400044.1:2433974-2440574 GCF_000299155.1 Elephantulus edwardii | reverse complement strand
AAGGTATTCATAAATGGACCTGATAAATGGGGCATGAGATAAATCCTTGACAAAAGGATTTTATTTTACTTACATCCAAAATCAATACACATGGAAGCAGTGGTTAATAAATCAAGACATTTTGTGTTAGGCAAATTGACTGTCAAGGACCTCTTTAAAATGCTGATCTGAACCCACTCTTGTGCCATCTTCACACTTCCTGACACATTAGAACCCACTGTGGCAGTCACCATGTCAATCCACCTGGTCAAGGATCTCCCTCTCTTTCTCTAACCCTCTACCTTTTGGAGCACCATGTCTTTCTCCAAGTAATAGCCCCTCCTACCAACATGTCCAAAGTATGTGAAGCAAAGTCTAATCATCTTTGCATCCAAAGAGCAATCTGGCTGCACCTTCTCCAAGACTTATTGTTCATTTTTTCGGCCATCCATGAGATGTTCAGCAATCTTCTACAACATCACAGCTCAAAGGTTGCAATTCTTTTACTGTTGTTCCTATTCATTGTCCAGCTCTCAGATGCATAACATGTGATCTAAAAGACCATGGCATGAATCAGATGCACCTTAGTCCTCAAACTGACATCATTACTCCTCCAGAATTTGGAGAAGTCCCTAACTGCAGACTTTCCCAGTGCAATATATATCTTGATTTCCTGATTGTTGGTATCAAGGGTTGGTTGTAGATCCAAGTGAGATAAAGTTGTTGACAGTTTCAATCTTTTCTCCATCTACTATGATATTGTCTAGTGGTCTGGGGGTAAGAACTTTTGTTTACTTGACATTGAGATGCAATCAATACTGAAGGCTATATTCTTTGATATTCTAAAACAAGTGCTTCGAGTCTTGCTTACTTTCAGGAAGCAAGTTTGTGTCATCTGCATAACACAGGTTATTCATAAGTTCCATCTGATTCTGAGTCCACATTCCTCTTCATAGAGTCTAGCTCCTTGCATAATTTGCTCAGTACACAGATATGAGAGAGAGAGAGAGAGAGAACCCAGACACACACCCTTCTGAATTTTAAACCTTGGAGTGTTCCCTTACTCTGTTCACACAACAGTCTCTTTGTCTAGGTATAGTTTTTGCATGAGCACAATTAAGTACTCTGTAATTTTCATTCTTCTCAATGTTAGTCAAAACATGTTGTGATTCACACAGTCAAGTGTCTTTGCATAGTCAAAAACCTGAAATAGATGTCAGAAGAAACTGTAAAAATTGCACTAGAGCACCAAGAAGCTAATTCAAAGGGAAAATATGCCAAAGTATAAGAGCCAAACAGGATATTTCAAAGGACAAATTGAGAAGACAAAGTATTATAATGGAATGTGAAGGAAGCTGAGATTAGAGTATAAAGAGGGAAAATTTTTTTCTGCATTTCTACGCTGAGAGAACTGAAAAGCAAAGATAAGATTTGAGTAGCAATATTGAAAAATTATATGGGTAATATATATTGAATGACCTAGAAATCATAAAAAAAAGATTGAGGGAATACATAAATACACTATATTAAAAAGCGCTGAACAACAAACATCAAATTCTGGCAAGGTTGTGGAGAAACTGGAACCCTAATTCATTGTTGGTGGGAGTGTGAAATGGTCCAACCACTATGGAAGGCAGTATGACACTTTATCAAAAAGTTGCAAATAGAAATACCATTTGATGCAGCAATTCCACTACTGGGAATTTAGCCTAAAGAAACCATAACTGCCACCCAAGAAGATATATGCACACTCCTGTTTATTGAGTTCCCAATAGCAAGGAGCTGGAAACAACCCAAGTGCCCATCAAAAAATGAATGGATAGAGAAGCTCTGCTATAGTCACACAATGGAATACTATGCAGCATTGAAAACAAGGAACTCATGAAATATTATGAAAAATAGATGACCCTGGAGGACTTTATGCTGAGTGAAATATGTCAGTCACAAAAGAACAAATATTGCATAGGGCCACTGCTGTAAAATGGGACTGACATCAGGGTTGAGGGAAGACAAAAAGGAGGGAAGGAATGATGTATATTGCACTGAAACAGATGAGGGAAAGATCTGTTTAAAAGGGACATATGAATGGGTATTCTTGTCATTATAGAAGTTTAGAGTGAAGGCTGCATAGTGGAGTGAACTTGGGGGGAGGGATTGCATAACAATGAAAGAGCTTTTCTTTTGACAGAGAAGAGTGACTTTTGGGGGAAGGGGTGGGCAAGGAGAAAAGGAGAAATGTGCAGCAATGAATGACTGGAAATCCTAAATCTCTGTAAACTTTCATTAAAATTAATTTAAAAAAGGAAAAAATTTCAGGAAGTACCATAAGAGCAGGAGCCAATGGTAATGAAGGAGGAAGTGAAAGCCACATTGAAGGGATTAGCAAAAAAATAAGGCCCCAGAAAATGATGATGGGTTATCAAGTGATATCTTTCAATTAACGGATGAAGCCTTTGATGTGTTGTTCATCAGTCTATGCCAGAAAATTTGGTAAACAGCTGTCAGTCCAACAGATTAGAAGATATCTATATTTGTTTTCACACAGTCAATTGCTTTTACATAGTTAATGAAACATAGACTTTCCTCTGGTACTCTTTACTTTCTGCCAAGATCCATCTGACATTGGCAATAATGTCTCTTGTACCACGACCTCTTCTAAACCCTGTTTGTATTTCTGGTAATTATCTTTCAATATATTGTTCCTGTCATTTGTGGATGATCTTCAGCAGAATTTTGCTAGCATGTGATATTAGTGATAATGTTGGGTAATTTACACACTCTGTCAGGTCACCTTGTTTTTGGAATGGGAATAAATATACAAATAAAAATATAACTGACTCTTCCAATTAGTCTTCAAGAAATCTTCTCAATTTCTCGGCACAACCTGGTGAGCACATCCAGAGCAGCCTCTGTTGAAATATATCAAATGGCATTCTATCAGTTTCTGGGCCTATATTTTTTTGCCAAGTTGTTCAGAGCAGCCTGAACATCCTCCTTTATCACCATTACCTCTTGATCATACGTTGTTTCATGAAATTATTGTGTCACCCAATACTTTTTAGTACCATGACTGTATACTTTTTCCACTTCTTTTAATTTTTTTCTTTTTTAAAAAAATTTGCACTAATTTATTTACAAAAGTTTAATACATTGTTTTTGAGAGCAAACTATTTCAATTTACCTCACCCCACCACCCATCAAATTGTACTACCCTATAATTAATCCACCTCCTCCTGCACATCCTCATCCCTCTGCTTCCACCTTCTCCCACCCTTCTTGGATCCTTATATTCATTCTAAAATAATGTGTTTATACAATATTTATTCTTGTGGAACTGATTTAGTTCACTCAGCATAATGCTTTCCAGTCCCTCTCAAGTTAGATAATAATTTTAAAAAATTATTGCTTCTGCATGCTGCATAGAATTTCATTATGTAAATGTACCATAATGTCTCAATCCATTCATTTGTGGTTAGACATTTAGGCTGTTTCCATGTTCTTGAGATGGTTAATAATGCTGCTATGAACATTGGTGTTCCATATCTCTATTTGTGCCTCAGATCTCATTTCCTCAGGGTATATTCCAAGTAGTGGATTAGCTGCGTCATATGGAATTTATATGTTCAGCTTTTTGAGGAAGTGCCAAACTGCCTTCCAGAATGACTGTGCAATTTTACAATCCCACCAACAATGTATAAGAGTTCCTTTGTCACCACATCCTCTCTAACATTTATTATTTTCTGCTATGTTAAACTTTGCCACTGTTACTGGAGTGAGGTGGTACCTCATTGTGGTTTTGATTTGCATCTCTCTTATTGCCAATGATTTGGAGCATTTCTTCATGTATCTCTTTCCATTTGATTATCTTCTGTGAATATTCTTTTCATATCTTTTACCCATTTTGTAATTGGGTTACCAATCTTTTATCATGGAGTCCCAGAAGTATTCTGTAAACTTTTGTTATAAGACTCTTTGTCTGAGATAACATTGCCAAACGTTTGTTCCAAGTCTGTAGGTTTTCTTGTCACTCTGTTGGAAAAAGTTTTTAATACTTCCTAAATCATTCTAAGTATTCTGCCCATAGCACCCACAAGCACTGCAACTCACAGCTTGAATTTGTTGTTTAGATCCTTTAGCTTAAGAAATGCTAATCTCCTTGAAAAATTAATTTAGTATCAGTTTGGGGTGCGTCTGATACAGGCCATGGTCTTTGCTATCACTTGTTATGCATCAGAGAGTTGGGAAATGACTAAGAAGGATAAAAGGAGAATTGATGCCTTTGAGCTTTGGTGTTGGAGAAGAGTATTGAGGGTACCATAGACTGCTAAGAAAACAAAGAGATTCATCTTGGAGAGGGTTAAACTGGGCTGCTCCTTGGAAGCAAGGATTCTGAGGCTTCGTCTGACATACTTTGGTCATGTTGTAAGGAGAAACCGGTCCTTGGAGAAGGACATCATGCTTGGGAGAGTGGAGGGCAGGTGAAGCAGGGGAAGGCCCTCTAGAGATGGATTGATTCGGTGACTGGGGTAATCAGGATGAGTGTGTCGGAGACAATGAGATTGGCACAGGACAGAACAGAGTTTAGAGCTGTTGTACATAGGGTCGCTAAGAGTCGCAAGTGACTCGACGGCACATAACAACAACATCAGTTTGGGATTGCATAAACATGTAGATTGTGTTTGGTGGGACTGTAATTTCTATAATATTGAGTCTTCCTATCCAGGAACATCGTACATTTTTCCATTTCTTTAGGTCTTTTATTGTGTCTTGCAGAAATGTTCTGTAGTTTTCTTTGCATAGGTCTTTTGTATTTCTAGTTAGGTTCATGTCCAAGTACCTCAATTTAAGGTTGGCTATTCTAAATTTTGCTGCTTTCTTTGTTTCTTTCTCTGAGTTTTCTTTGTTACTGTAGAGGAATCTCACTGATTTTTTAAAAAATATTGATCTTATATCCTGAAATTCTACTAAATTGGACTACTAGGTCTAACAGGTTTTTTTGTTCAGTCTTTGGGGTTTTCTGTGTACACTATCATATTATCTGCATATAGTGATAGTTTAAGTATCTCTTTTCTAATCTGAATGCCTTTTATTTACTTCTCTTGTCATATTGCCCTAGCAAGAACTTCCAACACAATATTGAATAGAAGTGGTGACAGTGGGCACCCTTGTCTAGTTCCTGTTTGCAAGGAAAATGCTTTTAGTTTTTCTCCATTAAGAATGATGTCACTTGGTGCAAAAGACTCCAAATAAGCAAACACATCTGAAAAACAAAAATGAAGTGGGAGGCATAGTATTCCCTGACCTCAAAACATACTACACAGTATTAACCAACACAGCATGGTACTGGTACAATGACAGGCACATAGACCAAAGGAACAGAATTGAGAACCCAGAAATAGACCCAGCTATCTATAGCAAATCTATATTCAACAAGGAAATAAAACCTATCAAATGTGGAAATGACAACCACTTCAGTAAATGATGCTGGATAAACTGGATTGCTATCTGCAGAAAACGGAAACAGGAGCCGCATCTCACACCATACACAAAAATCAACTCAAGGTGGGTCAGAGACCTGGGAGTAAAGCTCCAAACCATAAAGTTCATAAGACGCAAAGTGAGATCAAGCTTAGAATGCGTAGTCTACGGTTTTGAGAGACTGCCAAATGTAGCCCAAAATGTACAATCTGAAGAGGATAAAATTGATGAATGGTACCTTCTAAAGATTAAATCTCTTGTGCACATAAAAAACATTTCCACAAGGGTGAAAAGAAAACACACTGAGTGGAAAAAACATTTGGCAATACCATCTCAGACAACAGTCTCATTACAAAAGTTTATAGAATACTCCAGGGCCTCCACAAGAAAAAGATGGATACAAAATAGGCAAAAGACATACAGAGTTTTCACAGAGGGAGACATCTGAATGGCCAACAGATACATGAAGAAGTGCTCCAAATCACTGGCAATAAGAGAGATGCAAATCAAAATCACAGTGAGATACCATCTCACTCCAGGAGCAGTGGCAAAGTTTAACAGGACAGCAAGTAATAAATGATGGAGAGGATGTGGCGAGAAAGGAACTCTTATACATTGTTGACTGGATTGTAAAATGGTACAACCATTCTGGAAGGCAGTTCAGTGCTTCCTCAAAAAGCTTAACATAGAAATTCCATGAGTCATATATTCCATTGTTTGGAATATACACCAAAAAATGAGAACTGAGACTCAGATGGACACTTGTACACCCATGTTCATAGCAGCGTTATTCACCATCACAAGAACATGGAAACAGCTCAGATGCTCAAGTACAAATATATCAATTGAGAAGTTGTAGTACATTCACACAATGGAATATTATGCAGCATTCAGGAGCAATGATTTGTAAATTACCACCTAACTTGGGAGGGACTGGAGAGCATTATGCTGAGTGGACTCAGTCCCACAAATACTGTGTAAAGAACAAATACTGTATAAAACTATTATTGCAGAATGAGTATGAGGATCCAAGGGGTGAAAGGGGGGGAAACAGAGGGGTTAGGTGGGTGGGAGTGGGGTGGGGTGGTAATCATAATTTAATGCATAATTTGACGCAGTGGGGTGAAAGAAATGGGAAGTATC
>NW_006400044.1:2423864-2425801 GCF_000299155.1 Elephantulus edwardii | reverse complement strand
TACCATGGACTGCCAAGAAAACAAACAGATTCATCCTAGAGTGGGTTAAACCAGGCTGCTCCTTGGAGGCAAGGGTTCTGAGGCTCCGTCTAACATACTTTGGACATCTTGTAAGGAGGGACCAGTCCTTGGAAAAGGACATCATACTTAGTAGGGTGGAAGGACAGTGCAGGAGGGAAGGCCCTCTACGAGGTGGATTGATTCAATGAACAGGGTAAATGTGATGGGTGCATCAGAGACAGTGCGATTTGCACAGGACAGAGCAGAGTTTAAGCTCTATGAGGTGCAAATGACTCGACGGCATATAACAACACAACAACACATGTGTGTGTGTGTGTGTGTGTGTAGTGTGTGTATCTATAAGGTATATATATACATATATGTATAGTCCCTATGTTTATGTCAAATATTGCATGGCATTCTATATATGCAGCAAGAAGAAAGATCTCTAAGATTAATCAAGTCCACGAAAACAAGAATTGTCAAAGAAAAAAATTGGGCAAAGAGGCAACATCATGATAGATGGAGAAAAGATTGAAATTGTCAATGACTTCATCTTGCTTGGATCTACAATCAATACCCTTTGTAACAGCATTCAGAAGATCAGGAGATGTATAGCCTTTGGAAAGTCTGCTGAAAGGGATCTTTATAAAGTTCTGAAGGGTAATGATATCAGTTTAAAGGCTAAGAGTGTATTTTTCAAGCTATCATCTTTCCAATTACTTGCTTTGCATCTGAGAACTAGAAAATTAATAAGAATGACAGGATAAGTATTAATGCATTTGAGTTGTAGTGTTGGAGAATATTGAATATTCCATGGACTGCCAAAAGAACAAACATATACATCTTGGATGAAGTGAAAGCAGAGTGCTCCTTGGAGGAAAGGATGGTAAAGCTTCCTCTCACGTACTTTAGACATATTAAAAGAGGATAGTCCTTGAAAAGGTACATGATCCTTAGAAAGGCAAAGGAAAAGAAAAAGGAAAACAAAAACCAACCCTCAATGAAACATATTGATACAATTTCTGAGACAATGGGCTTGAATATGTTAGAGATGATAAAAGATAGTGCAGGGGATGATAGGATTCAGTAGTTCATAGGGTAACTATAAATTATATTCAGCTTGATTGCCTATAACAATAACAACATTTTAAGATGAAGATTGCTATTAGAAATTGCAACACTAGGTATTAAAAAATGTTCCCAAACCACTACCTTGTCCTCTACCCTTAGAATATCTTTGAACTCTTTCCTTGTCAAATCTTGGGTCAGCTTCTGTTAAGCAAATATCTTTATGAAGGATTGAAGAATAAGTAGGTTCAAAGAGGCTAAAAGAACCTGCTCCTTATAAGTTGTACTCAGATAGGTTTGCAGGAGGATCACTAGATGTTAAAACATTGATTTCTGCACAGTAACATCTTCTCTGTGTATACAGGAAATCAAGGACACATATATTCTTTCAATTATGAACTTCTGAACTATTCATTCACCACCTCCTAAGTTCTGTGCTTTATGACAAGAGCAAGCCTGCGATGGTGGTATAGGCAGAGACAATCAAAACTGATGTAAGAGACTCCCAGCACTTGCAGCAGGGGGAGCTGCTGCAGCTTGGGACCATTTCAGCATTCAGAGAGATAGGCAAAGGAACTTTTTTGCAAAGATTTCCAAAAGGTACTCTCTTTCCTCTGATAAATCCACAGACAAATAAGGACAGACAGGAAAGTACTTTATCTTTTAGAATTTCATTAGCAGTCTGGGAAAATAATAGAAAAATTAGTAATTTTGTGAAAAAGAATGAACTGAAGTGAAAATCATAAGGTGTAACAGCATAAAAGACAAGAAGCAATGGACTTAAAAATGAAAACCTATGTATTGTGTACTTCCTCCACTCTATTGTATTAGATCACTATATATATTTAGTGACATTTAATATATAT
>NW_006400044.1:2419502-2423694 GCF_000299155.1 Elephantulus edwardii | reverse complement strand
TATAAATTTTTTACAAATATATTGACACAATGATGGTTCATTTTTATGTTTATTTACACTTTTTCACTTTGAGTGAGTAGCTTGGAAGAAGAGGACTTGTTAATCTACTTTCAAAAAAGTCATTAAAAATCCTAGAGATTTCTATTCCACTCTTACATACCCACTCTATAGCAACTAGTTAATTTATTCAAAGTCAGATAAAATTAAGTTGAATTAAGTAATTTAGAAAAAAACATAGACCAAGTAAATGTCAGAAATTGAACTGATGCAAAAAAAATATCCAAACTATCAAAACAAAAAGACACTATTATTGGTATTGATTCTATCATTAAACAATTTGTTTTGGACAAATCAATTGAACTCTCTGAAGTTTAGTTATCTGGACTATTATATCCTCTAGAATCTAGTGGTTTTAAGATTCTAATCATTATCTAAATGACAACCATGTTTTGAGTCTTTATGGGGAAAAAAGAGAACAGGAAATTCAGAAACTAAGAGTAAGCAGAATAGAGTTAGTTATCTTAGGTTTCAAGGATGATAAAACTGTGAGTCTGCAGATAAATACACACATAAATAAATGTAGGCTGTATGTAATGATATGTGATATATATATATACACAGTACACAAGATCAGAGAAATGAGAGAGAATGAGATAAGAACACATTGATTTGATGTCCAGTTGCCTGTGTTTTATTGATTATGCAAAGATCTCAGATTGTGTAAATCATAACAAATTTTGGATAACTTTGAAGGGAATTGGAATCCCAGACCACTTAATTGTGCTCATGTGACATCTATACCTAGGCCAAGGAGCATTTATTCAAACAGGGAACACTGCATGGTTTAAAATCAGCAAAGGTGTGTGCCAATGTTGTATCCTTTTTTCATGTCTTTTCAACCTTTATACTGAGTAAATAATTGAAGAAGCTGGATTATATATCCAGCTTTTCATAGATAGATAGATAGTTGTTGCTAGGTGCTCTTGAGTAGTCGACAACATACAGATATAAAAAAGAATGCGGTGTGACTATTGGATAAAAACTCATTAACAATTTGCCTTAAGTATATGATACAACCTTGTATGCAGAAAGAGAAGAAGGTTTGAAATACTTAGTAGAGAAGATTAAAAAAAACCAACCAACCACAGACTTTAATATGGGTTACATCTCAACATCAATAGAGTAAAAATCCTCAACAATCGACTAATATATAATATCATGATAGATGGAAAATATTGACGCTATCATTGATATAATTTTACTTGGATCAACAACCAACATTCTTACTAGTGGCAGTTAAGAAATCAAAAGATGTCATATTGGGGAAATCTGCTGTCAAGAACCTCACCATAGTTCAAAAGTTTAAGAATGTCAGTTTAAAGAGTAAGGTGCACCTAAATCTAAGCTATAGCCTTTTCAATTGCTTCCAGTACATCTGAAATACACAATATATTTAAAAAAACAAACCACCAAACTGATGACTTTAAATTGCAATGCTCCTGATGTTCGTTTAATACACCATGTGTTACCAAAAGAGCAAACAATTCTGTCTTGAAGAAATTGCAACCAGTGTGCTTCTTGGAGGTAAGGAAGTGAACTCATTTATTTTGAGCATATTTTCAGGAAGAAAGAGACCTTAGATAAAGACATCATTCTGGGAAAGATAGAGTCAATTAAATAGAATCTTCTTGTTTTCATTGTTAGGTGGTGTTGAAATTAGAAAGACTCTTAGTAACTCTATAAATGACTCCTGTCCTATACTGTACCTCCTTCACCATCTCTGATACTCTTGGTTCTGTTGCAGTTATCATGTCAATCCAACTTGTTGGGCGTCTTTCTCTCTTTCATGAACCCTCTAACTTTCCAAGCATCATATCCCTTTCCAAGGAATATCCTCTCCAGCAATGTCTAAAGTATTGGACGTTATATGTATGACAAAAACCTAGAACAAGAGGTGCATTGTGTAGTGGACAGGGGAGGGTAGGAGGAAAGGGGAGGGAGGAAAAATGTACAATGATGAATGAATGAAAACGCAACCTCTTTGTAAACATTTGTTCAATTCACATTTTAACACACACACACACACACACACAAAGTATGAGAGATGAAGCTTTGTCATCCTTGCCTCCAAGGAGCATCCTAGTTGTACTTTTCCAAGAGATAACTTTTTATTCTTCTAACATCCATGGAATATTCAGTACTCTTCCCCAAAACAACAACTCAATGGCATCCATTCTTCCTCTGTCAGCCTAATGCATTGACCAACTCTCAGATGCAAAATTTGGAAACAACAAGGAAGGAATGGTAGTAAGAAAGTATGGACTTGGTGACAGAAATAAGACTGGAGAGAAAATGATTTCATTTTGTACATTCAGTGATTATTCATAGTGAATACCTTTTTCAAGAAACACAAAATGCCACTTTACAAATGAACCTCATCTGATGGACTGTGTAAGAATAAGATTGAGTGTATCTGTGGAAAGAATCACTGGAGAAGCTAAATATCAAGCGTCAGAATCAGACCAACTATGGAACAGACCATCAAATACACATGTGTAAATTTAAATTGAAACTGAAGAAGATAAAAACAAATTCACAAGACCAAATTTTAAGTCAATCTCAATTAAAAAACTATCTTAGAATAGGTTTGAGGCATTGATCAGCAGTGAGCAAAGACTAGAAGAATTGTGGGATAAAATCGCGGCTATCATCCATGAAGAGAGCAAAAGTTCACTACAAAGACAGAGGAGAAGAAAAAGCCAGAATAGATGACAGAAGAAGCTATAAAAATGGCATTAGAGCTTCAAAAAGTCAAAGCAAAGGCAAGAGATGCTGAAGAAATTAACAGAAGATTTCAAAGGGCAGCTCGAGAAGGAATTCCCTAAAAGAGACATACTGACATTGTGACTACCACAATGCACTTGTCCATGACAGGGCTTCTGAGAATGGTGCAAGATAAGGCAAGGTTCAGATGTGTTCTTCATAGTGTTGCTATGAGTCATGCATAGTCAACTTGATAGCACCTAACAACATCTTCTCACTTTGTTTTTTTTGGTTGGGGGTTTTTTTTTTTTGCATATAATTGAAAATTTTAGCAACATTCTCACAAAAGCAAGACCTGCTTAGTTATTTAATGCCCAAATAATTTATTGCAACATCCTCTGAAAATGCTAGAAAGTTAACAACAAAATAATTTGAATAAAAGAGTTGCTTTATCTTTCCTATCAGCACACACACAAACACATACATACACACCCTGATTTGAGAAATCAGGGCAGCTTGTACTGAAAAGTAAGCATAAAATAAAAAATGGACGTCATGTTAGCCAAGCAGCATTTGTCCTAGTGATCAGGCATCCTCTCAGTAATAAGCCAGGTTTTCTATCCTTAGGTCTAGCAGGGGTTCTCCTTTAAACTCATTTGCTTTATATTTTTTATCTGTTCACATATATCATGTCCTCCAAAAAGCAGGTGAATGGAAGAACTATTATATGGCATTCACAATCTTATCAAGTGAAAACTTCAAACACAATCTTTTCCCCAGTCTACTACTCTGGTTCTGACAATTTCCTCTCTTACTATTCCATATCCATCTCCTAATAATATTACTAAAACTAGAGACACAGAATAATTCTTTCACCCTCCCCAGAGCAGGAAGCGTCAGCTGTTTTGAGGATCACATGTAACAATACTCTTGAGTTATGGTGGTTCTTTATCCTCTAATAGATACGAAGACAACTCCCCAGCCCTTTTCACTGACATGCTTCATATCTTGTAATTTGATAAGTACATCAAATTCAAAATCATTTATTTGCTCACATATCAATATATTTCCTCCCCACTTTAGTTGAAGCCAGGACAGCTTTCATGTCAATAAGCAAAATAGGTTAAAACTTAAATAGACATTTCATCTATGAGGATATACTGGTAACCAATAAACCCACAAAAAGGTGTGAAAAATAATGTATTCGAACTTCGTAAATAAATCAGTATAAAATAAAATAAAACATTATATAAAAAGGAAGATATGGTGTGGGAAAAAAATACACTCAATATCATTTATTAAAACTGAAAACTCAAAGTTAACTGCTGTTGTGTCAGAACCAACTTATAGTTGACTCTACAGTGGAGTTGAGTTTTGGAGGTCTACTTTTTGGTTGGTTAAATTTTTTAATTTATTTAAGCCTGTTGTT
>NW_006400044.1:2397790-2418421 GCF_000299155.1 Elephantulus edwardii | reverse complement strand
CATTAGAACGATCAAGTGTTCTGGGATTCCCATTCTTCTCAAAGTCAGCCACAGTTTGTTATACTATTGTTAATATATTCTTTATATAATGATATTAATATGATTATATTATAGTGTTATTATATTTTGGAGGAACATTCTGCTAAGTGGCACAGCACTGGTCTGTCAATTTGCTGTACTGAAGTAACCTGGGGTTGCTGTGATGCCGAACCCTGTGCCACTGGGGTGTCAAATGCCATAACGGTTTCCCATGGTGGACAGTGTTTGTTGGAACTCTCAGATTAAGACAGGGTTGGAAGCAGGAGTGGCATCCACTTTGTAAACAAATACAATCTCTATGAATTTGGGGAAACATCGGTAATTATAGGACAAGGTTCAGATCTTTTGTTCACAGGGTCACTATGAATTGTGCTCAACTAGATGACAATCAGCAACAACATATATTGCACAGGAGGAGATTGTTCATCTTTCTCACTGAGAGCAACTGCTAGATTCAAACTACCTGCCTTTGAGTTGGCAGTGCAATTTCTAATCCACAAGGCTACCAGAACTACCTTATTACCGCTCTGAAAAATCCCTTATGGTTCTGATTTGCATTGGCCATTAATAGATTTAAGTCAGAAAAGCAGTAAGATAGCACTTCATCTCTCACTATATGGCTTTGATTAAAAAAGAAAGAAAATACAAGTATGGAGAATTGGAACCCTTGTTTGTTCCTTGTTGGTGGGACTGCGAAGTAACACAGTGCTGTGAAAACAGTTTGAAAATTCTTAAAAAATTAAATAGAGAATTTACCATTTGATCCAACAACTTCACTTTAGAATATATATCCCACATAATTGAATTGAATTCTCAAACAAAAATAGACAGGTGTAAGACAATGTTGTTAATGGGTACCATTCACAATAGAAAAAAGGAGGAGGAAACAACATAATTATCTGTTGAAAAGAGATAAATGGATTTTTTTTAATGTGGCACATACATAAAATAGAATATACTAGCCAGCCAAAAAAAGCTGATGCATGCTACAACATTGATGTGTGTTGAATAAACCAATATAAAAAGATAATAATTTGAAATATATTAAATATCTTGCTGTTGTCAGTTGTCATCAAGTTGATTAGAACATAAGGAGTCACGTGGTCACATAAAATATGTAGAATCAGCAAATATATACAGATCTAAGTTTACCAATGTTTAGAGTTTTTTACCAGGCCTGGAATGAATTGAGGAATGGAGTTACTGTTTACGTAACACTGAATTTCTGCTAAGGGTGATGAAAAAATTTATAAACGGGTAGTAATGATGAATACACAACATGATTAATATACTTAAGGTCACAGAATTATATGTGTGAGGAAATGGTGAGATGACAAATGTCATATGTACTCACATAATTCCAAATTTAAAAAAACAAACATAATTACTGGGAAATTTTTCATATACAAAGAATATATCCGAATAGGTTTATTTCTAATTATTGTTTTCTTTCTGGTTTTCAAACATAACCACAATATATCCAGTAATAATACCAGTGGCTGTAGAGACTCAGAACATAACGCCACAAACATATATAATATGTTTGCTGTGACATGTAATTATTTACATTTATGTGTATAAATCTACATGAATTTTTTAAAAATTTCTTTTAATAGGTCAGATATAAAATTTTGGACTAACACACAAATGATAATATCATAATAGATGAATAAGCAGAAGGTTTCAAATTAATAAAATTTTAAGATGTTTTTAATAATAAGACAAAATATTTTTAAAAAGCAATTAGACAAGTTTCTACAGGAAAACATCTATTTTTTTTTCACTCTGCTGCTCAAGTCAATGTATACATGACATTTATATGTATCTAAGCTTTAAATCAGTGATTTAAAGAGAGTGAGATGGGAGGCTATCAGAATTAACCAGCAATCATTTTTCAAACTACCAACCATCCTCCACTCCCAGTCCCCCCTCCCTTGAGATTCGGCCTAAGATGTGTCTCTGAACTTGAGGAACACCATCTGTTCACTTACAAATAGGCATTTTTATCTCCAAAAGGGCAGGTTTCTGCACATGAGCCTGTATCACATGTAGAAGGGGCGGAGGGAACCCTGAAACATAGATCAAGGATATAATCTTTCATTGAATGCTGACATATTAAAAAATGTCTATGCTCATATTATTTCTGAGTGATATACTCAGCTGGCTAGTTCCTTGTAACAATGCAATGAAAAATGCTACATTAAATGCTCCTATAGGTCAGTGAGTTTCATTTTGGAAGTTTTCCATAGATGTGAGTTTATTGTCATGAGATTTTCATAAGCACATGCATTTGAAGAATTAAGTCAAAAAGTGTAGCAGGCTCAGTTCAAAGCAATTTCTACTATTGGGAAAGCACGGTGAGTGAAAAACGTCAGTTTCCATTATAAGCATCATTAAAAGCAATTTTTTATTGCCTTCGCATCTCCTGTCACTGAAATTCCTATGAGTACTGTGTCATATTCCCTTGAGTATATTTTTCCTTTTAAAAAGCATCGTGAGGAATTATAGGTATTGTTCTATTTTCTATAGAACTGATCTTTCAGGCTTCCTTTGCTGCAAGTGCTGTCTTTATTTGTGAACATAAGGTACAAAAACCACATACTGTTCACATGTTTGTACTGTTGTTGTTATGTGCTGTCGAATAGCTTGTGACTGTATGATGTACATGAAACCTACCAGCTTTACTGTTTCTGAGACACCTACCATCATTACCCCAGTCACTGTACCAATTCACCTCATCGATAGTCTCCCTCTCTTTCTCTATCCTTCCACCCTTCCAATCATGGTTTCCCTTTCCAAAGACCAGTCCCCTTTTTGCAACATGCCTCAAGTATTTCAGATGATGTCTCAGAACCCTTACCTTCAAGGAGCTGGCTGGCTTCATCCAGACTGGGGCGAATCTGTTTGTTTTTCTGGAAGTCCACAGTATATTCAATACTCTTCTCCAGCACCACAGCTCAAAGGAATCCCTAGTCATTGTCCAGTTCTCTGATGCATAACAAACAATTGCCAAAACTATGGATTGGAACAGGCTCACTTTAGTCTCCAGTCTCACATAGTTGCTCTTCAGTATGCTGGAGAGGTCCCTGACAGCCGATTTTCCTAATGAAATTTGTCTCTTGATTTCCTGGCTGATGGTACCAAGAGTGTTGATTGTAGAGCCAAGCGAACTAAAGCTGTTAACAGTTTTAATCTCTTTACCATCCATCATAATGCTGCCAATTGGCCCAGTGGTGAGAATCTTTGTTATCTTTATATTGAGCTTCAATCCATATTGAAGGCTTCAGCCCTTGGCCTTCTGCAGCAAGTGCTTTAGGTCCTCCTGAGTTTTAGCAAGCACGGTTGTGTAATCTGCATAACGTGTTTTTTATGAATCTTCCTCCAATACAGATGCTACATTCCTTTTCAAACAGCCAGCCTCCCAGATTTTTACATTACAATCACAAAATTGAATCACTTCAGTTTGCATACTTTTGCCATTTTATTCCTCTAATATGGATGATGTAAAGAATTTTGGACTAAATTTTTGTAAATTATTTTAGTTCATTTCTGTGAAAAGTAAAAATACTTGTATTAATTAGTGCAACAAATTTAATTACTTAGGCAACCAATATATTGAAAATAATACAAATATATTTAATGCAACAAGTATTTTTATCTGTGAAATGACTAAAATAGACCCATAAATAGATTCTAATTTGTACAATGATTATAATGATTAATAGGGAGTTCCAGTGGCCTACGATTAACATTCTTGGCACCAGAAGTCAGGAAATAAACAAACAAATGGCATTAGGAAAATCTGCTGTCAGTGACCACTCCGAAGTACTGAAGAGCAACGATATCAGTCTGGAAACCAAGGTGTGCCTGATCCAGGCCATAGTCTTTGCAACACTTGCTATGCATCTGAAAGCTGGATAATAACTAAAGATGACAGAAGAAGAATCAATCTTTGAGTTCTTGTTCTGGGGAAAATTACTGGACTGCCAAGAGACCAAATAGGTCTGTCCTAAAAAGGGGGAAACCAAGTTTCACTTTGAACGCAAGGATTTTGAAGCTCCCTCTCATAGATTTTGGACATGTTGCCAGGGGAGATCAGTCCTTGGAGAAGGACATCATACCTGAAAGGGTGGAGGGACAGGGCAGGGGAGGAAGATCCTGCATGAGAGGAATTGACATCATGCCTATAGTAATGGGGATAGACGTGTCAGAGACAGTGAGAATGCCTCAGGATAGGACAAGTTTCTGAGCTATTTTATGCATTATAAGTGACTCAACAGCACATGACAACAGGAAACAGTGATTTAGAAGTGAAGAAATGTGCTGCCACCTCAGTGACATGAGGTTCAAATCCACCAGTTGCTCAGAAGAAGAAAGCTAGGGAATCTCTTCCTACACAATTGATGTTGCTGTTGATGGGCTTTGAGTCAAGCACGACTCGTGGCGACCCCATGAACAAAAGGCCTGAAACCCCTTTACAATCATCGCTGTTTATCAAAATTCATAGAATTTCCAGAGGCATATTATTTAGAAAGTTGATGCCACTTCTGCTTCCAAAATAGCCTCTGAAAATTTGCTGGAGGGTTAGTTATGAGTCGGTACCAATTCAATGGTGCATAAAAACAAGATAATAATTATAATAAAATAAACGTTGCATTTTTAAAGTACTGAATGTATTTTTAAAATATAATGCCTAAGCAATGCCTTTAAAGTGTGTGCTGCAGAAGAGTACTGCACAATACCACATACTGCTAAGAAAACCAACAGATCTACCTGGAAACAGTTAAACCAGGTTTTTCCCTGGAGGCAAGAATTTTGAAGCTCTATCTCACATGCTTTAGGCGTGTTGTCAGGTGGGACCGGTCCTTGGAGAAGGATATGGTCCTTGAAAAAGTAGAATGTCAGCATAGGAGCAGAAGAACCTAGTCACTTGGCATAATGACTTTGTCAACATTGGCAGGTATGTCAGAGATGATGAGGTTAGAAGATCACAATGGGGCAAGGTTTAGAGCCATTGTTCATTGGGTAGCTATGAGTCATAGATAACTCTATGCCAAATAACAATAAATATGCTAAGCATAGCTGATTCTGATATCCCAAAAGGTTTTCTAAGACAGAAAGGATGATATTCCACTTTTTAACAAATTTTAAAGGACTTTGAAAGTTTTTATGCTTCTCACTTTCACAGTATTTTTTACACTGTTGTTTTTAGGTGATATCAAGTTGAGTAAAACTCACAGTGGCTCTATGAACAGCCAACATGAAACCTGTCCTATACTGTGCCATCTTCATCATATCTGATACACTAGAACCATTGCTGAAGTCACCATGCTAATCCATCTCACTGAGGGTCTTTTTTGTCTTTGTGAATCCTCTATCTTTCTAAGCACAGTGTCCCATTACAAAGAATAGCCTCACTTAGCTATATGCCAAAAGTAGTAAGGCAAAACTTCACCATCTTTGTCTCCAAGGAGCACTCTGGCTGCACTGTTTCCTAGATATATCTATTCTATTGGAAGGCCATGGGATATTCAGTACTCTTCTTCAATACCACAACTCAAAGACATCCATTCTTCTATCACTCGTATAAATTGTCCAGCTCTCTGGTGTGTAGCAGGTGATTGAGAAGACTATGGCCTGAATCAGGTGCACCTTAGTCTTCAAACTACCATCACTACCCTTCATCACTTTGGTGAGGTCCCTGACAGTGGACTTATGTAAGGCAATACATCTCCTGATTTCTTGATGGATGGTACCAAGTGTTTTGACTGTTTATCTAAGCAAGATTGAATCAGTGACAACTCATTTTCTCCATCTATCATAATGCTGACTGTTGGTCCCATAGTGAGGACTTTTGCATTCTTAAAGCTGAGATATAATCCATATTCATGGCTATAGTTCTTGATCTTCAGCAGCAAGCATTTCACATTCTCGTCACTCAAGCAAAGTTATGTTATCTCATAATGCAGGTTGTTGATGAGTCTTCCTCCAATCCTGATGCCACACTCTTCTTCCTAGAGTCCAACCTCAAAAACTATATTCTCATGATACAGAATGAATAATTATGGTGAAAGGATACAATCCCGATCCTAGTATTGCTGATTTTCAACTATGAATGTTATTTTGCCCCATTCAGACAGCTTCTTGATCTAGGGACAAGTTGAATTTAAGAATCCTCTCAAGAGCAAGTTTAAGGCATGGAACACCAATGATTGAATAGTAGAGGAACTGTGGGAAGACATTAAAGATATAATCCTGGAAAAGAGCAAAATGTCACTACACCAAAGGAGGAGAAAGAAAAAGTCAAAATAGATGTTAGAGAAATGATGAAAATTGCATTAGAACATCAATCAAGAAGCCAAAACAAAAAGAAAAGATGCCAAAGTAAAAGAGCTGAACAGAAGATTTCAAAAGGCCGCTACAGAAGACAAATCAAAATAAAATGAATTGTGCAAAGAGCTGGAGTCAGAGACAGAAAGGGAAGCTGGAGTAAGAGACAAAAATGGAAGAATTCACTCGGTATTTCTGAAGCTGAAAGAACTGAAAACCAAATTCAAGCCTTGGGTTGCAATAATGAGAGATACTATGGGCACTATCTTGATCCTGGAAGCAACAAAAGAAGATAGACAGAATACACAGAGTCACTGTGCCAAAAAAGAATTAATTCACACTGGAAAAGCTTAGAAAGTACCATGTGAACAAGAGCCAATGGTTATGAAACATGAAGTTCAAGCAGCACTGAAGACACTGTCAAAAAATAAAACCCAGGAAGTCTATAGACTACCAAATAATATGTTTCAACTGACAGATACAGTTCTGGATGTGCTCACCAGTTTAATGCCAGGAAATTTGGTGAACAACTATATGGATTACTGACTGAAAGAAATCCATATTTGTCCCCATTCCCAAGAAAGGAGCTCAAACAGAATGTGGAAATTATTGAACGATATAATTAATACATCATAAAAGCAAAATAATTCTGAAGATCATTTAAAAAAGGCTAAAACAGTACATTGAAAGGGAACTGTCAGATATTTAAACTAATTTTAGAAGAGGCTGATGCACCAGGGATATTCTTGCAGATGTCATATGCATACTGGCTAAAAGCAAAGAATACCAGAAGAATATCTATCTGTGTTTTATTGACTATGCAAAAGTATTTGACTGTGTGGATCAAAACAAATTATGTCTAACTATTAGAAGAAAAAGAGAATTGCCTGAAGTATAGGCTGGGTTTAGAAGAGGTCATAGTACTAGGGAAATTATACCTAAAGTTAGATGGATCTTGGATGAAAGAACAGAGTACCAGAAAAATGTCTGTGTTTCATTGACTGTGCAAAGGCATTTGACTGTGTAGATCACAATAAACTGTGGCTAACTCTGAAAAGAATGAGAATCCAAGAACATTTGATTGTTTTATGTGAAACCTATACTTAGACCAGGAGGCAGTCATCAGAACAGAGCAAGAAAACACCGCATGGTTCAAAATTGAAAGTAGGGTGCTCCAAAGATACATCCTATTTCCATATCTTTTCAGTCTATATGCAGAACAGATTATCAGGAAGGCTGGGCTCTATGAGGAGAAATGTGGAATCAGGATTGGAGGCAGACTCATCAACAAATCTGCGTTATGCAGATGACACAATCTTGCTTGCTGAAAGTGAAGAGGGCCTGAAATGCTTGCTGCAGAAGGTCAAGGACTGCAGCCTGATATATGAATTGAAGCTCAACATCAAAAAACAAAGCATCATGACAGATGGTGAAGAAATTGAGATTGTTAACAGCTTTAGTATGCTTTGGTCTACAATCACCATTCTTGGAACCAGCAGCCAGGCAATGAAAAGGCAAATTGCACTGGGAATGTCTGCTGTCAGAGGCATCGCCAAAGCACTAAAGAGCAACGATGTCAGTCTGGAGACTAAGGTGCCTGATACAGGCCATGGTCTTTGCAATTACTTGCTATGGATCACAAAGTTGGACAATGACTAGAGAGGATAGAAGGAAAATTGATGCCTTTGAGCTGTGGTGCTGGAGAAGAGTATTGAATATACCATGGATGGCTAGAAGAACAAACAAGTTCATCTGGGAGAGGGTAAGGCCAGACTGCTCCTTGGAGGCAAAGATTCTGAAGCTTCATCTGACATACTTTGGACATGTTGCAAGGAGGGATCAGTCCTTGGAGAGGGATGTCATGCTTGGAAGGATGGAAGGACAGTGTAGAAGAGGAAGACCCTAAATGAGATAGATTGAATCAGTAACTTGGGTAATGGAGGTAGGTATATCAGACACAATAAAATTGGCACAGAATAGAGCAGGGCTCTATTCTACAAGGCTGTTGTACATAGGGTAACTGAGTCGCAGGTGACTCAACAACACATAACAACAACAACATTAGAAGAAAAATTTTGCACTAGTGTATCTAAAATTTTGTTTGATCCCAAGAGAATGTGGACAGAAAGCAGTGGCAATGAATGAAGTCAGACACTCCCATATATGTGGGATAAGTATTTAGGTTTAGTAGCTGTAGGATTAAAAAACAACAACAACAACAAAACAAACACCCAACCGAAAAAAACCCCTCATTTTTTAAAACTTTTTTCTTTTTTTAAAATCAATTTTAATGAAAGTTTAGGGTTTCCAGTCATTCATTGTTCCACTTTTCTCCCTACCCACACTGTCCCCACCCCCAGTTCACTCTTCTCCTTGAAAAGAAAGAAAAACTCTTTCATTATTATATTTTTTAATTTCCATTCATTCATGGTTGAACTTTTCTCCCCTCCCAACCTTCCCCCCTAGTACAATACCCTCTTGGAAAAGTAAAAGAAAAATTATTTCCATGTTTTATAATCCCTCCCCCCAGGTCCACTCCACTCTGCAGCCTTCGCTCTGGACTCCTGTCATGACAAAAATACCTAATCACATATCCCTTTTAAACAGTTTTCTTCCTCATCTGTTTCAATGCAGTGTACATTATTGAACCCATCTTTCTCAATCTCCCTTAATCCCAATGTCAGTCCTGTTTTACAACAGTGGCACCATGCAGTATTTGTCCTTTTGTGACTGAGATACTTCACTCAGCATAATGTCCTCCAGGGTCACCCATTTTGAATAATATTGCATGAGTTCCTTGTTTTTCAATGCAGTGTAGTATTCCATTGTGTAAATATACCACAGCTTCACTATCCATTTATTTGTTGATGGGCACTTAGGTTGTTTCCAACTCCTTACTTTTGTGAAAAAAGCCACAATAAGCATGGATGTGCATATATCTGCTTGGATGTCAGTTATGGTCTCTTTGGGTTATATTTCCAATAGTGAATTGCTGGGTCAAATGGTATCTCTATTTGCAACTTAGAGAAAGTGCTATATCACCTTCCACAGTGGTTGCACCTTTTTACACTCCCACCAACAGTGAATAAGGGTTCCAGTTTCTCCACAATCTCGGCAGCATTTGTTGCTTGCTGTTCTGTTAAATTTTGCTATTCTGACTGGGGTAAAATAATATCTGATAGTTGTTTTAAACTCCCTCATTTTTAGCCACTTACAACACTAAGAAAAATGGAATGTTCTACTTATTAAAACAAGAGGATATGAAACTCGGACCAGAAACTTAGAGTTAGGATTCAAAAAGGGGAACTTTTAGACTAGAATAAAAAAGGTAGTGTCATACACTCTAGCAAAAAATATCAAGATTTAATTACAAACAAGATAGAATAATCTATGAAGCCAAATTTTCTTCACTTCGCTGAAGAAACCATTGTTGTTGTTATGTGCCATCGAGTCTCTTCCGACTCATAGTGACCCTATGTATATAGCCCTAAACTCTGTCCTGTCCTGCATTAATCTCACCATCTCCAACACATCTACCCCCATTATCCAAGTCACTGAATCAATCCACCTCATAGAGGGTCTTCCTCTCCTATACTTCCCCCCTACCTTCCCAAGCATTATGTCCCTCTCCAAGAATTGGTCCTTCCTTGCAACATGTATGTCAGAAAGAGCAGCCTAGTTTAACTCTCTCTAGGACAAATCTTTTTGTTATATCACAGCTCAAAGGCATCAATTCTCCTTCTATCATCCCTAGTCATTGTCCAGCTCTCTAACAAGTGATTGCAAAGACTATGGACTGTATCAGGCATACCTTAGTCTCCAGAGTAACATCATTGCTCCTCAGTACTTTGGAAAGGTCACTAACAGCAGACTTTTCCATCGTAATAATGTCTTTTGATTTCTTGGCTGCTGGTGCCAAGAGTGTTGACTGTGGAGCCAAGCAAACTAAAGCTGTTAGCAATCTCAGTCACTTAACTATTAATCATGATGCTGCCAATTGGCTCAGTGGTGGAAATCTTTGTTTTCTTGATGTTGAACTGCAATCCAGATTGAAGAATGCATTCCTTGACCTTCTGCAGCAAGTGCTTTAGGTTCTCCTCATTTACAGCAACCAAGGTTGTGTCATCTGCATAACATAGATTGCTGATGAATCTTCCACCAATCCTGATGCCATATTTTTCCTCATAGAGCCCAGTCTTCTGGATAATCTGTTGTGCATAAAACTGAAAAGGTATGGAGATAGGACACATCCCTGGTGTACGCCTGTCCCAATTTTGAACCATGCAGTGTTTCCTTGCTTTGTTCTGATGACTGCCTCCTGTACAGGTTTTTCATTAGCATGATCAAGTGTTCTGGGATTCCCATTCCTCTTAGAGTTAGCCACAGTTTGTTGTGATCCAGACAGTCAAATGCCTTTGCATAATCAGTGAAACACAGATAGACATTTCTCTGGTAATCTGTTGTTTCAGCCAAGATCCATCTAACATCAGCTACAGTATTCCTAGTACCACGACCTCTTCTAGACCCAGCCTGCACTTCTGGTAGTTCTCTGTTGATGTGCTGTTCCAGTAATTTTTTTATAATCTTCAGCAAAATCTTGCTTGCATGTGATATTAATGATATTATTCTGTAATTTCCACACTCTGTGAGATCACCTTTCTTTGGAATGGGAACAAATATACATCTTTTCCAGTCAGTGGCTGTCCTACAGATTTCTTGACACAACTTGGTGAGCACATCTATGGCATCATCTGTTAGTTGAGATAGGTCAGTTGGTATACCATCAATTCCTGGGGCCTTATTTTTTGCCAATTTTTTCAAAGCAGCTTGAACTTCTTCCTTTATCACCATAGGCTCTTGCTCATATGTTGTTTCATGAAATTCTCCTGTGTCTGCCAATTTCTTTAAGTACACTGACTCTGTATACTCTTTCTATCTTCTCTTAATAATTCCTGGATCATTTTATATTCTGCCCAAAGCAAAATATTACTTTGAGTCTATCCCACCTGAATTTCAAAACCATCTTAGGAACAGATTTGAGGCCTTGAACACATGAAGACCGGATGAGTTGTGGGAGAATATCAAGAATATCATCCAGGAAGAGTACAAAAGATCATTACAAAGACAGAGGAGGAAGAAAAGACCAAAATGGATGTCAGAAGAGACTCAGAATATTGCACTAGAGTGCAGAGAAGCCAAACCACAGGGAAGAATTCAAGGTACTAAAGAGCTGAACAGAAGATTTCAAAAGACAAATTATTAAAGTATTAGAATGAAAATGTGTAAGGAGCTGGAGTCATAAAATCAAAAGGGCCGAACTCGCTCAGCATTTCTTAGTTCAAGGAACTGAAGAACAAATTCAGACCTCGAGTTGCAATACTTAAGGATGCTTTGGGCAGAAGAAACCATTAAGAATCCATATTATACCTCCTGATGCTAGAAAATCCCAAACTATGAGGCCAAATTGATCCTCTCTTTGTATACTTATATGTCATCAAGAATACTGGATTAGTTAAAATCTGAATGCTGAGTCATCTGAAAGAAATTATTTTTGCCAACATCAATAAGGAGTATAATACTAAACAGACCAAATGTTTGTATAATACAAAGTGTTTCATTAAACTGGGAGAGACAGAAATGTTTCTTATTATATGGTATGTCTGCTATCCCTGATTTCCAGTAGAGTATCATTAAGGATGGTTAATGCAGATGTCACTTTGGAAAGGACTAAGTAGGACAGAGAGATAGTGATTGGAGTTGGGGGTGGACATTTAGCTTAACTTTACAACTGACAGAAATGCCGACTTGTGTTAGTTCTTGAGCGTGTATCAGGTGTAGTTCACTTGTGTGTAGCTAGTTGAGACTCGTAAACTGAAAGGCTCTGCTGAGGTGCACTGCTGAGGACTATAATTGCTTACCAGTGTTCTGTAGTTCATCTTTATTTTGAGTCCTCCTGATCCTGGAGAACATAATGATTTCCATCCATACCCTTTGCCTTGTTCTGCCAGAGTCAGTTTCATGGAAGTTGCCATAACTTTCAAACGAGTACTGCTTTGTGTGCCTTATTTCATGAACAGCAGTTTTGATGCTCCTCTGACACAAAATAGCTTTCACAGATTCAAAATGCAAAATGATTGTCCTCTTTAATTTATTCTGCTTAGACAAGTTATCTTTTAAAGTATTGTTGTTCCTAGTTGCTATCTAGATAGTCGAGACTCACAGCAACCTTGTGTATAAGAATAAAATGTAGCCCCATCCTACACAATCTTTACATTCATTGGTGTGCTTGATTAAATTAAATTGTGATTTAATTGTTGTGTCATTTGCAATGACAAAGAAGCTGGGACTTATTATCCAGCTCTCTATCAGATAGTATGTTGTGATCTATATGGTTTCCATTGCCTATTTTTCAAAAGTAGATCATCAGTCTTTTCTTCCCTTTCTAGCTCAGTCTAGAAACACCATTGAAACTTTTCCACCATAAGCGTCTGTAAGCGTTTGGTATTTGAAACACCGGTGGTATAGTTTTCAGCATCATTGCAACTTGCAAGTCACAACAGTTCAACTGACAAAAACTAACTAACAAAAACAAACTGACAAAAACTAGCACTCTTAATCCATAGCTTTTCTTTTAATTGAGTTGAAAGTTTATAATTGCTTATCCTGAATAAGATGATTCCATGGAAATTTATAGAAACAAAAATCTAAATCCTTTTTTCTTGTTTTATTATGCTTCCCCCCCCCTACAATAAATGTAGCCATAAATGCTTAGATTTGAGATTTTGGGTATTTCCTTCTTCCTTGCTCATGTCACTAAGCTTAATGGCCTCATTCTTAATTGTAAGATATATCTTTAGTGCATGACATGATATAAGTGAACTGATCTTGGCTATTAATATTGTAAGAAGAAAATAATGTTAAAAAACAATGTTATTCTAACAAAGTTAACCTTTAAGCCTTTTCAAACTCAGATTCAAAAATTCTATTTTGTAAGTCATATTAATATAAATTCGTTATCTCTGTATTTATCTCTACTTTAGTTAGATGAATAAGCCATCCCTTTCTTTCTTACATAGATGAAACTATAAGATGACTAGTAAGACTGCTCAGTTAATATAAAAGCAAGAGAAAATAATTCAGGAGCAAGCTTCAAACACATTGTTCCATTTTGTATTTGGTATCCATCAACATGTTAGCTGGTGAACAATTGATTTCGAGACATCCGAGATCCAGGCACAAATAACACATGTCTCATATCTGAAAGAAAAAAAAATATATTTTTAAAGATGCAAATTGAAGGTAATACAAAGGTATGTGATGTCACGTAAAGATACAAATTCTAGGTGGGGGCTCAGAAGAAGCTTTATGGATGGTTTAGCATTTAATTAAGACTTTGAAAATGGTAACCCTACTGTAGTTATCATTATCATTCCTGTTGTTGTTGTTTTGTGTACCATCCAGTCAGAACCGACCCATAGCTGACCTTCCAATGAGTTTTCAGAGAGTAAATTGCATGGAAGGAGAGGATTTTAGAAAGTATTACTTTTTCAAGTAGTGATCTATAACAGGATCTAACTAGACAAAACATTTATATAATAATGAAGATTTCAAAGATCATGGCCTGTATCAGACGCACCTTAGTCTCCAGAGAGAAACCATTGCTCTTCAGTACTTTGGAGAGGTCCCTAACAACAGACTTTCCCATTGCAATATGTCTTAATTTCCTGGCTGCTGGTAGCAAGAGTGTTGACTATGGAGCCAAGCAAACTAAAGTTGTTAAGAATATCAATCTCTTCACCATCCATCCTGATGCTGCCAGTTGGCCCAGTGGTGAGAATCTTTGTCTACTTGACATTGAGCCTCAATCCATATTGGAGGCTGCTGTCCTTGACCCTCTGCAGCAAGTGCTTCAGGTCCACCTCAGTTTCAGCAAGCAGTGTTGTTTCATCTGCATTACGGAGATTGTGGATAGATCTTTCACCAATTCTGACTCCACATTTCTCCTCATAGAGCCCAGCCTCCCAGATAATCGGTTCTGCATACACGTTGAAAAGTTATGGAGACAGGACACCTCCTTGGCGTACACAGTTCCCAATTTTGAACCATGTAGTGTTTCCCTGTTCTGTTCTGATGAACTTGGTCCAAGTATAGGTTTCACATTAGCACGATCAAGTGTTCTGGGATTCCCATTCTTCTCAGAGTCAGCCACAGTTTGTTATCATCCACACAGTCAAATGCCTTTACGTAGTCAATGAAAAACAGATAGACATTCCTCTGGTACTCCCTGCTTTCAGCTAAGATCCATCTAACATTAGCTACAATATCCCGAGTACCACGACCCCTTCTAAGCCCAGCCTACACTTCTGGCAGTTCTCTGCTGATGTGCTGTTTTAGTCATTTTTGGATAATCTACAGTAGAGTCTTTCTTGCATGTGAAATCAATGATATTTTTCTATAGTTTCCACACTCTGTTGGGTCACCCTTCTTTGGGATGGGAACAAATATAGATCTCTTCCAGTCAGTTGGCCAAGTGGTTGTTCTCCAGATTTCTTGGCACCACTTGGTGAGCATGTCCTGGGCAGCATCTGTTAGCTAAAATACCTCAATTGGTATACCATCTATTCCTGGGGCCTTATTTTTTGCTATTTCCTTCAAAGCAGCCTGAACTTCTTCCTTCATCACCATAGGCTCTTCTTCTTATGTTGTTTCATGAAATTCTGTGTCTGCCAATTCCTTTCGATATAGTGACTTAGTATATTCCTTCCATCTTCTTTTAATACTTACTGGATCATTTAATATTATGCCTAAAGCTCCTTGATTATAGCAACTTGAGGTTTGAATTTTTTCTTGAGTTCCTTGAGCTTAAGAAATGCTGAGCAAGTTCAGCCCTTTTGATTTTCTATTGATGCCTTTGAGCTGTGGTGCTGGAGAAGAATACTGAGGGTACCATGGACTGCTAGGAAAACACATTCATCCTAGAGAGGAGTAAATCAGGATGCTCCTTGGAGCCAAGGATTCTGAGGCTTCGTCTAACATACTTTGGAAGTGTATTTAGGACTCATGTTTGATTGTTGTTAGAAGTCTTCTCTTTCTTCATCTTTGGCTCTGGTTGTTGGTGTAAAAATTTCAATGTTAGTGGCCTTAATAAGTCTTTTTTGTATGTGTACAAATACTAGCCTATCACTCACAATATGCAAAGGCATTTAACTGTGTGTATCACAACAAATTGTGGTTGACTCTGAGAAGAATGGAAATCACAGAACTCTTGATTGTGCTTATTCAAAACCTATACTTGGACAGGAGGCAGTCATCAGAACAGAGAAAGGAAATATTGCACAGTTCAAAATCAGCAAAGGTGTAAGTCAGGGATGCATCCAATCTCCATAACTTTTCAATCTATATGTGGGATTTAGATTCTCCAGGAGGGTGGTCTCTATTAGGAGGAATGAGGCATCAGGATTTGAGGAAGACTCATCAACAATTTGCATTAAGCAGATAACATAAGCTTGCTTGCCAAAACTGAAGAGGACCTAAAGCATTTGCTGAAGAAGGTCAAAAGTAAAAAAAAACAAAACAAAAACTCAAACATCTATTGTTCTGTTCTTCAAATTATTCAGTATCAAGAAATAAAATACTTAGCTGGAAGAATAAAAAAAAAAAAGAAGGTCAAAAGTGTCGCCATCAATAATGGATTGAAGCTCAACATCAAGAATGATTCTCAGCACTGAGCCAATTGGCAGCATCATGATAGATAGTGAAGAGATTGAGATTGTTAACTATTTCAGTTTGGTTGGCTCCACAATCAACACTCTAGATATCAGCAGCCAGGAAATCAAAAGATTAATTTCATTGGGAAAATATGCTCTCAAGGGCCTCTCCAGAGTACTGAAGAGCAATGATGTCAGTCTAGGACCAAATCTATTTGCTAATACTTCAATTGGTATTCCATCAATTCTGAAAACTTTTTTTCTTTTAGTCACATGGGCTATCACATAGGTAAAGGAAAATAGAATCTACTTATTTCCAAATGGAACTATGTGCATCAATAAGATATGGTTTCACTGTCGAGAGTTGATAATAAAATAAACCTTGACAATTCCATGATATTTTACAATGTCTTGCTTTTGTTGAATGTATCCTTAAAGGACAACAATAAAATCTTCTGACTTTTGTTTTACTTAATTTTATTTTAGTTTTTTAATTTAAATATAAATATCAAGTATATGTTCATACATATAGCATCATTTTTTCATATAATTATATATAATTAACTGTGTTTCAGACTGCAATTTAAGAAATGTTACTGCTTACAAATCTTGTCATATGTTTAATAACCACCTTATAATCTATGGAAAATATATAAAGTAAGATATTTTCAATATCAAGAAACTAATTAAGATTGCATACTATACAACTTTATTATAAATTTCTTATTTATTTCTTAAAGAGTATTTATTGATTACCTTTTAGAGCCAGGCATAACAGTAGGGATTATGAGAGAAAAAAATTACCTGGCTATTTAACAAAAGTGGCCATGAATCTTTATAACATTGGTAGCAAACTATTTCAAGAACACAAGGAGTCCTAAGAAATTAATGTGTCCCTCTCACCCTTTAAATCTCATTTCTAATTCCTTAATGCCTTTAATTAAGTTGAGAGTAGTTTATTGTTGCAAGTAGCTTTCAGGTTAGATAGTTTATTCTTAATTACATCATGAATATTTAATTATATATATATATATTTTATCCTATATTTTGAAAGTAGTAACTACCATCCCAACTGACATCATGTGTACTTTCTCTTGTTTCTGCTTACTGTTGCTTATATTCATGCTTTCATAATTTTTCATCTTGATTAAAACAGTCTTAAATGGACAGTTGTCATTTTTCTTGCCATTTTATCCTACTTTTGAATATAAATCCAAGACATGGACCAATACTTTGCTACTGTAACTGCTATTTAAAGAGCTCTGTTGGTGTAGTAAACTGTCAGATGTTGCATTGCTAACCCAACAGCAAAGCCTCTCTAGAGGTTGGGATCCATCAGCACCTCCATGGGAGAAAGATAGGCATTCTTCTCCCATGAAATTTATAGCCTCCGGGAAACCCACTGGAGTGTCACCTACAAGTTGGTTCTAACTACAAGGCCATGAGAAAACATCACTGACCAAGTGCCTACAAGTTTTCCAGTATATTGTTGTTTTCATGTGGCATCAAGTAGCTTGTAACTCATAGTGACCATATGTACAAACAGCCCTAAAAACCCTGCTCTAACCTGTGCCAATCTTATTGTCTTCGACACACCTACTCTCATTACCCCTGTCACTGAATTAATCCATCTCCGAGAGTTTTCCTCTTTTTTACAGTCCCTCCACCCTCCCAAACATGATGTCCCTCTCCAGGGACTGGTCTAGCCTTGCAACATGTCCAAAGTATGTCAGACAAAGCTTCAGAATCCTCACCTCCAAGGAGCAGCCTGATTCATCCTCTTTAGGACAGACTTGTTTATTCTCCTATCAGTCCGTGGTATACTCAATACTCTTCTCAGCACCACAGCTTAAAGGCATCAATTCTCCTTCTATAGCCCATAAGCAAAACATAAAATGCCTCTCAGAAAATGGATCTATCTTCTTTCCAAATTGACCTCACAGTATTTTACTTAAATCTAGATAAATTCTTTTAGATCATACTCTGATCCTAGTGATTATAACTAAATTCCTTAATTCTTCTAAGCCCTGGCTTTTTTGTAGGATTTTTTAAAGGATAGTAATAGTAGAAAAGTACTTATTTCTTTTTTAAAAAATAAAACTTTTATATTAGTTTATTTACAAGTTTTTAAAAATTAAAACTTTTATATTAGTTTATTTACAAATTTTGTTTTTCACATTGGCTCTTTCCCACTTCCTTTACCCAGCCCTCCCTCCACCCATCAAATAGTATTTGATTATTACTATGTATTTGATTACTATGATTATCACCACCAACTCCCGCCACCCAGTCTCTTCCCTCTGCTCCCCACTGCCTTGGATCCTCATACATGTTTTACTACTTATCATTCTATTTCTACAATAATCATCTTATATAGTATTTGTCCTTATGGGACTGAGTTAGTTCACTTAGGATAATGCCCTCCAGTCTCTTCTAAGTTAGTGATTTTCAAAATCATTGCTCCTGCATGCTGCTTCTACTTCATGAATATTGTTGTTGACAGTGCAGGAGAGGATGACCCCCAGATGAGATGGATTGAAACAGTTGTAACTGGGGCAATGGAGGTAGGTGTGTCAGAGTCAGTGAGACTGGCTTAGGACAGAGCAGGTTTTGGAGCTATTGTACATAGGGTTGCTAGGAGTCACAGGTGACTTGACAGCACATAAGAACAACAAAATATGCATGTGTGTGCATATATATACATATAAATATATACAAATATAAACATATATACATATATATAAATATATATGTATGTATATATGGTGTTTGGCAATTAAATGCTCAAAAATATTAGCTACTGTAATTTTAAAACTCATAATTTTAATATTTTTAGTGTAATGCTTTCTTGTTTCTAAAACTAAATCAATCATTTTGTGTGTGTATATCTCACTCTTCTTCATGTTTGCTTGTTTTTCCTTTTGCTAGGCTGTTCTCTTCTCCATTTTAGCAAATACAAATTCTATTTGTCTTTCAAAATGTAGGTGTATGTGTCTTCATTTCAGATTCTGCTGATCCTCCAAGTTGAAGTAATTCACTCTTCTTCTCATTTCCTATATTTCTTTCGCTGCACTTCTCCCTATTCCTCCATGTAGCCCTGAGTTCTGCCTTGTTTTTGTGTACTTTATTAGATTTGTGAAATGAATTACCTTCTGACTATTTTGGAACTTAATATAAAGGCATGGTTTCTTATACTAAGCATATAAAATACCTATATATACCTAGACTACTGTTGCATTTAAAAAAAATATCACCCAAGATCATTGTAACTTAACACATTTTCTTTTCTTGCTCCTTAATCATTAATTCTGGTATAACTCAGCAAAGGTGGGTAAAAAGTGGGCTCTGGACTCCAGGTTTCATGTTCGAGGCCTCGGCTGGCATATCTTTCCACACACTTCTCATTTGCCTAAGACTAGTGGTTACCTAGGGAATAGTCCTCCAATACTAAGAGCGGGAGCGTAAGAAGAAACAGAAGCACACAGTGCCTCTTGAGGCCTCTGTGAGCAAATAGCACACTGCAGGATCTGCTCATATTCCATTTGCAAAAGTAATTCCCATGACCAAGCCACAGCCAGTGAAGCAGGAAAATTATTGAGACTGCAACGTCACTCAGCAGAGGGAGTGGAGTCAAGCTCCTTACTGTTTAAACCTTCAGTAGCATTTCTAAATACAATTTTCTAAATATATCATGTAACTTCTTCTCTGTATGTCTCCCTGTATCTTTTTCTTGTTCTTCTTTCCCAACAGAAATGTATCCAGCAAAGAAGATCAAACATTTACAGAATGCTTATCCTCACCAATTTCCCATGCTTTATCTCAGTTAAACACTTGACAGGCCATCAAGAAAATGGAAACTGCTTGGGCTTATAACTTCCAGAAAAAAGTTGTTTGGTAAGTGCCTAATTTGGCTTCCTTCCTTGGATTTGATATTCCTTCCCTGTCTTGGTTGGAAGGTAGAACATACGTCTTGCTGGTAGAAAATCTAGGAACAACTGTGAGTACAGAAGCGTACAAATGATCAGGAGGTCAAGATACTAAAGTTTGAATTGACATAGCAGTTCTTAATGCCTACTCTCAGGTACCTCATTGTTAGAGATAAATACTCCTCCTTGCAGTAAATAAATAGAAAGCATGAAGATTACTGGTACACTTCATTTGTGTCTTAACTTTTAGGTAATGTTTTTATAAGATTCCTTCGCTGGTATTTTTCTCCTTGTCTGCTTTTTTTTCCCACAGCATTTTTTAAGCTTTTTGTTTACTCATCTATATTTCTTGTGAGATTCTAAGTCTTTGTTGCACGACAATTAATACTTTGGCGTAATTCTTCAGTGATCCTGGAAGGAAGGCTTAACTATACTAGTGGTTAAGTGAAAGTTTTCTGAGCTGAAATGATGGGTTTGCAACTCGGTTTTTTCAGTTCTTTAAATGGAAAAAGAAAACCACAAAGGACTGTTCCTCAGCAGTTATTTCACTATTTTTGCCTTGTTGTTGTTATGTGCCGTCGAGTAATTTTCGACTCATAGCGACCCTATGCACAACAGCCCTAAACCCT
>NW_006400044.1:2387795-2397398 GCF_000299155.1 Elephantulus edwardii | reverse complement strand
GAGAGGTCCCTAACAGCAGACTTTCCCATCGTGATACGCTTTTTGATTTCCTGACTGCTGGTGCCAAGAGTGTTGACTGTGACAAAATGGTAATTATTTTCTTTACTCTTTATTGCAAAGATTAACAAAAAGCACATGTAAAAAGTCTAGAACAGGACCAAACATACAGTGAGTGATCAACAAAATTAGCTGTTAGGAAGGGCTCTGGTAGCATAGTTCATAATTCACTGAAGTGTGTACTATGAATCCAAAGGCCTCAAGTGTCTGGAGGTTCAAATCCACCAGTTAAGATGCAAACACTGTGTGTTTTCGTGTGTGTGTGTGTGTGTGTGTGTGTGTGTGTGTGATTTCTTTGAGTGCCTTTTTTGCTTCTTATCTGTAGCTTTTGAGTCTTGAAAACTCATATTCATTGCTGTCAAGTCAGAATGGGCTCAGACAGTTTTCAGAGGTTGTAAATCACATAGTCACATAGTAAGAGATTGCCCGCCTTTCTCCCAAGAAGCCTCAATGCATCTGAACCACCATAGAGGCATGACCTTTGAGTTAGTCTCACAACTCCCTATGGACTACTCCAACATATTAAGCAATACATTTCTTTTCAGCTTAAGCTGGTTTGAGTTAGATTTCTACCACTTGCAACTAAGAGTGTGTTGTCTAATACAACTAATAAAAATCATAAAACTCCAGAGATTACAATTTTATGGCAGGCCAGATATTCTTCTGTGGGCTGAGGCAGAAGAATAGGATTAGCCAATTGAGTCTCGCCCATCTGGCTCTCTTTAGTTGGTGTCTAGCAGTAAGATTACCTGCTGTTATGCACCACTCCCTCAACCCTAGTGAGGAATAGTGCTTTTATTCATCAACAACATTCTTTTTAATCTTAAAATCCTCTCGCTTCTATATTGCCAGTTAATAATATATTTCATCGAAAGACTTTCTTAAACATGCAAAAACTGGGCAATCAAGCACATAAGGATGGAGACAAAATGAAATAAAATATTTCTACAGTTAAAAGACATTTTCAGGAATTTTTTTTAAAGTTCTTAAACTTTAAACTCTTCTTCCATACTACTTTAGAGTAAATAGTATTATTACTAAGCAACCTACATGCTAAATAGCACACTTTTCTGGGTGTAGATTTCTGGAGGGATATGCAGGGGATTTGCATGCTTAATTCCCATTAGCACCTGTCACTGGGATTTATTATCCCAGAGTTAATTCTCCACTCACTGTAGCCAAAAAAAAAAAGGAAGCCCTTGTATATAGATTTAAATGAAGCTTATTCTTTTTAAAAATGAGATGGATCTCATGTCTGTTACTGAAACACCTGCAGCATTCCAATCCTGAAAAAGTCATATTCAGATTAGCTTTTAAGTCATATTCAGATTAATTTTTGATGAAAATTTGTCCGAATTTTACCTTAGACAAGAAAAGCCTATTCAAAACTTGCAAATCCACTTTGAAAAATAAAAAAAAAACGTTTCAATAAAAGGCTTATCCTAGTATTGAGATTCATTGGCTCCGATTGATACACTAAATATTCAATAAATATTTATTGATCAACTACTATGAAATACTCCTGGGGCAATGATTAAATGCTTTGCTGCTAACTCAAAGTTTCCTGGTTCAAATTCACCTTTTGGCTTTATGGGACTAAGCCTTGATCACTGACTCTTGTGAAGACTAGAAAACCCTGTGAGGCAGTCCTCGTCTATCTCCTGTGGTTATTGTGTTGCAATGGACTCAAAGAAAACTAACAATGGAACTATGACTCAAGAACTATTCTAAGTTCTCAAATGTTGTTAGGTGTCATCGAGTCGAGTGCGACTCTTAGTGACCCTATACACGGAAGATTTGAAACCAGTCCTGTCCTGTGCAATTCTCATACTTCCTGACATACAACAGCCCATTTCAGCAGTCACCGTGTCAGTCCACCTGGTTGAGGATCTTCCTCTCCTTCACCAGCCCTACACCCTTCCCACATCATGTCCCTCTCCAATGAACAGCACCTTCTAGCAACATGCCCAACGTATGTGAGTCAAAATCTCATCATTCTTGCCTCCATAGAGCACTCTGGCTGAGCAGTATATATGATGGGTGGGAATCCCATCCCTAGAGAAGTATACTTTCTGCTGAAGATATAGAGGAGGGTTGCCCATCATTCTTCCAAGGAAGTTCTGGCAGATTCTAAACACCAGAGAGGCTCAATCTTTGGTTTACCAGAGTAACTCCCTAAGATCTAACCACCAGAGCACCCTATATATATGTACACACACAGCCACACACACACACATACATACCTACTACCAAAGCTACCAATGTGGAGTTATTTCTGGCTCACAGTGATACTGTCTGGGGTTTTTAAGGCTGTAAATAAACCTTAACAGGGTCATCTTCCCAGTCTCCAGACGAAAGTGTCGTGGAATCCAACTATTGACCTTCAGGTTAGCAGCCCAACCCTTAGTCTAGTACTTCACCATGGCTCCCCTTATAAATACATATGTGTTGTATTATTTTCTTTCCAGTCAGACCTGACTCATGGCTAACTCTCTAGCTTGTTTTCAGAGGTTATAAATAGTGCAGAGGGTGATGTCTGTCTACCCTGGAGCAGCTCGCGGATTCAAACCACTTGCCTTCGGGTTGCCACCAAAGCTCTGCAGATGCATACACATATGTATGTAGAATAAGAGTCAAACGGGAAATTAAAGCATCTGAAAGCAATTAAGTTTGATAACTGGATGCTAGTTTAGGTGTGTTGGTTACTGTAGGTCTCGCTCAAATAGGGCATTTGAGCTCTTATCTTGAACAAAGTAAGTTATCAAGCCTATGTCATAAATATTTTAAAAAATGAAACAGAAAAGTCCTCTCTCCTCCACAAATATGACAAGTCAATAAAGCTAGGCAGGATGGTAATGAAAATTAAAAGCCAAGTTCCATCTGCAACCATAGATTGTAGGAAACTCGCCTGCTTGCTCCCCTGACCTATGCAGCTGATGTTTTTTCTGCTCCTGCTCTTGGGCTGGCGTGCATTCCCCTCTCCCTTGTCCACTTCTGATCTCCATACCATCTCTCAAATCATTCTCCTACCCTCTTTAGGCTGATTATCAGTATGGGACTACTTTTCTTCTTTCATCTCTTATTCTCCTTTTCTTGATAGTAATTTCATGCTGTCTGTCACTGAGCACATCAATGTGTCAATTATGTGACAAATTGAACATTATTTAATCGAGATTTTATTGAGTCTTTTTGTCAATCAAATAGCAAAAACTGAGTGGGCACCAAACATCTGATATCCAGCTTTGTGTTAGATACAGAACAATGAACATAGCAAAGTCTTTTTCTCAAGGGAGATATATCTTAGTTAGAAAATAAAATAAAAGTGTATAGTAATAGATTTTAGATGCTGTTACTGTGATAATGATATAGGTGTTTGTTTAGTTCTTACTTAAGCAGCTGTACTTTTTTCTAAAACCATGGCAAGTAACAAATATTATCAGAATCTCTTGAGTTGATGTAATTGCTTAAGTAATAATTGGGAGGTTATGAGTAACTTATTTATGCACTGTCCAATACCATAGCAACTAATCATTTGTGGATATATATATATATATATACATATATATATATATTTAAATAGAATTCAATGAAAAATTCAATTTCTAGTACAGAATAGCCACAATATACATAATGGCTACCAGTATGGAATATGCTTCTCATCACAAAAAGTGCTTCTAGACACCACCTTGGCTGATGAAATTAAGGAGAACCTTCCACCAATTATAAGAATTGAAAACTCCACTCATTGCTGTCACCTGATAGAACCATCTCATAGCTGATCCTCTAGCAGATTTTCAGAGTCTGTAAATTACACAGGAGGAGATTATCTGTCTTTAACGCGAGGAGTAGCTGGTGGATTTGAACCACCTGGCTTTTAGTTGGCAGGGCCACTTCATATATAATAGACCAACAGCACCAAGTACAAATATCACTTTCCATTTGTTTGACTAACTTCATTCTCACAATAACCCTACAGGATATATACTGATATTAGATCCACTTTTGCACATTAGTATATTGAATCACCTACATCACAGTAATTGAAACTTTTAAAAAGTGATCCCAGACAGCCTCGTGTCAATAAGCAGAATGTCATATCTCTCGGTCTGGAGAAGCTAAAGAAAGTGAAGAAGAGATTTTGGTATGGCAGGAAAAGCCTCTGTGGAAACAGAATAGTTTCATCAACATCTTTGCCAACGCAAGGAGCCCAAGTCATGTACCATAACATTGTCAGTAGCTAATGGGAAATCCACCAGCCCTTCTGAGGGAGAAAAAAAGAAAAAGGGGGGGAAAACCCCATTTTCCTTTTGTGGAGAGTTTCAGACTCTCTAATATCTTGGAGAGGGTCAGCATAAGTCAGAAGTAATTGGCAGTGGCAGCGGATTGAGTTTTTTTATTTGCCAGTGTGCACCTTTGAGACCTATCGGGTTTGTTCAAGATAGGTCTTATTGGTTAGAGGTCTAGATGGAGCCAGCCAGATGGATCTTGGAATACTAGAACAGAAAAGAAATGTGAAACTATTTAAAGTATTTCACAAAGGGAGACATAAAAACTACCTGACCTGCCCAAGTTTACAGAACTATGACCATAGGCAATATTAAATCTCCAATCTAGGGTTGTGTGGATGTGCGTGTGTGTGTACGTGCTCGCCCTTATTCCACTTGACACCAAGAACACAATGTTTCTGTGGTGTATCACTTCCACTAATCCATTCAAGTTTCCTTTGTCTTGACTTTCCTTAATTTATCCACCCACTCTTTCTTCATTACATTCCTCTTTTTTCATTTGACAGAATCCCTTAACTCCTTACTTAGGAAATAATCTCCTAGGTTAACATTTTATAATAATTTGAATCCTGATTTATTTTTCTGTTCAGAATTTGGAAAACATGCAATTGGTTCCACTTTAAGTGATTGCAAATTTTGCTGTGCCCTGTTGCCAGGAGAGTTTT
The DNA here is from genome assembly GCF_000299155.1 of Elephantulus edwardii. NCBI lineage: Eukaryota > Metazoa > Chordata > Mammalia > Macroscelidea > Macroscelididae > Elephantulus > Elephantulus edwardii. Next base: position 2,392,390 of record NW_006400044.1, on the reverse strand, counting down.
TCTCAGCATCTTCTCCTCACCCTTTGAAAAGTCAGCCTAGCCAGCCACCAAGAAGCATGCAAAGGAAACATAATTGAAGAAAGAGTTGTCATGGAGCCTTTCCCGTTTCTGTTGCACCGCGAAGAGGTCCTGGGTGCGCAAAGTCCAAAGCCCTCTGTGTGGCACACACAACTCCAAAGATAGTGGCCGGCTGAGGCATGGCAAAAGCTGTATGCCTCCTTCCGCACAGAGCAGGACTTCAGCAGGAGCCGGCACTTGGCTTAATCGACCCCAAATCCCAAAGCCACACAGCGAGTTTAGTCCGGGGAAAGTCTGGCTCCAGCTTTGCTGGCGCAGTGAAGAAGCTAGGAGGCGACGGGCTGAGCTTCACCAGACAGAGAGAAGAGACCTGGAGCGCGCCCGCTGCGGCAGGCGCCTCCGACTCCCCACAGCCGCCTCTTCCCGCAGGTCTCCTGCGCCCAGGCTGCCGCTGGCAAACCAGCAGTCGGTCTCCACTTTTAGCGTTAAGGGAGCATCTCCCGCCGACCCTCGCTTACATAACGCGGCGGGCGCGTTTCCGCCGCCCCTTACACACCCTCAGCAGTGATGGGCTGTGCCCTCCACTCCTCCTCCGCGAAGCCCACCACTGCCGCGCGGTGGACCTCTGAGGTCCTCACTAAGAGGTGACCGTCCTTGGCCACCCAGCAGTGGCAGCCAGGCCGCCCTCCGCCAGCGTGAGAATACGGAGATTGGAGCCCGGAGCGCCTCGCTGTGCCCAAGCTCCCTCCCTCTGCTCCCTCCTCCCATTTCCCTCCCACCCCCAGGCGTGTGTGTTCTGTTCAGGCGAGGGGACCGGAGAGCAGTCCAGACTCGGCGCGCGGCGGAGCTGCGACTGCTCCCGCTGCTGGGAGGAGCGGCAGAGGTGGTCGCCTGGCGCCTCCCCCGACTTCCCTAGTGGGGGCAGAGCAGCAGCTCACAGGAGACACCAGTTAGAAGGCACAGGGAGAGAGAGGAACCTTCAAACTCCTCCGGCGTCCCCTCTCCACCTCTTTTGGCCCCTGCCTGGGGAGAAAGTGGAGTGCGGCGCTTGGTTACCATTATTTCTTCCGACTGCTGCTCGGTGCACGGATTCAGCTGCTGCCCAGTGGGGCTTTCCACGGTTTGCGCGTCTCTTGGTGTGGCTCCTCCGGCACACCTCTGTCGACGATGAGGAAAGGTCTGCGGGCAACAGCGGCCCGCTGCGGACTGGGACTGGGATACGTGCTGCAAATGCTCGTGTTACCTGCCCTGGCCCTGCTCAGCGCCAGCGGCACCGGCTCGGCCGCTCAAGGTAAGGGGGTCCGCCAGGCTTCGCGGCCACCTCCCTTCGCTTCTTCCTTCCCTCCTTCTTCCTCTCCTCTTCCCCAGTTCTCCTGGCTTCCTCAGTTCGCCGTCTTACTTTCAACTGGAAACCACTATTTTAAATGTCACTTTCCAACTGGTCAAGATGTTGTAATTATTCTTATTTTAAGATTTCTCTTCTGAGATGGGCATGGATGGACCTTGGATGCACGGGGTGTGGACACGCATCTGTTTCTGGGCATGTGGGTGTCCTGGGTTCCTTTTGCACTTTCTCCTGCGCTCCCGAGCATCATTGCATTTTGTGTACAGAGAGGTTGGGAGAGACTCTCCGTGCGGGTGGCTGTGTGGCATGCCTTAAACATATACATACCTCGATGCGCGCATGGTGCGCTGAGGATCTCCGCGCTGTGCCACATCTGAGGTTGTGAGATCTTCAGTGTGTCTCTGAGCATGCCAAACACCAAAAGGCTCTCAGCTCAGGAAGTGTTCAGTAAAACTAAGGACCCCGAATCGCTCTTGCCACTCGTTGCTGCTCAGACCTCCGTGAAGCTGTTCCACCACTCGAACCAGTGTCCTTTCATCCTGCGTGGCCAGCCTGAGTGTGCATGCCTCCGCACTCCTTCCTCTCCGTGACCCCCTCCCAACAGAACACACAGAAACTTAAAACCCCAGAGTCTGGGGAGAAGGGCTTGTTGTTCAAACCAAATTCGAAACTCCTCGTGGTAGCTGCCCAGTTTTTAACTCTGACATTTTAATTTAACGTGTCTGATCTTTAAGATAAGTGGCTTGGCTCTGAAGAAAGGCAGCGTTGGGAGCCAAGCCAAGCTGCTGGGACTTAACGGTGAGGAAAGGAGGAGATAATCTTTGGGGGTTGATTGTCCAGATTCCTTCCTACACTCCCCTCTCCATCCCAAATTTGAAGTGGCAATAGAGGCTTCCAGGCTGCAAAGGGAGAGGAGGCGCAAAGTGCCAACGCTGGCCCCTCCCAGGTCTCTCTCAGATCACTTGGGACCCTAATTTTTGGCTAAGCTGAGCGCCCACCTGAGTCTTTTTGCTAGGTTCTGTGGTGGTTACTGGTTCACAGTAGACAGTTTGGGTTTTCCTGGCAATGTGGAGCTGAGGAGCATAAGGAGACAGTTCCGGAACCTTCACCGCCCCCTTCCCCCCATCTCAGTTACACTTTCTTCTTTGTAAATTTGGAGAACAGAGGAGGCAAAGTGGTGCCCCTAACTCCCTTGTTGATGCCCTGAGACTCCTGCGCAGGAGCTGGCGTGGGCGCTTGGTAGTAGAGGAGAGAGCACTGAGTCCTGGAGAGTGTGGTTCGGGAGGGAGCTAAGTGGTTATGGAGATTTTGTAAATTAGCGATGGCTACTTCCGGAGTAAATTTTCCTGCTGCCCTGCTAAGTGGCCACGCTCATAAATCCTTCCTCCTTTCTTGCCAGATGCCTCCCATCCCCGAGGTTCTGCCCTGATTTTTCTTCAGCACAGTTCCAGAGCTCATCTGTCTGTCCATTTTACAAAGGAGTCTCCATTGAGAATCGTCTGAGCTATTTGTAGATTTCTTGAAATACTTACAAGTTTCTAGGGCAGCAGCTGAGGTTGCTTTCGACTACGGGTGTTTTGAAGCTTAAGTGAGCAACCTGATGAATAGATGTGGAATGAGCCTTGGATCTCCCAGTGGAATCCGCCCGCTTTTATTGGGCGCACGTTGGGGCAGAGCCATGATTGAGGTGGGAGGGGTGAGAGAGCTGTTTGGCAAAAGGACAAGTTAAAGTCCCCAAAGAAGCCACGCAGGAGATAGGGTCCCTGCAGAGAACTTAAAACAGCCAAATTAAAAAGACTTCATAAGGGGGGGTTGTGGAGATCAATAACGATAATCAAACAGGAGATAGTAAGTGGATTAATGTTGAAAAAAGAAGAGATTAAAAAAAAAAAAGACACCTAGGACACAGACTGAACAATTGTCTCCTGCAACGAATCCCCCACTCCCCAGCCCCCTTTACCAGGTAATCCAAAGATTGAAGACTGCCCTGCTTTACTGATTTTAGAAGGGGTTTCTTTCTAGTGTGCATTTCAGTTCTTCTCAATATGTTTTTATAATTCCTTCAGTTCCAGGTGAATAAAGATATTAATTTACATTCATGCCCTCTGGTCTGTGAAATGCGCTATTTCACCACTTTTATCTCTGTTATCCTCCATGTTCATGGATACCAGCTTTCCTTGTGCTCTCTGCTGGATTTTAAAGGAAGCATAAAACACAACACTCCACTATGAGCTATCAGCTGCAATCACTACCAATTTAATCTCTCCTCCCCTCTTTCCTGTGCACTAAATTACTAGTACACTTTCTTTGCAGAATCAGTCACTTTATAACATGGTCTCATTATTGGACCTCCTTATTTTTTGAGATTTTTTCCCCTTTTTTACTAGAACACTGGGGACAATGAAAAAGGTGTCATTCATCATGCATGATTTCCATATGTGGAGAATTTAGAACTGTAATTAAATATATTAGTTTGTAAAATCACATAGGATACTAAGGTGTGATAGTGTAAGCACTTTACAATTGAATGATGTTCTTATTCTAAAAAATGGGAAGTTTAAATATCTTAATAGATGTCTTATAACATTAATTATTAATGTATTGAGTTTTGCAACTGTGTGGTATAAAGAAAGAGAGACAGCAATCATTTTAAACAGGTCTTTGGGACATTCTCTAGGCTGTAGGCCACAGCTTTCTCCTTTCTGAAGGTATCCTAATTGTTTCATTCAGGATTGCTGGGAACTCCTAGCTCCAGGGAATTGTGGTGCTTCTGATTTCCAAGAATGTAAGCTTTCACTAGGAAAAGAGTGTGTGTGTGTGTGTGTGTGTGTGTGTGTGTGTGTGAGGGAGAGAGAGAGAGAGAGAGAGACAGAGACAGAGAGAGAGAAAGAAAGAGGGAAAGAGAGAGCTATCAGTTACGCTTTAGAATCAGTGCCCTTTTGTTTTGTAAGTGCAGTTTAGTTCTGGACTACTCAGCATTGATATGCTGCTTATCTAGCACCAACTAGTGTTATGAGTGTTAACATCACCACACTGAGAACAGAGAATTTCTGAGGACTCATCATACTGGGATAATTCTTTATTATCTTAACTTCGTTTATAAGGCTTTGAAAAAACCTAAATAACATACTACCTGTAAATTATGAAAATTGCTCCCTTGAATTTATGCATGTTGATATGGAGCAAACAGATAGTTGGCAGTAAAGACAATTCAACTGTATTAGAAATTATA
>NW_006400044.1:2343961-2387695 GCF_000299155.1 Elephantulus edwardii | reverse complement strand
ATGAAATCAAAGTCATATTTTGGCTCCTGGGGATTTGGTTTAATTTTCCTCAGCTTCAGCCTGAACTTGCATATGAGTAATTGGTGGTCTGTTCCACAGTCAGCCCCTGGCCTAGTTTTCACAGCTGATATTGATTAGCATGTGCTATAAAGAACATTTTAGAGGCAGAGGAGGACAGCTCCACCTGGCTGCTGGACAAGCTCTCTTTTCACCCTTCTTTACATCAAGACCAGTTAGTTCAGATGAACAATCATGGGGAAATGTGAAAACTCTGATCTTCCTTGCATTGACTAGAGTATGTTCTACTTGTCTGCTTGCCCTGGAGTTGACTGAGGAAGCAGGCTGTATGGGAAAGGGTTGGCAGTCTTGTTTTGGCCCATGGAACTTATTCTGTGACAAGCCCATTCAAAGTCATTGTGCATCCAAGTGGCTGGTAAAGGGAGCTTGAGCTGGGTGTTGAATCAAAACCCAAACATCCTTGCTAATGCTCCACTGGTTCTGGAGGAAATAAAGATATCCCGCCAAGACTCAAACTTAGCATAAATTGGAGGGGGAAGAAGGACAGGGAAAGTGTGGGGAAGCTTGGTGTCTTAGTGAGAGTGGCAGAAGTTGGATGGTTAAGAGCTAAGGGTTAGCAGATCTGATGCAATCATACCAACCAGATCTTTCCTAAGCAGCTGGATCTAGATGCAACATTCACAGTTCTCATTGTCACGAGTTGGAAACGCCTCACAGCTGACTCTCTATTGGGCCTGTAAGGCTGTAAATCACATGGGAGGAGACAGCCCATCTTTTTTCCCTCAGAGAAGCGGATGGGTTTGAACCACCAGAGAGGTGTGGCCTTTGGATGAGCAGTGTACTTCCCTACAGTCTACACCAGTAGTTCCCCCAAAACATATTGTGGTTGAGTTAGAACAGACCCCAAGCTGACCCTCCATTTCTTGGGAGGGGATTGGCCATTTTTTCCCTCCACATGGCTGATGGATTCAAATTGCTGGAGAGGTTCAGATTTTGGGTTATCAGCACCAACTTCCAACTGACTGGACCACCAGAGCTCTGGAACTGGATGCATCTAGCAAACCAGATGGGGAACACTGGTGGTGTAATCCATAGGGAGTTGTACCGCTAACACAAAGGTGGTACCTCTCTAGTGGTTCAAGCCAAATGGTTCCATGGGAGAAGGATGGACAAGCTCCTCCCACATGACTTACAGCCTCAAAAAAAACCACTGGAGTGTCAGCTATGAGTCGATTTAGGCTCTGTGATAATGAATTTGAGATGAGAGCAAACTCACACCCAAATCCATTGCCATTGAGGCAATCCTTACTCAGGGTGACTCTCCACTGAGTTTCCAAGGCTCTAATTCTTTATGGGAAGAAGCTGTTGTCTCCCTAGAGTGTCTGATAGATTTGAACTCCCAGTTCACTTAGCTAGTGTACCACAATGGTAACTCCTTCAGAACAAACCAGTTGTCATTGACTTGCTTCTGATTTGTGGTGACCCTTTGTGGTTGTGTGTTGTGTTTTGTTGTATTTTGTTGTGTTGTGTTGTGTTGTGTTTTGTTTTGTGAGGACTGTGCTCCACAGAATCTCCAAATGCTGATTTTTTTCTGACATTATTCTTCAGGCCTTTCTTCTGAGGCATGCAGATGGACAGACTGCCAACTCTTTGGTTAGTAGCTGAGCCTTCCCAGACATCCCCACTCTTCCTTGTTGTTATTATAACTGTTGTCAGTTGCTGCTAGGTTGATTGTGACTCACGTTGGCCGTTTGCAGAGTGAATTTGCTCCAGAGAGTTTTCAAGGCAATGAGTTTGCCGAAGTAGATTGCTAGGTTGGTCTTTCAAGATGTCTCTGAGGGGTTCAAGCTACCAATCTTCTGGTGAGTAGCTGAGTGCTTAACCATGTATCTCACTCAGGATAGCTTCCCGTACCTCTAAAAACAAACCCACCCCATCCCACAGCCACTGAATTGATTTTCACTTATGTCCACTCTCAATCAGGTTTCCAAAGTGGAGAATCTTGGCCAGAGTAGACTGTCTTATCTTTCTCCCACAGACCTGCAGGTTGATTTGAAACACTGACCTTTCACCCAGCAGCCCAACACATAACACATTATGCCGCTGGGTACCTCCTTGTCAAACCAGTTCTGGCAACCCTTCACCAGATTTCTGAGATTGTAAATCTTTAGTGGAACAGACTGCACCTCTTTCTCCCATGGAGCAACTGGTGGATTTGAACCATCAACCTTTAGGCAGGTTATCTTCTTCATAAGGTGCAATCACGGCAACCAATACTCCAGAGTACTAGTTCATTCATCTCTCTCAGGCTCAGTTTCTTCATTTATAAAATGAAGGCAAAGATAGATCCAGTGTCAGAGGGGCAGGGGCGCTGTTTGACTGAGTCCACAAAGATTGACACCCTCCCTGAGTACTCACCAGGGTGTTTCTGGGAAAGAAAAAAAAATCCCACTAGGTCTGAAGTGCGATGAGAGGCCTCTGGGGTAACCACAGCTTAACATTAAACCCATTCATTATATACTGAAGCCAAGCCTGAAGCCACTGCAGCCAGCTCCCATGACTCCTGGCCCACTGCCAAAGGATGCGGGAAGGAGAGGGGGAATCGAAGATCAGAAGGGCAGAAAGAGGAAGAGAAAGCTGGAGGGGGCAGGAGAAAGGAGGAACAGAGAAGACACAACTGGGCCAGCTGTAGAGCTGCAGAGAAAGAGGTAGGGAGGATTGGGCCAGCAGGAGGGCGGGTAGGGGAGAGGGACCCAGGGCTTCTGCCTCTGCAGCAGAAACCCCACTGGGGCCCCTTTGATGCACTGAACCTCTGGAAAAGATCAGCAGGGTGGGGCTGCCAGAGCTCATGCTTTGACAGATGGGGTGCTGGGGTCTGGGAAGATTGAAGGTTCCTTTCTGCCTGAGTGATACACTCAGTTTATAGTCAAGCCCTGGTGGTATAGATCATAGGAAGTTGCACTGTTAAGCCAAAGACCACCCCTCTTGGGCAGTTCAAAACCACCAGCAGCTCTGTAGGGGAAAGAGAGGCATTCTCCTGTGTGATTAAAGCCTCAAAAGCTCAATGGAGGGGCAGCTATGAGTTGGTTCTAACTTGATGGCCACGTGTGTGTGTGTGTGTGTATGAGAGAGAGAGAGAGAGAGACAGTGTGTGTGAGTGGGAGAGATAGTTGTGTGTGTGTGTGTGTGTGTGTGTGTGTGTGTGTGTGAGAGAGAGAGAGAGAGAGAGAGGGAAAGAGAGAGACAGTGTGTGTGTATGTGTATAAGAGAGAGAGAGAGACAGTGTGTGTGAGAGTGGGAGAGATTGTGTGTGTGTGTGTGAGAGAGAGAGTGTGTGTGTGAGAGAGAGGGGGAGAGAGAGAGACAGTATGTGTGTGTGTATGTGTATGAGAGAGAGACAGAGACAGTGTGTATGAGAGTGGGAGAGATAGTGTGTGTGTGTGAGAGAGAGAGAGAGAAGAGAAAAGAGAGGAGAGTTTATCTTTGTTTAAAGAAATAATTTTATGTTCTGGTTTAGGGACCTCTGCTGGTATAGTGGATAGGCAGTTGCACTCCCAACTCAAAGGCGGGAAATTCAAATCCAGCCGATCAAAGGGAGAAAGATGGGCAGACTGCTCCTGAGCAATTTACTGTCTTAGAGAATCTTCTGAGATTCACTAGACTTTTGTACCCTGGATATTGTGCATGAAGTTAAACAAGGCCAGTGTCTCCAGCATCTCTTGTAGTCATTTTGGAGCTAGTTGTCACCTTGTCTGAATATGAATTCAGGCTGATATATTTTAAGTAATCCCTCTCACTACGTGAACTAGACTTCAGCTTTGCTATATGACCCACTTATTTTATTCAGAATTTATTATTGAGATTTAAAATTACTGTTCTCTAATACGTTGTGTGCCATTGAGTTGGAACCAACTCCTAGATTACCCTCCAGTAGGTTTTCAGAGGCAGTAAATCACATGAAAGGAGACTGCCCATCCTCCTCCTGTGGAGCAGCTGGTGGATTTGAACCACATGTCTTTCATACTGCAGTACACTTTTTACCACTAGGCCACCAAAGCTCCCTTTAGCATAGTAAGTTTTTCAATTAGTACAAATTGAGTACTTCTCCTCTATTAAGCCGTAACTTAAACACTTTTCTGATTTAGGTCATGGATTTTATTTGAAGCAGCAAAGGGAGTTTCTCAGAAGTAACACTGAAATTTCAGGCTGCAAGGACTTCAGGAAGATAATGGGGAAAGAAACCGTGACGATAGAAGTTGAGCCTGTGTTCTGTTCTCGTAGTTTTAACCTCTACTTTTTATAATCTGACTTCTGTAGTCTTGGCAGTTCAGAATGATCTTCTTCACATATTCCCACAAGTTTAGAAACTCATTGACTAGTTTTGAATCAGTAAAGTCAACAATTGTTATCCGCCATGAAGAAATTCGTTTCTTACTGATATAATGACTCCGTCACAATAGGAGAAAACACTGACCTGTCCTATGTTATCCCAATGACCAGGTAGGAACCAGACCCATTGTGATCCATTAGCTTTCCATTGGCTGATTTTCAGAATTATATCACTAAGCCTTTCCTCTTAGCCTATCTTAATTAGGAAGTTTTCCTGAAATTTTTCAACATCATAACAACACACAGAGTCTCTGCAGTTAAGGCTAGAATCCAACAACTAAATCACCAATGTCTTTGTCAAGTTAAAGAATTACTAACTACTTAATATGACCCAGAATCTGCATTATGAAGAAGATAGTTTTAGGTCTCAAGAAATTGTTACAAAAGTGCTGTATAGTTGAAATTCCCTCTCTGATAAATTAACAGTGTGCATAAACAGAAGGGTCTTTGGAAGCAAGGATGTTAAGACTTTGTAATCTTGGGACATTTTCTCAAAAAGGATCAAGAAGGACATCATATTTGGTATAATAAAGGTCAGTGGAAAGGAGGAAGACCCTCAACAGGATGGGTTGACTTAGTGGCTGTAACAGTGGGCTCAAAGATAGCAGCCATTGTGAGGCTAGCACAAAACTGAGCACTGTTTTCTTCTTGTTAGTGTCAGATATAGAGTCAAACTTAAGGGGAACTGACTTCATGATGCCTAACAATAAGAACAGCCTAGTAGAATGCTGGGCCCAGGGATTCAAAGATAGTAAGCAAAAGCTTGCTGGAATTTGATATGGGGAGCTTCCAAAGTTTTTATACTCAGTGACTTAGGGGTGCTAGTTTGGCTGGTAGTTGTATGTTTTTGAAGCTGAATTTGCATTGCAACTGAAAAGTATTTTTTTGGCATTAGGGAAAAAGAGAATTTTTTTTTTTGGTGTGTATCCATTCTTTCAGTACTCCATGTTTTTGTACTCTATGTGCTGTTGAGTTGGAACCGATCCATAGCTGACCCTCCATGGCTTTTCAGAGGTGGTAAATCACATGGGAGAAGACTGCCCATCTTTCTTAACACAGCAGCTATTGGATTCCAACTGCACTGGGATTGCAACACAGCTTCTTACTACTAGGCCACCAGAGCTCTCTTATTGCGTGCCATAATGGATACTTATGATTCATAATCCTGCCTTCCCTGTTTCTTAGCCATGTGACAATGAGCAAGTTACTTAACCTCTTTACTTGTATGTTCAGATAAAGATAACATTTTACTAGGATTGAATGAATACATGCAATGCATTTAGAACATAAACTGTATGGTCAACTCAAAAGCACATGGTTAAAATCCACCTTCAGTTCTGACTTGACTGCACATAACAACAACAATCCCTACAAGATAAATACTCTTAAGCTTTCAACTCTATAAACCACTGGCAAAGAAATATAGCAATTAAGAAAAACAAGTTAATAATTCTGACCTCAAAATAAGAATTGGTACAGACACTGCTTCCCCCAAGAGGCACAATTGGAGCTAAGAAGATGCAAAAAAGGGAATCTGGAGTATATTGCTGCAAAATGTACAGAATGTGTCTCTTCAAACAGCTTGTGTGCATTTCTCTACCTTGTATAACCTCTGTTCTTTTCTGTATTATCTGGGAAAATTAGACTACTTAGTAGTTTTTTAAATGCCTTTTCAATCTTTACCAAATAAGTGACAAAGTCTAACTTTTACTATCTATTTACAAGGAACTTGAAAAAGAACTTTTTGTTAGTTTATAAACACTTATATGAGGGATAAAGACAGTATCATGTCATGGCATAGATAAATTGAGTTTTCCAGAGGCATGCTGTTGAGGAAGTGGATGCCACTCCTGCTAGCAAATATTGTGATAAGGGTTTGGGAAAATTAAGCTGTTTATGTGAATATTAACAGGACATAGGTGTGTAATTGGAGAACTCTCTTTTTCTGGTGATAAGGAGTTGCACTGCCGATCCAAAGATACATGGTTTGAATCCCTCAGCTGGTCCTCAAAAGAACAATTGGGAAATTCCTTCCCATGCCATTTACTACCTCTGAAAACCCACTGGAGGGTCAACTATGAGTTAGTTCTGACTCAAGGGTGGTGGTTGTTGTTGTTAAGTGCTGTAGAGTCATAGACAACCTATAGCGAACCTGAACGAAAGTCTTGAATGAAAACTTTTATCTTTTCTCCAAGTTTATACAGTTTCCAGAGGAAAGCTTTTTTAGAGATGATTTGATTTGGCCTCGTACTTAAAAAGGCTTTTGGCCACCAGTCTGGGCTATTTCTAGGCAGGGGAGATGAGTGGAATGGCCTTCTAGATTCTGTGAAGGTGTAACTCAAGGGTACACAACAGTAATTGAATACCTGGAAACACACACACACACACAAGCAGACACACCACTATTAAAAATAGATTCAATTAAAGACAAAGCCAATTCACCAAGTATCTCACTTATTCAAATTCACAGAAGAGGTTTTATATCATTTAAAACCCATTAGCATAGCTAATCGAGTTAACATATTTTATGATGTTAGTTTTGTTACTTCAAATTGTTTAATAGCTCTTATCATTTCTTTGCATGCTTTTTTGTGCAAACATTGCTTTCTGGTAGACTTTTAAAGTTAGAAATTTATGAGAAATATTAGGTTACTTGGAATTGGAATAGATCTTTATCCTACTGATTTTTTTTTTAATTAGGCTTTTAAATATTGATTGCTTGGTAGTGTGCCTTACAGAGTTCCAAGTTAAATATCAGTCCCTATCAATGAGATTAACAAGCACGTATTCTCACATATACATCCACAATCTCTCTCCTGAAAATCTGACTTCATAAACTATGGGCTTTTCTTTGATTCATTTTTTTATTTGGATCTGTTATTGTTTATGTTTATGGAGGAGAATTATATGAGTCTTAAACCTTGGGTTTTATTTCAATTTCACTTGGTTCAAGGATGTTTTACTCAAAGAAATCCAATGTTGCCTTTTTACTACTTCTTTCAAGCATAATAAGTTTGCCTTGAGCAATATTGAAACACGAGTGTCTCCTTTTACAACTTCTTAGAAAGAAATCCATGAACTAAGTACTCTACTGTTTCTCTTATAGTAAATATTTACCATCTCCAAATTTTCAGAGACTTGAATATAAGACATGTTGTCATAATACTTATTATGAGCTAACAAATTATGAAATTATAAACTTTTAAAATTTAGATCACTTGCATTTGAATATTTGCAGCTCAAAAAAGAGTTTATACATTTTTTATGAAAGAATCACAAAATATATAACATTAAAACTATTATTATGTCAGGAAATATTGAAGTACAGTTTAAGAATTAAAAAAAAATAAGTTTGAGGTTTAAGTAGAAATACAGTTTGTTATTTTGATCCTTCTTTCCTCCAAAAAGAGTTACTCTGTAAGAATATAGTCTTAATATACCGAAGACTACAGATTTTGTGTCTACAAATGTCTAACCTGCATGGAGTTCATAGTATTCATGTTTACTGTAACATTAATTAAATTCAAGCTATAATTTAAAGAGCGATAGCTTTAAAAGTGCAAAATATGCAAATATTTGCCCTTATGTCAGTGTACCTTTTATTAGCAGTGAGCAGTAATTCAAAAGTGCTTTGGCTGGCAAAAGCCAAGTATAACACCTGAAAATTCTGATGTTTGGGGAATACCTTCTTTTAATTAAATAACTGACCACATCTCCTTTTCAGGGTGGTAGTACAACATGAAAACGAGAGGATCCAGATAAGGCTTCCTTGTACAGACTTGCCTGCTAGAGTTTTTATTTAAAATACAAGGATGCAAAATAATAATGTTAAGAGATGATATTGATTAATCAAATTTACTCCAGAGTTCCCAGTCTTATTTATTTTAAAGTATTGTGAGCTTAGGGGGTTTTACCTTCATTAATCATTTTGTCATGTGGATCCTGTGGCCAGCTTCATTTCTGAGCAATTATAAGTGCTCTAAAAATGCCTCATATAGATGAACATGTATAATCTTCTCTTCTGACTAAGGATGTTGAACAACCAAAACTCTCTCAGCATGTTTAACAAGGTTATTGATGAAAACTAACATTTCTCATTTTTAGTCAATATCTTAATTGATTATTTAATCATGGGCTTCCTGAACACAACTATAATTTATTAAATCTTTTTTTCTGTTTAGCAGGAGAAATAAAACCTTAAATATGGCCATTATTTTTCAATAAAACAGATTACTGCATGCATATTAAAAGGCATCTTCAATCCAGCTATAAGTAAGAGAATATCTGAGAAAAAAAAGGGTTGGGGTTTTTTCCAAACTCGGGAAAATTTGCATGAATAATTACAATGTAAGAGTTGTATAAGAAGGGATAGTATTTATCTTTAAAAGTGACTTTAAAAAATCAATTTATAACAAACTGTCTCTTTTACAAGTGTAACATGATAGAGTGTGTGATGTAATAATATTCTCTAATAATCACAAGCATAATGAATTATATTCATGTTTATGGAGTAATTTTTATCCATTCTGTTTTCTATAAATTTACAAGTTTGTTTGGAATTTAAAGGGCCTAAAAATTCTTTCAAGAACTGTATTAAAGATTACTCTTTAAAAATTAATAGCACTTTTACAGAATCTAAAAGTGATAGCCAATGACATTATTTTTTGTTGTCTATTTATTATATGGGATTTTAAAGATTTATGTTATCTCTAACAAAAACTAAACAAATGACCAAATTATGAATACCACTACCAATGATCAAATAAATACTAAATAGAGGAAACTTAGCAAACTACAATAATTTCACTTTGTATATTATGTCTGTGTATGGCATATTGACATTTAAATTTACACATTAGAATAAGATAGTAGTTGTGTTTACTGTCATTTTCCTTAAGAATTTTATTTTTCCTTCTAATTCTCCATACGATGATGAAAGGGTTATAAGCTTGAAAATGTGTGAGGGATCAAATTCAAGGACCAAAAGAGGCTAAAAGGTTTTGGGGTGTGTTTTTTTCCCCTCTACTCCACCACAGTCATCAACAACAGACCATGTAGTTTGGTGGAAAACAGAAGTCTTAACTGCTCTAAGAAGCTGAAGGAGAACAGTCATGTTCAAATGATTTATTATTTATGTTATCTGGACTAGAGAACCAAGTTTAGCATTTCAGAATAACATTATTTAACAGGCCCTCTGACTTGAAACTTTTATCTAAATAGAGTCTTGATTTTCACCTACTTTAATTAACATAGCAAAAGAATTTGAAGTGTTTGAAAGGAAGTAATTGAGACAACTTCAAAAGGAAAACCTTAGTGAAATATAGTTTCAGACACAAATAATGCATCTTTTCAAAGAGTAACACACATGATTTAATTATTATTGTACAGTAGATTTAACAATAATGGAAATGTGCCAATTTTGGTGTTTTATTTTCTTTTTAGCCCAGATGTGCCAGAAGCGTGAAGGATAGAGATAAGATCTTATTGTCCATAAAGTTGCTATGAGTCTGGATTGACTAACAACAGAAACCATAATAAAACCTAACCTAATGCTGACCACATAGCAAATGACATAAATGAACTACAAAGTCTTCTCTTACATTGCTCATTTTGGAGTATATTCTGAAATATCTAAATTTTTCCAGAAAATGTAGGTAATTTAGAGTTTGTTTTGTATAACAGTTCTTATAATAGTTCATGATGATGTTGTTGTTGTTAAGTGCTGCTGAGTCGCAGGCGACTCATAGCGACCCTATGAAGGACAGTCCTAGACTCCTGGGGGCCTTTCATCCTCTCTCCAGGTTCATAGGGTTTCTGGAGGCAAGCTATCATGGAAGTGGATGCCACTCCTCCTTCCAAGCTTGTTTTAATCAGGGAGCTCCACCCCACTCTCTATCCACATTGGGTAGCCAACCATTAAGGCATTTGACACTTCAGTGTCACAGTGTTCAGCCTCACAGCAACCAAAAGTGACTGCGGTACGGCGACTTGTGCACCAGGGCTATATGACCTAGAAGAATGTCTGAACAAAAATGATGAAAGACAGGCCCAAGGGCACAGATTAAAAGTCACCCACCTTCGGCTTGGTAGTGTCACCTTCTGTCCACTGGGCTAGCTGATCTCTCTCTCTCTATGTTGATGTTATTGTTGTTAAGTGCCATCAAGTCACAGGTGACTCATAGCAACCCTATGAAGGAGAATCTTCAACGCTTGGGTGTCTTTCATCCTCTCTTATAATAGTTCATGATACTAATATTAAAATTATTTCAGATTAATTTGAAATGGCCAGTAATGTATGCAGTATACTATTCTATTGAGCTGCTAAACAGAAATATAGATGTTCATTTACTGTTTTCTCCTCACTGCTGTAAAATCAAAACTGACTCATGGCTGACCCTCCAGTAGGTTTTCAGAGGCAGGGAAATAACCTGGGAGAAAGATTGCCATCTTTCTCTTGGGCAGTTACTGGTGGTTTTAAGACCACAAGACCACAAGAAAGATATTAGTTTTAGGTTCAGAGCACATCTGTATACCCACCAGATCACCAGAGCTCCTTTGTTATCGATCTATTCTGAGCAGGTATTGAAGAACTGATTGACTTAAAGAGATTGATCTCAGTGTAAAAGTTTATGTAATGTGTGAATACTTGGGCATTTGGTTGAGATGTGCTTATGTTCCTAAAAATTCAACACTTACCTAATTGTCGTGGTCAAAATAACTCCATTTCTCAGATTCATATACACTGAAATGGAATTATAATAAAAGAACCTCAAAAACTCTGGTGATGTATTCCTTAGGGAGTAGCACTGCCAACGGAAAACTGAGCATCTCTGGCAGTTCTAATTCAACTATAGCTGAATGGGAGAAAGCTGAGTGATCTCCCTGGTGATTTAATGCATCAACAGTCATAGCTATGAGTCAATTTTGATTCTGACTTAAGGCAGTAAATTTAAAGTTTGCATTAAAAGAACTTCAGATTTTTATCCTACATGGATATAATTGATCAAGGTATGTGCATTGAAGATTCAGGACTTACACCAGTGGTATTTACAGAGTCTATTGCAATTTCTTAAATTTACTTTTTTAGATACTATTCATAATTAATGCAAACATTATATCTATACTCTTACCTGTAAAGTAGACATTAACTAGTATTTCTTTCAGAATTATACAGAAGTTTTAGGGACAATTGTTCCAGAAAAGGATTTGCTTAAGTGGAGTTTTATCTTTAATATAGCACACCATATTTAAAAATGTTAATTATATCTTTAGTTAACATTAGTAGACATACATATACTTATTTAATAATGCAGGGAGCTCTGGTGGCCTAGTGATAAGAAGCTAAGCTGCCATCCTGAAGACAAGCAGTTCGAATCCACCAGATGCTCCACAGGAAAAGGATAGACAATCTCTGCCCATGTGATTAACCACCTAGAAAACCTGCTGGAGGGTCAACTATATTTCAGTTCCAACTCAATGGTACACCACCAGAACAACAACAACAACATAGTAATACATGTAATTATAATTTATTAACTATAACAATACAAAAGGTAGAATGACTAGGAGAAGTTTTTTACAATATGCATGATTTTCTGGACTGGAGAAGGATGTCACCTTATTGGATGTATTAAAAATAATGAACACATAGAAGATACATATGTTATTTTTCATTGAATTAAGTAACTAGAATTATTTCTTAGAAGAATATTTCCAGGCAGACCCTTAATGAAATGAACAATTTCAAAACGTAGCTACATATAGTTCCATAATTCCCAGCGAGCATATAAATGCTTATGCAAAGTGTGTGTGTGTTGTAGCTTTGTTTTAGGAGTAAGAGTTCACTTTTTAACAGGCTTGCTAATATCTCTTTCAAAAACAAGGACATATCTGACAAAAGATATTCTTTGAAAAACATATTTAATCACTCATTCCTGGCTGAAATAAATGTCCTACTTTTCTGAAGAAAAAAAAAGTGGCCTTGTACTTGGCAAGTTGCAAAGCCATTTCCCTAGTGCACTTCAGAGAGATGCATGGCTCATTAGTGTAGTGGTTTATCTGAAAGACAAAGTTTTCTCCTATAATCCAAGTAACAGAGATTGAGCGATTTCAACTCCCTTCGATGGGCTTACTTCAGATATTCTGTGGAGTCTTGTGTTTTCTTATCCAGTTGACTACATATGTTGGCTAGACGAGAGTGCAGGCTTGCAAGTATGCATGAGTAAAAGTCTCCATCCACATGAATGACTCCTTTTCTGGGTATTTTCTGAAAAAGTGCATCCCAACCTGGGATGAAACATCTTTTCCTCGTAAGCACTCTGCATGTGATCACTTCTTATGTTGGTGGGTCAAAAAAGGGAGGTTAGTTTATTGTCCTTTCCTGACCAGAATCCCTAATAGTTTATTTCAACTTCTTAATTAAATGCAATTATATTCCCAGGTTGAAGAATCTCTGATATTCTAAAAATCTCAGATTTTGCCTCTATTTCTAGGTTTATCCATGACACTCCTTTGAAGTTTTATTTTAATTAAAAAGCATAAAGCTTCTAGAGAGAAAAACAAAGTTGTTTCTAATGTAGAACTTTAATCACTATATTAGGATAATATACTAGGATAAAATTGTTTTCATTTAATATTTTCTTAAAATGGAGTTTGAAACAGGTATAAGTGTAAATTTTCTATTATTATACCTTTTTTTAACACTATTTGGCATTTTTGAGATAGGCTGTTAAAAACATACTAATAAATCCCAGGGTTCAGAGAACTCCAAATCTATCATCCATTGGTGATACACGTTTCTTTAAAGCAAAATATTTTTTTTAAAGTACTTTGCTTAGACTAGGAAAGCAAGTAATAATACCTAACAAGTTGTGCTTTTGCAAGTCTAAATGCTAATGAAGGTAGTTCCCAGTTTAATGCTGAATTGCAAGGTTAAAAAGAGGGTCTTAAAGATAACAGCAGATTCCTGAGCCCTTGAGTTTGTTTTGCATTCAATGACAGTCACTAAATCAGGGAAAGGAATGTTCAAACAACACACTTGAGGAAAAGTGATTTTTATAGAAAGAAGCCATTTCTGCTAATAGCCAGTAACTGCTCATAACCCCGCTGACATTAAAAGTCCATTAGCTAAGCCCAGTTTAAATAGCAGCTGATGCAGTGTCGGCTAAATGTATGTTGGAATTTTTTCATATAATGCCATAAGAGCGAGTCTGTATATTTTCCCCTCTAATAATATATACATTAAGTAAAACAGATGACATCTGATAGTCATGACTGGCTGCTAATAAACAGGCAGAGATTTGTGATGAAACAAAAGTAACAGTCTATATAACAGAAGATAATAAATGGCTTTAAAATGGAGTGTTTGAGAAAAATCATATGGGGAGAGAAAAGTCTAAGTTAGCATGCGAAAGGGTTGTTTCTGTGGAAGCACATATTAATGTGCACTACTTTGAGACAGTCCTATAAAGTGAAAGAGATTTGACTGTTAGCTGAAGCACTTAGCTTTTTGGTATATTTTGAAACAAAATACATTCTTTTACATTTACTGTTATGTGTATAAAAGAGGGAGAGAAGAGAGAGTTTGGGGAAAATAGAATATATGAAAGCAGAAGGAAGCCATATAATATTTTCAGGCTGATTATTATGGTAATGGTTTTGAAAACAAAATTATGTATTAGTGCTGCCTGGACTGACAATATAGACAGTTGAAAATAGTTATATTAACTGTCACTATCCATATTTCCTGCAGCTTTTTGAGTATTTTCTAATCTTCATTTTAATCATCTGAAAGACAAGGCATTTTACAGCAAATTACATGAGAAGTCAAGGATCTTTAATGAGTCATCATAAAACAGATAGTCCTCTGTAGCTGCGAGACCATTGTGGGGACCAACTGAGGGCTGCTCAGTAATCTAATGTGCGAGTAGAGAACAGAGCAGTAATTAATCAGTGCTGTCACATTGGCACCACTGTAAAGTGTTACAAGAACCTCCATGCTGACCACCCCCTTCTCTATTATCAAACCATTAGTGAAACCCTGTACAAGCAACAGTGCTGGAGCCCTACTTAATAGGCTCAGCTACCTTGGTGCACACGCTGTGAATTCGCCTCCTACCTTTTAGTACCCAGAGTTCTCCATTTAACTCTGTCATCACATCTTTATTTTAAATTTATTTTTCACTTATATAATGTAAAAGTTTCTTCCACCACCCTGCATGCCTTGAAAGTGGGAAGAAAACAAAAGAAGAACAAGAAGAGAAGACTATTACTTAACCATAATGGAGTGACAGAGATCTCCCTTTTATGTTCACAGATTTTCAAACAAGCATTTCTTAATAAAATCAAGAAGGACTCTTTGGTGTTGGTAACAGTTTTAATTCAGTTCAGGCCACTACAAATGCTTGTTTTGAATGAATTGGGAGCTTACATGGACAGAGTTTATGCAATTAAATTACTAACTGAAATCCCATTTACTAACATATTGCATGAGGGACTTGATGAATAATCTAGTCTTTAGCATGTAACTCGAACATTAATAACAGATGGAAATATGCCTCAATTCAACCAGTGGACTTTGCTTTTTAACTCTAAACCCACTGTAGTTTTTTAGAAGAAAACATCTGTTTAAAGTGACTATTTTCCGTATGTTTTCCCTTTTCTGTTGCATAAAATGTAATTCTATTGCAAGATGAAAAAAAGAATGCCATTGTATTTAGCCACACAGTAAATGTATACACATTTATAAACTAGTATTATGAAATTGAATTATGTTGAAAATAGCAAAATGAGTCTGGACTTATTGAAATGGGACAATTATTGCATTAGAGTTTGGAATTGTTTTGAGGATAAATTACTCTGCCATGTTAATAAACTGTTACTTTCTTCGGTAGTTTTACTTTGTAATTTTGATTTCTTAACTGGATGAAGAATCACACTTCTTTAATATTTAATGGCATAAGATAGTGTAGGTTTGATCCTAAATTGAATTTATTTATGTTCAGTAAACAAAAAAAATTTAACATTCTTCATTTGCAAATGTGATTATCATTAAGATTCTATTTTTAATAATTAATGGTTCTAGTTCCTTCCCTCTCATTTTTCTAGTTTAACATGTCCTTCCTGTGACTGAGGGCCTAAGAATCTACTGATTATGCATTTATTTGTCTGTCTGGTCTGTGCATGTGTGCTTGTATCTGATCATTTCCTGATATAGGAAAATATAGAGTGCTTTTTATGATTGATTAAACTGCTTCTTTGAGTTCTATACTTTATGGCATATTTGGTCAGTAGTTCAAAGATTTGCAGAAAAAAGAAAACACAACCACTTAAAAGAAATGAGCCAGCGTTCCTAAACCTTCCTTCTAGGCTACACTTGTGAGATGTGTTTTGTGTTTGCGCGCGTGTGTGTGTGTGTGTGTGTGTGTGTGAGAGAGAGAGAGAGAGAGAGACAGAGAGAGAGAGAGAGAGAGACAGAGACAGAGAGAGAGACAGAGAGAAGAGAAACAGACGTTTTAAAGTAAAAGCTAGTTCTACCAAACTTTAATTTTCCCTATATTGAACTGTTGACATTGTCAAGAAAGTTTTGTTCTGTGATTGCAGTTACTTTTAAATTGGTATGAAGAAATCTTTCTCTGTGCCAGAACGTATCATTATTTTCTTTTACTTTGTTGAGCATGTGGAAACACATCATAAGCTAAACTGTTAAAGAAAAAAGTAATTATTTCTTGTTATTGTTGGGTACATCGTGTCAGTTTTGACTTGTGACAAGTTGTAGAGACCTCAGTCGCTTTCCATTGGCCCTAGAATAAGATTGAAACATCATATGAACGGCAGAGGTGTTTTTGTTTATACTCCCAGCTTAATTTCTTAAAAGTCCTCTCTGCTTATGGCTTTTGATTTGCAGTGAATAAGTGGTCAAGCCTCATGTTCATCCTTCTGGCTGACGACTGCCCAGTATTAATGTCTTATTTTAGATCTCCTTTAATAAGTAACATTGCCTTTCACATGCAGTTGTAACCTTTTCTTTCCCCCATACCCCCAGAAAATGTCATCCTGATACGGGTAAGAACTGTAGATTCTTAACACCTGGTATAATGTTTGGCACAATCAGCATGTAGTATAGTAGGACTTTTGAATGATGATGAATGACTACATATTTTGTTCATGTGTAACACCTTTTAGAATAGCTTTTGGTGACTATTCATTGGGATGGAATAAGGCTAATAGAAATTTTCTAGGTTGACTTCACCATTTGTTTTGATAGCAACTGGCTAGAGCTACATGAACATGAACTTGTAGATGGAAAGTAACGACAGTCTCGGGAGTGACTGCTCACAATCTCTTAGATCCTGACTAAAATGCAACCCCTGGACTCTTCCATCAGAAATCCATTCCTGACTTCAAAAGTTTTACCCTGTAATTTGGGACATTAAAAGTAATAGATAACATGAATTCTCATGTAGTTAAAGCTAATAAACCTCAGAAAACTGATGGGAAAACAATGTAGGCATAGTTGGACTCCAACTAGTGTGTTTAAAGGTTCCTAAACAGAATCGGGAGTTAAAGAGATCTGTAATTCAAACAGGACTGTATTGAAGACCTTTCCAATTCTTCACTTGTAGCATTCTATTTTACAGAAAATTACTAAAATAAATTCATTTACTTTCAACTGAATGATGATATTTTGTGTAAAGTTATGGTCACTGTTATGCAAAAAAATACCCAAAAGACTTTTTTCCTCTTACATATATCTGTTGGAAAAGAACTCCCTCACTGAGTATAATGATTTAATTGGCCTATGAAAAGAAAACTGTGTGGACGTACATATTAAACCCATTTGTTAGCTCATATGACTATTGTTTGAAAGTTCTTTTGGTAGGAATAGCCCCTGCCAAACAGATATCTTTGGACAGGATATCTTGGTTTTTCAGACTAGGAAGTAGTAGAATGAAAATGTATTATTATAAAATATTATTGATTCAAATGTTCTTGTAGGGACTTTTATAGTGACTGAAATATGTTATGGATTATGCTACACTGCCAACAAAGAGGAAATTATAACAAGTAACTGCTTCTTCTTTGTTAAGACTTCAGTAAACACAGACCTAACTTGCCCTGAATAATTACCACAGAGAGCTATGCAGTGGTCTTTAACTGAGTTGTTTGTAATCAAGCAGCCTGATTCTTGCCTTGACATAAAGCAGAGGAAGTGGTTAGGAGACAGACCTGTAATTATCAGCAGCAGGTGCCCATAATGGAATGCCAGAGAGATGTTTGAAGAGGCAAATATTACTTTAGAAAAGATTTCAAGACTGTCAATTTAGACCAAAATACTTCTAAATAAAAACTAGCTTGAAATCAGTAGTAAAAAAGAAAAAATTCTTTGGAATCAAATGCAAAAGTTATAAAATTATAAATAACACAAGATAGCCTCTTGCTCTATATGTCAAAATACTATCAAGATATGAAGTCTTAAAACAGATTGGTCAACATTTTAAAAAAAGAAAGATAATTTAACACCATTAGAATTGTTTTAGATTGTTAAAGTATTTATAATTCAGGCAAAAAGTTGGCTTTTTTTTATATTGGGAATATCTCCCCCCCTTGTGATTAAACCTGCTCTGAAAACTCACATGGAGGGTCTGCTATGTGTTGGTTCCTACTCAATGGTACACAACAACAATAGTAAACACATTGAATGAAACTTAGTTTTCATGTCTTCAAAAGTTGCCATCTTTTATTTCATTTTTATGTAGAAGCAAATGTGGTGTGGTTTGTTGTGTTTGGTTTTTTTTTTTTCAGTTATAGACTTTAATTGTTATCCTACAGTGTTTGTTCTTTTCAGGTTGAAAATCAAGACAAAAGAATAATTCACAGAATCCAAAGCTTTCAAATACATTCTGTAGTTTACACTGCGTTAAATTATTCTCACTTCACTCACTCATTGCCTTTGAGCAAGAACTGATGCATAGCTGAGCGTCCATTGAGTTTTCTGAGATTGTAAAAACACAGGAAATTGCCCCTCTTCCTCCCTCATAGTTGTAGGTGGATTCAAATTACCAGGGTGGTGGCACCTTTGAGTTAAGTGCACAACCTCCATGAACTATGCCAGCAGAGCTTCTTATTAGCTTATCAGACATAAAATATTTTTAGTTGCTACAAAACATTTTACCTTTCAATAAAACATATTTCAATGTTCTTTAAAAACTAATCATCATTTCTATGCAATCCTTATGACAAGCCATAGGGAATGATGAGCCAACAGAAAATGAGTATACTTACCTGCTGCCATTGAATGGAAGCAGGCCCAGCAGGGATCCTCCTCCTCTTGGTTTCTGAGACTGTAAATCTGCAGCGTGGGCCTTGATACTTAGAGGTGAGGAGCTCTGCTGCCAATTCATACACAGTCAGTTTGAACACACCAGATGCTCCACAAGAGAAGGATGGGCAATGTCCTCTTGTGAAACCTCTGCAATACTGGTAAGACTGCTCATTTTTCTCCCATGGAGCAGCTGGTGGATTTGAACCATTGGCTTTTTGGGTAGTAGCCCCACACTATCCACTGCAGCTCTTTAATAAAAATGAAATAAAATGGAAATACAGAGTAAGTTGTAAAGAAATATTACTGATACCAGAAATGCACTTATCAAAGCTGTTTTGATAGTTTACTCTTATTTACATTTTAATTTTCTCTTACTCAATGAAGGTAATGGTTTCACTTAAAGGAGCTCCTCTGTTGTCTGAGACATAGGTACAAAACATAATCAAACGTAATTGCACTGGAAGTTTTCTATATTTTTATATGGAGAGTATTCTTTCTTGCCAAGTAAGGATACCATTAGCCGTTTTTATGTTGTAGGGAGCTCTTGTATATATAGTCCAGGAGATTTGCTGCTAACACAGGGGCAGTGGTGCCTCTCTGGTGGTTCAAATCCACCAGAGACTCTTTTAGCTAAAGATGGACATTCCCCTCCTGGGCAGTTTACAGCCTCCGAAGCTCGCTGGATGGTGAGCCAAGTAGATTCTGACTCAACTGCATTGAGCTTGAGTTTGAGCTTTTTTTTGAACAGTGATCAAATATTATGGAACAAAACACCTTCCAATGGAGAGGGGGGTTACAATACATCTGTATGATCGCATGTTCCCATTCGTTCTCACATAAAATTGGTACATGTACATTTTTGGGAAATATTTCTTTCCAACCTAATGCTAACTATATATTTATCACTATAAAAACAAGTGGAAAAGACTCTCACTGTGCTTGCCAGAAATGCCTTCAGCTCCCACAGTAGTCGAATGTCAGGATCTTGCCCAACTTAAAAGGAAGACATAGGTTTATTCTGGAAACTTACCAGGACAGACAAGCCCTCAAAAATGTGGGAGAAAAGATCTCTGTAGCGAAATTAAAATAAACTTAAGTCGCACTTGACACATTACCCTTAAAAAATGCTATCTAAAAATAAGTTATAGAGGGGTCTATCTAAGGACTTGTTTAAAGTGGCCCCCAACTATAGAGCTTTAAGAATTATCTAAAAACAGAATGATTTTTTTAAAGGAAATACTATTTTTATAATTGATAATTACCTAAATATTCAGATTTTTATTTCTTTGAACTCTAAATTGTTAAGTAGGACAGGTGAGATATATATATATATATATATATATATATACACATACATACATACATATCACACAACTATGATTCCAAGTAGTTGCCTGCATCTTCACTGGTAAAAATCTTAGGTTTAGTTGAAGGGTAAATATGTAATGAGAGTTGGTAGATGTGGGCATTAGAGTATAATTCATTAAGAACTTATTTTATCAAACCACAGTTCAATTCAATTTTTTTATTTTTATTTTAACAGAGAACAGGAATATTTAGAGTTTTATTTACTTTCATTCAAGCAGTATTAATTGTTAGGTGTCATTGAACTGAAGAAGATAGAATATTATAATACCCGGTAGCTGCCTTCAAGAGACATAAACTCTGGTTGTTGTTGTGTTGTTGTGTGCTAACGAGTCGCTTGTGACTCATGGTGACCCTGTGTACAACAGCCCTAAACTAAACCCTGCTCTATCTTGTGCCAATCTTATTATTTTCAGTACACCCATCCCCATTACCCCAGTCACTGATTCAATCTATCTCATCGAGGGTCTTCCTCTTCTGTGCTGTCCCTAAACCCTCCAAAGCATGATGTGCCTCTCCAGGGACTGGTCCCTCCTTGTAACATGTCCAAAGTATGTCTGACAAAACTTCAGAATCCTTGCCTCCAAGGAGCAGACTCATGTCACCCTCTCCAGGACAAACCTTTTTGTTCTCCTAGCAGACCATGGTATATTCAATACTCTTCTCCAGCACCACAGTTTAGGAAGATAAAATCTTGTGGATAAAATATACAAAATTACTAGATTGATTCTTGACATGTCAAAAATTGATGAAATAATGTTTTAAATTATAAAAAGAAAGAAAAGTGTAATTTATTGTTAGATCTTTCAGCCAGGATAAACTTCTGAGACAGGTATAAGCAGTGCTTTCATTCTCTTTTATAAGAACTACTCTGACTCCGAGAGCCTACTAGAAATGTTTTGTGATAGCTGTGCAAGATTCTATTTTCTTTGCCTCTCCTCATTTTCTTCCCCCTTCAATTTGAAGAGTAATTCTTCCCTAGAGCATCTCCTATTAAGAGCGTTTGCACTTGCCCTGAAGTGAGGACTTAGACACAATCCTGGCCTCTGCTTTCTGGAGCTGCTCTTTGCATTTGCTCTCCCAGGCCAAGTAACGTTTCTCCAGTGCAAAATGAGCCTGCAATCCCAATTTAGCTCTTTTATTACACTGTAGCTAAACCACTTTCCACCAGACATTACCACATCTCTCCACAACAGAGTTGGAGTTTGTCAAGTTGTGCAAGTTTGTTGTCTTTTTTTTTTAATATAGTTATGCATGCTTTCATACTTGTTTTGCTTTTGAGTAATGGTCTCCTTGGTGTTCTGATGTTTATAAAATGATGTCAGTACTGGAAGGTAGAGGATTGCTGTATTAGATGTTTCCCATCTCTTTCAAGGATATATTTGGGGGAGGAATCTTTCCATCACTCTCGGTGGGTGGGAGAATTGATATAGTTAAACATAAGCATTGTGAATAACTCCTTCAAAGTGAATTATAGAAACTTCCATAGTTCATTGAGAATTTTCAGGTAGTTTTAAATTGAAAGGGTCAGAGACATTTATGTGTGATTATGAAAACTGGGTTTTAAATGAAAAAATGTAAGGCATGAGAGCATAACAAATAAGTTTACAAAGTTAGATACATAGGTAGATATACACTTATCAGTAGTTTTCCATTTGCATATATTTACCTTTGATAATATTTTTAAAGCAATCCATTTATTTCACTCTATAACTTTCCTTTTAGTAGACTTTTAAACTTTTATGGCTTTTGACATTTGGAGATCTAAGACAATTTTTTGGATCAACAGTGTTTAGGACAGATAAAAATTTCTAAAGCTCTATTTCCCCCCCCCAGATTTAGAAATATGAGGAAAGAAATGTGGGAAGAAGAATGGGACAGAAGAGTACAAAGTAATTTTGCAGTGTAGTGTCTTATAGCGTAAGTTTCCTCATACTCATACATGTGACCCAAAATCTCAACCACAGTGCTGTAGAGGGATTCTGACTCATACCAGCCTCTCTGTTCAGTTTCTCATTCTGTAAATCACAACATAAAGAGATTGCCTGTCTTTCTCCCAAGAAGTCAGAGGTGAACATGGATCATTGGAGATACTTGGTCTTTGGGATAACAACACAACTCACTGTGGACTATGGCACCAGAGTTCCCTCTGCATGTAAATGTTGTTGTTCTGTGACATCAAGTTGCCTGCGACTCCTGGTGACCCTATGTACAACAGCCCTAAACCCTGCTCTATCCTTTGCCATTCTTATTTGTCTCTGACACACCTATCCATATTTCCCCAGTGACTAAATGTAGATAGGCTTGTATTAAAAGCTTTCTGATTGGCTGAATCAAATATAAGGAAAGTTCAGATCTCAGATTAGTAAGAAAATAATTTTAAATTCTCTCATATAACGTCTACAAAATCCTTAGTAAATGTCATTCTTCTAATTTGACACACTAATTAGAATTCTATCAATATAGTTCATTCTAAAAAAAAAGACACGAATATAGTAATCACAGAAGTAATTAGGAGCATTTTACCTTGGCAGATGTGTCCCACTTCTGTCAAGCCAGCTCCAACTCACAGCGACCTTCCATCAGGTTTCCAAGGCAGTAAATGTTTAGAGAAGTCTACTCCTCTTTCTCCTGTGGAATAGTTACTGTGTTTGAACTGCTGGACTTTAAACCTCAAACTAGACTGATGTTTATATCTCTATAGGATGCCAAATTGAAGACTTTGAAGAAAGAGGGGCTAAGAACTATGTCCATATTTCAGTTGTCCCAAGATTACACAATTTAAGAAATGAGCATAAAAAAAAAAAAGAAATGAGCATAGCAGTCTTCCTTTCACTGCATTTTGTCATGGCAATTTATGATCTTTGATCAGAAGCCTGGATGTAGTTATAGATCTTTATCTTTCAAAGTCAATGAATTTTATTATTGCCCAACAAATGCAGTTTATTAGGTTATCATTTTCTGTGAAGTCTGTGCAACTAGGTGGACCATATCTATCAGACTTAAACAGTATTCCACAAAAAGACTTTTAGTGCCTGATTTTCCAGAATTCAATAGCCAGATCTTTCTTCTGTGTTGCCTTTGGGTCAGCTTTTCATTAGCATCTCAGTCTCTTAACGATTTGCACAATTCAGCAATTCAGGGAAGCCCACTTTATTAAATTGAAAATATAAGATAATATTAAAAGCAGAGAAAATTAAAAACATGCTAAGAAAGTTCCTGCATTCTAAATAGGGAGGCTAAATAAAGAAATAAATCAGATGTTTTCAGTAGTTTTGAGAGACTGGTCCTTAGAGAGGGACATCATGCTTGGGAGGGTGGAGGGACGGCGCAGGAGAGGAAGGCCCTCTATGAAGTGGATTGATTCAGTGACTGGGGTAATTGGGATGGGAGTGTCAGAGACAGTGTGATTGGCACAGGACAGAACAGAGTTTAGGGCTGTTGTACATAGAGTTGCTATGAGTCGCAGGCGACTCGACAGCACATAACAACAACATCAACATATTATTTTATCTATGTCTTTGACAAGCTGATGTCCTTTAGAAAGATTGAAGAGAATAATTACTTAATTATAACAATTATTAACTTGATGTAGTAATTGAGATAATAGTTTATCTACATAATTTCAGCCTTTAATTAAACTTGTTTGTATATTGTATAAAACAAGACAGACAAATTTACTCTAGTAACAAATTATTTTTTAAAGGAAGAAATGATGTACATCAAATTTTGGTTGGTTTTATTTTTTTCTATTTTAAATTGGTTAGCATACAAAACTCATATACATTGTGTTTCATTCATATAAATTGTATTTCACATAATCTTTCATTCACATTGTTTCATACAATCATTCATATACACTGATTTATAAAACTAATTACTATTGATTTATGTCTATTATTACCTTATCTTTTCAAGTCCTCACTGAGTCTCTCCTATTCCTTCATGCCCTCTACCAATCTACCCACTAAACTCTAATATGCTAGTTATTTCCCTCTTCCTCATTGCCTACCTATCTCATTCCCTCCTTTCCACTTTGGACATATATAAATCTTACTACTTATCCTTCTGTTTTTACAATAATGGTCCTACGTGGTATCTGTCCTTATGATACTGAGTTAGTTCACTCAGCATAGTATTCCCTAGATTCTCTCATATTATATATTATTTTATGAAATCATTGTTCCTTCTTACTGTGTACTATTGTGTTAATGTATCACAATTTCTCAATCCCTTTGTTGATAGGCATTTGGGTTACTTCCATTTTCTTGCTCTTGTGAATGACACTGCTATGAACATTGGTGTACATATCTCCATGCATGTTTCAGTTCTGTATCTCTAACAATGGAATATCTGAGTCATATGGTACTTCTATGTTAAGCCTTTTGAGGAAATGCCTAACTGCCTTCCAAAGTGTTTGTACCATTTTACAATCCCACCAGCAAAGCATGTGAGTTCCAAT
The DNA here is from genome assembly GCF_000299155.1 of Elephantulus edwardii. Lineage (NCBI taxonomy): Eukaryota > Metazoa > Chordata > Mammalia > Macroscelidea > Macroscelididae > Elephantulus > Elephantulus edwardii. The sequence goes on along the minus strand of NW_006400044.1, from coordinate 2,363,138 downwards.
CTCCCCACATCCTTGCTAGCATTTATTATTTTCTGTCTTGTTACATTTTCCTAAAACTACTGTGGTGAGATGATATCTCATTGTTGTTTTTTATTTTGTCTTGTTTTTCTTAGAAAACATAGAACACATTTGCCAGCCTCAACTTTGCCCTTCCCCCTACCTTCACATTAGTTCTCATTCTGCCTGTGGAAATTGTTACCAACAAACTCTTTGAGGATTCCTGTCAACACATTTCTTTGGGGATCTTTCATGTCCAAAATCACAGAGAAATTGGTAATGGCATCATATAGGGCAAGGTACCAATTAATCCACTATGTGTTACTGTTGACTTAATAGAACATAACAAAACACCATCCCTCAAATTGTGATAGAAACTCAACGATACAACACAAAATTTTGGTAGACACTCAACAATAAAACACAACAGAGAAAACCCTGGCAATTACCTTCTGAATATTGATCACCTCAACTTTATTGATTTGTATCTCCATGTCTATTGAAATGCAACTTTTATTGGCCAAATTGGGATTCTTGAACAAATATTTTGCCACAGTGAGATATATTGTCTTTGATGGTCTTTGTTTTTTTTCCCCAGAAAGTTTTAGCTTATTAATAAATTTTTGGCAAGTTGCAAGCAGGGACCAATCAGTCCTTGGAGAGGGACATCATGCTTGGAAGGGTGGAAGGATAGCACAAGAAAGGAAGACCCTGGATAAGATGGATTGCCTCAGTGACTGGGATAATGAAGGAGGATGTGTTAGAGACAGTGAAATTGGTTCTTGGTAGAGCAAGGCTCAGGAATTGTGTAAATATCGTCTCTACGAGTTGGAGTCAACTCAAGGACACATAACAACAACATGCATAAGATTGTTAAGAAAATTCTTACCTTGGGGTGGGAATTTTGATATGTTTTGAGTTAAAAGTGTTTTGTATTTTTCTATCTTATCTAATGTGTAAGAAGTATTTTCTATATTGTAAAGCAGAAAAAGAATATAACAATGAGTACACAGTCATAGTCCCAAGTTTAAAAATGTAGTTATACACACTTGTAAGAGTATAAATTTGGAAGTTTGCCAAAAAGAATTACCACAAACAGATCTAATTTACTTTCATACTTGATCATTCACTGGTATTTTAGGAACAAGAATAAACTTTGGGAAACAATTAGTTATATTTACTCAGTTAGAACTAATGCATATGACCAACAGTGCAGGGGAGAGAAGCCTCAAAATTGCTGTTTTGTGTAATGTAGGCTGTACTTCCTTCAACATTTGTGCTTCCAAATGTATTCCATCAACTCTGTGTGCAGCATTTCTTTTTTTGACAGGGGCATGTGGAGGGAGGGCTTTCTCTGATTCCGCCAGGCTTCAATGACCCACTAATTTGACATCATTTTTTTTAAAAAAGAACACATGAGAAGCTGAAACACATATGGGGAACTAACTTGTGTTCTGAGATGTGACCTACCCAGAACATATAATTTACAGATGAGGAAACAGATCCCCACAGAGCCCAAAGTCCACCTGGGTGTTAATGTAGAACGGAGAACACACTCAAGTCCCCTGGCTCTCAGTTCCAGCTGCTTTCTGCCACATAGCACTGTCCCCACCACTCCTGTAGAGATTTCTACTTCATGACTCTGAGCCTTATTCTTCCTTGACAGACGCAGACCTAGGTGAGCAATCATAAACTCCAGTTCTCATTGATACAAGTGAGGCTATATACGTCCATGAAAGAATTGCACATCAGACAAGAGGGACTTTTGGGAGGACGAGAAGCCAGAGAGCAGATGTCTTCGTTAATACAGAAGGTTTTAGATCCTCACTGTAGGATTATGGGTCCAATATGGTGGCTCTCACTGCTCTCCAGTCAGAACCGACTCACACCTGAGCCTCCAGTGGGTTTTCTGAGCCTTTAAATCACATGGGAAGAGATTGCCCATCCTTCTCCAAAAGAATGACTGATGATGTTTTTGACCAGGGGTGCCACCTTATTTTAGCCACGGAATGCCCTCAGATTATACCACAAGAACTCCTATGGTGACAGCTTCAAGTTTTTCCAAGACAAGTAGAGTATCCAGTATTTTATTTTAATTTTCTTATGGGGGAAGGCCAATAGATACATGAGTGAATATTTGCCAGCAGCCTGCCACGGGCGCTCTCCCCAAATATGTCCCTAACAGCAGCAATAATAATAGTACTTGTTTAGCTCTTGCTTGAAACATGAAAACACGATACTATGTCTTAAAATCCTCAACCAACCTAGGAAATCATTGAAGATGAGGAAATGGGAGCTCTGCCAGTTTAAAGTATCAGAGCTGGACAGCTAAATGCAGGATGGGGTTGATATTTAGGGCTGTCTGCATTCACAGCCTTTAATCTTACCCTTATACCTTTCAGCCTCTGTGATGGTTTAGCCAATGGCTAAATACTGGGTTGAATTTAAGCTAACGGTAAATTGGCAAACTTTTTCAAACTACGTTTCAATTCAGTTTTCCAATCATGTACCAAATTGCCACTATGTAAAATGCATCATATGCCCCGAAGGTGAGGAGTAACATTGAATAAGCCATGATGTTTGGCCTGATGAACAAGGGAGGCATGTAAACTAGTAATTATTTTACATATGGCCCATGATTATTCTAGAATTTAAATCACATCTCTGGTGTAACAAACTTCTAACTGCTAATTTACTTAGCTCCCAGCAGACTTGACATGTATTTCTTTATATTTTTCTTTTGGGGGAAAACGAATACATCATTTTTATATCTTTAAAGAAATTAAAGGAACTCTGGTGGCATAGTGTTACGTGGTGTACAGCTGAAAGAAAAGTCGGCAGCTCAGATTCACCAGCTGTTGCATGGCAGAAGGTTGGGCAATGAGTTGCTTTTCACTTAAAAAACAGAGTCTGGAAGGGAGGTCTAGTGGCCTAGTGGCAAGAAGCTGCGCTGCGATCCCAAGGGCGTGTGGTTTGAATCCACCAGATTGTCAACTGGAGAGAGCGGGGCAATCTCCTCCTATGCCAAATTGGATCTGATTCAAAGGTGGGGCAGGGATGGGGGAGAGAGCGATAGAGAGGAGAGAGTCTGGAAAACCTGGGGAAAGGTCAAGAGGATCAACCCCATTAAGAGAGGCTTTTTACAGATTTTACCAAGAGACTAATATTTTTGACATTTTTCTTTAAGGTGAGCGTTGTTTCAATTTCATTTACTGTGCATTTGGTAAGGAGCTCTGATGGCATATTCTGTAGAGATTGAGTAGTTTAGCTAACCCAGTGGCTGGTCTTTTTCCAGATTCCTTTTGAATCGACTAGCTGTTCTGTGGGAGAAAGATGGGCGATTTCTTTTTTTTTTTTAATTGAAGCCTGAGAAACCTTCTGGAGGGTCAGCTATGACTCTGTCCTGATTCAGTAGCAATGATCACTACTCATGTATTTGGAAATCAGACTGCTAATGGACTGTAAGTTCACATTTCATTTTTTTGTGTGTTGCTGTTACATGTCATTGTTTTTGTTGTGCACTGTCAAGTCATATTGGAATTGACCCATAGCTTACCCTACAGTAGGTTTTCAGAGGCAGTAATCACACAGGAGGAGATTGCCCATCCTTCTCCTGCAGAGCAGCTGGTGGATTCGAACTGTGCACTTTTAGTCAACAACAGCTCATAGTAACCCTGTGAACAACAGAGTTGCACCTCGCCCTCTCATGAGCTAGCCTCACAATATTCATCTTGATCAGGTCTATTATTGTAGTTGCTGTGACAATCCAAAATATTATTTTTTTCTATTACATAGTTTTAAGTACAGTAATTTAAAAAAATATTTTAAATGAATTCTCTAGTCTCTCATCTTAAAATATAGATTCAATACTGTAAGTTGAAGTAAAACTAGAACAATTGACTATTTCTAAAATTAGTTGCTAATATTATTTTTCTCTCTCTGCAATATAGTCATGCACTCAATCACAGGCTATAACCTTAATTAATTGCATAGCCACATTTCATTCCTGCCATCATCATAACTTTTCATCTGTCCTAATGTCAGTTGCTGCTCCATGCAGGGATTATCAGTTATGTCAGAGAGGATGAGGGGAAATCTCTAGGGAGCTGGACACCACAGCGAATGCTGTGGGATTCCCTGTCCTGATCCCCTTTACTGGCCCAGTGCACCCATCCCCCAGCTGCTAAGAGTTGGCTGCTAAAGGCCCACAGCTGCTCTTTCTTTCTATTCCAAAGAATTGCCTTTGACTGAACCAGGAGCTGCCTTAACTGATGGGCTTGCTCAAGGAGAGAAGACTCCAGAGGCCCTTGTCAATCAAATTAAAGCTGGATTTACATTCTTGCTTAGTGTCTCTTCTGGTCTATCCAGCTTCCCTCACTTTCTTGCTCTCAAAGAATCATGTGCAGATTGATTCCCTTGCACTTTCTTCCTTCAAATACAAGAAAGAAGCCAGAATATCTATCAGAATTGATGACATTTATGGCAATATGCTAGACCATGTGCCTATAAGCCTGGTCCTTTTGTTCTTTTTTCTTTGCTCTGACCTCTAGTATTGCTGGTATCTCAAAACCAGAAACCATAGACAATTTTGGAGTCTTTCAGTAGAACAATTACAAGACCATATGGCTTGGATTACAGACTGTTCTCATCAGCAGTCTTAAATATAGATACAAACTCATTACTTGAAGAAAAAGAACACGTAGAGATTAAAACAGTATAGTAACTTTTGAGAATTCAGCTGGGGCTTGAGTAGACCTTTGTAGTAAAGGTTAATGGTGGAACAGATTCCACTGTAATTCTAAAGGCTGATTCTCAATGCAGAGCTTTTACAGGTTAATTGTAAATGTAGATGCTTTTCCCTTCATAGCTAAAAAAAAGCCACAGAGGTTTTGTTGAGTATCTCTTTTGATTATATTAATAAGTTCACTCATGCACTGTCATTAAGCTGGTTCTGACTCATAGCGACCCCTGTAGGATTTCTGAGGTTGTAAATTGTAACGAGAGGACAGTGCTCATATTTCTCTTGTTCACAAAGATTAAATTGTTAAAATTGTAATACAACTACTCTCCTTTTTCTATTTTCCTCTCCTTTCCTCGTTGCTTTCTCCCCTTCTCTCTGTTAGTACACCCCTCTTCTCAAGCACACAGGTGGCAGTGGGGTATCTCACTCCCTTCTGCCGAAAGATCGATGAGATTGCTGTGAATTGGAATGGATTTGATGACACAGAACAACAGTATCAGTTTTTATGGGTGGGGGGAACCTCTAATACTGCACTTTAAAAATTATTGTTTAAAGTATTCTAGGTCATTTGTAGTGTCAAACTCAAACTCATTCCTGTTGAGTCAGAGACAACTTAACAGCTGAACCTCCAGTGGATTTTCAGATGCTTTAAGTCACATGGGAGGAGACTGCCCGTCTTTCACCCACAGATGTTCAGGTGAATTTAAACTGAGAGAAAGGCTTCACCTTGGTGTTAGCAGTGCAACTCTAAGGACTAGGCCACCAAGAGTTCTCTAAAATCTCTTACTATACAATGTGAGATTGCCCATCTTTCTACCAAGTTGATACTATTGGATTCAAACCTCCTCCTTTAAGTTATTAGTACACCTCCCAACGGATCATCAACAAACTATGAATCAGACCGAGATTTATTTAAATTCTTTTACAGAAAATGTATTGCCCACATATTGTCTTATATACATGCAATTTAGTGTATGGAAATTATACATATATACAAACTATGTCTTTAAAATGTTTAAGTAATGTCTTTTTCATGTGCAGCTGTGTACTCTGGGACTTACTGGTGGATGACCTGGGAAAACTGAGTATGACTGAGTGTGCTAAATTAAATTAATCTAGAAGTAAATTACTGGAGAAATTTGGTTATTTTTTTTTCCTCGGGAAGATGCATAATTCTGACTTTTATTTTCAGTTTGTTATAAATTAAGTTGAATTACACACAGTGTAACTGCCAGTTTTCCTGTTCACCAAGCCAAGGCCAAATAAGATGACAAAGTTAAATAGAAAATTCATGTTTATTTGTTTTTTAATATCATTTCACTCATTTTGTTTCCCCAGCATCCAATAAAATATACCAAGGGATAGGAACGTCTATTCAAAATATTTTTTATTCTCCTGTTCACAATATTTTAGCAAGTGTTTTTGGAAAGTAATAAAGAGCTTTGTACCACTTCTTACTGTTTCCCCAAGGCTACTTCTTCCACAAAGAGCCTGGGTGGTATAGTATGCACCGTATTAGGCTGCAGTTCAAATCACCAGCTGTTCTTTGGGCACAAAAGAAATAGGCCATCTCTTTTCAGAAACTTCAAAACAGGCCTCAGAAACCCTATGGAAAGTTGCTCTGATTTGAAATCAACGTGGTGGTAGTGTCTTGTTTCTACTAGAGATGCTAAGAGATAAATCATTATTTTATTAGTTTAAATAAGGACAGAAATGGAGCACTGATGGCATAGTATGAGAACTGCATGGCTAATCTTAAAGTAGCATCTTTCTGGTGGTTCAAATCTATATGTGATTCCATGGCAGAAAAATGGGCAAAGACATCCTCTTTTGCAATTGACAGCCCTGGAAACAAGTTAGAGGGCCAGCCATGAGTCATCATCAACTGGATGGTAATGAGTTGAGTTTGTTGAAAAGCAGAAAATAAAATGTGGGCATGCAGCCAGTTCCTACTTACAATGACCCAAGGTGTTGCAGAATAAAACTGTTCTATAGGATTTTCTTGGCTGTAATATTTTAGAGAAGCCAATCTCCAAACCTGTCTTCCCTCATGCTCATGGATGGAGTCAAACTACTAATTTTGGATTAATAATCTCAAGCAAACTCTTTTCACCATCCATTGACTTTCAATAGTAAGAGCTTGAGGTACCCAAAGAAGATCATATATCTTTTTACAGCTTCTTTGACTATATACATCTCAGTTTCACATTTGTTCCCACTTGCTTTTCATTTAACCAAAGAATAATGCCCATCTCTTTGGATCAAAGTATTTATATCAGTGTTCAGGTATTCATTTCTATTAGAAATGTATTTCATAGTTTGCGTGTGGAAGCCATTTGATCTATAAAGAGAGGAGTGACTAAAGATCTGATAAGTATGTGACCTTGGCAAAGTCATCACACATTTATGTGCCTCTATTTCCTCACTCAAAGAAGAAAGAGATTAAATCTTAACCTTCTAAGTTTCTGTTCATCTAAAACTTTTTTTCAAAGTTAATCACTAGAGATTCTTACACAGTTCAGCTTATCTGAAAGGCTAAGTACCCTCCTCTATAGTGCTCACAGAATGGTTCTAATTCCCAACAGTTCAGTCTCTGGTGATTCCTGGGTTAATGACTCCTTTAGGGTAAAGTTTCTTCATTATGAAGTCAGCATATTCAACAATCTCCTTATAAATCATCTCTACTAAAGATGCAGGCATTTGCAGCTTTGCAAGACAAAAATATCTTTAGCTAGGTTTGCAATTTAGGTTTGAAGGTAAGTAGGGCAGACAGTGGAAGAAATGAGAAATCTACCAAACATTTCCACTTTCTGGTCCCTATGCACCTTGGAATTTTTTTTTTTAATAATGAATACTTCTCCCTTCTAAACAAACTTTATCCCTCTTACAGATGCTGAGAAATGTTTGCTAGGTGGTAGTTAAGCTACTCAGGGGTTGACTACACTTAAGTTCAGTGCATTCCAGTTATAATCCTACCTCAACTAACATTTAATGAAGGCAAAAAAGTGCACTTTTTTACATATAAAGAAAAGTACTTTTAGCTTTTCTGTTGGAGAGGTTTGCCGAGTTAGCTAGTAAAGAAATGTTTTGAGCTATTGGACATAAGCGATGCTGAACTAAGGTGACATCTGTATGATATTCTCTAAAAGGGTAAGCACTTAATCACATTGTAACTACCAGGGTGGTTGGATAGTGTGAAAGGAGGTTGCTGGTTTCTCCTTTCAAATGGATTTTGACTCCTTTGGGGCTATTCTACTAGATTTTCCCCCCTTTCCTTCTTTTTTAGAAACCCTGTTGTTTTCAACTTGGTATCTACCCAAGCATCATCCTAACATAAGTGTTTTCTTAATTCCCTTTCTATGTTTAACACTGAAACATTTCTCAAAGAATAATCCAGAGATTACTAATCCTAGAAGATATTTCATAGGGAATAGTGATAATTTTTCTAGTCAAATAAGTTTACTTTCTCCCTATTGGACTTTCAATGTAGTTTCCAATAAGCTGGTTTTTAAATGCTTTAAACTCACCAAATATCTCCACTGTCTTTTAAATCTCTAGCACTATAGCCAATAGAATTTGCATATGTTGAATGTACATTTTCGGGGGTATTAGTGGCCTCATTGTTAAAGAATTGTACTGCCAACCCAAATGTAGGCTTGAATCCACCAGATATTCCTTGGGAGCAAGATGTAATTTACAACCTCTGACAACTTGCTGGAGGGTTAGTTGAGTTGGTTCCTACTTGACAGAAATGAGTTCTTGTTTAAAATACACCTTAAAATGTTAGAATGTATTTCTCATTATTGTAGTTGTGATTGTTATGTGCCATGAAGTCGAGGATGACCCATGGCAATCCTATGAACCACAGACCTGAACCCTGACCTATCCTGTGCCATCCTCACAACCTCTGGCACATTTGAGCCCATTGCTGCAGACACTGTGTCAGCCCACCTAGATGAGGGTCTTCCTCTCCTTGGCTGTCCCTTCACCTTCCCAAGCATGATGTTTCTCTCCAAGGAGTAGTCTCTCTCCTAGAGGCGTGCCCAGAGTATGCAAGACAAAGCGTTATCATCTTTGTCTACAAGGAGCACTCTGGCTGCATCTTCTCTACGATAAATCTGTTTGTTTTTTTGTTAGTCTGTGTTTTTCTCCAGCACCACAGTTCAAAGACATCAGTTCTTCTTCTGTCATCCTTATTCATTGTGCAGCTCTCAAATGCATATCAAGTGGTTGAAAAGACCATGGTCTGAATTAGATTTTCCCAGTGCAATGTGTCTCTTGATCTATCTGCTGATACCGACTGAATTGATTGTGGATCCAAGTAAGGTTTCTATGAGAGCCTCCTTTAAAAAACAATTATAAAAAATCTGGGGGGGAGGAGGGATTGTAAAACAATGAAAGAATTTTTCTTTTACTTTTCCAAGAGGGTAGTGTATAGTGGGGAGGGTTGGAAGGGGAGAAAAGAACAACAATGAATGAATGGAAATCCAAAGTCTCTATAAATTTTCATTGAAATTAATAATAAATTTAAAAACATAACAAAAACAAAAAACCTCAATAAATCTACAAACCCTGGTTATTTATGGAAAATTATGTTCTTGAAAAGCAACCTCTCTATCAAAAAGTATATTACGACTTTATTTTCTTTTCTATACTAAATGGGTCTTTTCAATTGTTTTTCTATAATTGAAACAAAAAAAAGTAATGCTTTAAATGATATAAAGCACTTTAAAAAATGAGTTTACTATTCTCATCTGTCTTGAAAGTAATAACAGCTTCTTCAAGATGAGCTACAGTGAGACCTGGTGGCACAGAGATTAAAGAATTTGACTGTTTACCAGATGGTTGTTGGTTCAAACTCACTAGCTGTCTCTGAGAGAAACATGAGGTGGTTCTGCTTTCATAAAGATTTCCAGTCTAGGAAACACTAGTAGTTCTGTGATCTGTGATTTACAGTGTGTTCGGTGACGGTGAGTTAGTTTGGAAGCTGAGGAACTAGAGTAACGCTGTCATTTCTTGGTTTTTTTTTTCCATAATAATTTACCTGATATTGGCTCTCTATATAGTTGTGTCTTTAAGTACTGATTACATAGAATCAGTATTTTCAAAATATTTTTTATTTTGTACTGTGGGATAGTTACTAAGTCAGGTCTTTCTTGGTGTGTTGCAGAGTCTAAATCCTATCACTGTATATAGAGTCTGGTTGGCTGTGACCTCTCCTTTAGATTATTTAGCTTCACAAATAAATGGAAGTGTTGTTAGAAGAAAGAGAACAAAGATCATCTTCCTGTTTAATGTAAATATTGGGTGCTGGGTAGCCTGTGATTTATTTGGAGTGAGAAAATGGCCCTTGTTTTCTCAGACACTGTCACGAATGACACATAGGCCAAACATAAAGGAGATTGTCGAGCCCAAGTTCTGGAAAGCTGGAGGGACAAGGCCCTCCGTCTGGTGCTTTATCAGTTCCTGGACAAGGACTGCAGGGTTATGTTGAGTAACACATTCACTATCTCAGTCTTTTCTCCTCATTAAGGGGGAAAAAAATCCCACCATAATGTGATCCATGATTAGAGTTAATGTAGCCTCTAACATCTCCCAGATGTTTTAACATCACTCACATGACTTGCAGAGTTTGTAAATGTGATTTGTCTACTTCTCCTTTTTTGGAGCACACATTATCTTTCTGCTTTTGAGAAGGAGAAAAAGCTAAATCAGAGACTCAATGAGTTACTTAACATAATTTACAGTATGTTTAGAAACAGTGCTAAAATGCAGAGTATGTAATCGATGGCACATTCTCATAAAAAATGTATTTGCACTCAGTAACAGAAATGTGATCATGCCAAAATGACCAGATGTCTCTTCTTAATGGTATCCCCATTTTCATTCTAGACTTTGCTTCCATTCTCTTTTTCATGGCCATAAAATATTTTCCTTTCCCAGAATAGAAATAGAAATACTATAATCTCAACTTGAAAGAATTTATTGTTGTGGTACTAGTTTGATTTTCAAAGTGGTTCACTTGACAATGATACTTTTAGGAACATTTTCCTGTTTCAAATTTCTTCCCTGCCTCAAGATTTTGAAATATAATATAAATGAAATGCTCTCATTTTTTTTCATTTCTCTAGGAAATAATTTAGGTAATTTTATCTCATATAGAAATTGGTTTTGAAATCAGTCTAGCATTTGAACTTCTTGCTCTTCTATTAAATGCGTCCACATGCAGATTTTCCTAGCGTAGTAGATGTGACTTAATGTTGTACATAAAGAGCCCTGGTGGTACAGTGGTTAAAATACTTGGCTGCTAATCCAAACATTAGTGGTTTTATTAGTGGTTTTACCAGTCCATCTACTCCATGGAAAAAGATCTGACAGTCTGCTTCCTTAAAGGTCTATACCCATCGAAACGTTGTGGAACAGTCCTCCTCCTTCACATAGGATCCTTGTGAGTTAAAATTGATTTATCACAGTAGATTTGAATGTCTGGTATCTATATTTTAATTGTATTTTTTTTAATTTACATACAATAGTTTTTCAGAGAGAAAAAAATCTCCTAATTCATAGATGAAAACATGAATGGGGAAAAAAATAAAACACGAACTAACAACAAAATTTAGAAGGTGCAACTTTTTTTTGGTTTTTTTTTTTTTATTATTATTATTAAATTTTATTAGTTTCAATGAACACTCACAGGAATTCTGGGCTTTCATTCCTTCATTGCTGCACCATTCTCTCCACCCTCCTCCCCAGTTTGTTCTTCTTCCCCGCCATCTGAATGTCTATTTTAATTGTCCAATTGCCACAGTGCTTGTCAAAGTCAGTTCTGATTAATCTCCTTTGTTGGTGTGTCCTTTGCCATTCCCTATCACTCCTCCCTGAGAGAGACTTTACCCTGATTCATAAGGAAAAGGGGATGGCGTATTCTCTTAGCTAAGAAGGTGCACCTTTTTAACAGATTTAAAGGAAGCAGTAATTTTCCAAGTTGGATCTAAACAGCATGATGATAATATCTTGCATTTAAATACCATGTTTAATATTTTGGTTACTATTATCAATATCGGGAGCTCTGTGCTCTAATGGTTAAGGAACTGCACTGCTTATCTAAAGACAAGAAGTTCAAATCCACTAATTCCTCTCCTGAAAGAAGATGGGCAATCTCCTTCTGTGCAATTTATTGCATTTTAAAACATCCTCAAGGGTCAGCTATTAGTTGAATCTGATTCAGCAACACTGAACATTTATCAGTATTAAAATATTTGCATCTAGCATTATATTTCATCAGACCAAGGTCCTATATTATTACATTTCACATTCAGAATTATTCTTTGAGGTCACAGAAATAGGTTTATGCACAGTATACAGAAGAAAACCAACCAGGAAGGACAGAAATACATCCTTCCCTTTTTATGTTCTTTCATTACTTATGCCTATAAATTTCTATCCAGGAGAGTTCAGTCTTTTTTTTCATAGTGCTCTCTGCATGCGTGTACAATGGTAAGCACATTAAATTGGCACTCACTGTAGGTCCTGTAGGACACACGGGAAATGTCATTCCAAGAAGAGATTTTAAAATGCTTGGTTGAAATGAAGCCTTCTGTTGCTTGGCTCTCCAAGATGATAAACACCAGATGCAGACATCGATGTAACAATGATTATCCAGGCTGATGAGCATGTTACTTTGATTACAAGGGCAGTGGACTTAGAGGCAGTGCTTGGGAAGGATGTGGGAGCAGCGGGAGACACTGCAAATCCATCACTCCCCTGCACTTGAAAGCTTCTTGCTGCCCACTCTAAACAGGGCAGCCGACCATCAGTTGTTCACTCACTCATTCCCACACATAACACCTCCTATCAGCCCAAGCTCAAAAAACAAGACATTTTGTCTTTATAAACTGAAAAAAAAAACCAAAGGAAAAAAAAAACACAAAAAACCCCAAACCCCACCAAGCTCATTTTCCAACAGCGTCACTAAAACATAGGGCTCTGTGTGTTTATTCTTTTGTATCAAATCAGTGCTTAGTAGATGTTGACTGACTGACTGAAGATTTTCCAAACCATAGAGTATTCTTCCCCACTCAATAATCTTTTAATTGGTCTTAGAACCTCCAGATAAGAATTGATATCAAAGAATATTCTAGTGTCTCATATTGAGCTCAAGTCAAGGTAAAATAGTCAACCATCAAATATATAGGGAAATTCTGGTAGCCTAGTAGTAAAGACTTGTATTGCCAACTCAAAGGGGCACGGTTTGAATCCACCAACTGCTTCATGGGAAAAAATGATCAGTTTCTTCCCATGTGATTTATAGCCTCTGAAAACCTACTGGAGGGTCAGCTCTGTCTGAGTCAGGTTTGACCTAACAGCATATAATGTAACGTCATCTAATATACATTCATTTTAATTATATTTTATTTTAACAAAAATATGATTATTAACAACTGAATTGTTTTTAAAACATGCAATGATATTACAGAAAAGCAGAGTGGCTGCAGTTCACTCACTTGCATTGATGGAATCCTTCTTCAGGTTTCTGAGGCTGTTAATTGCGTAAGGGAAGGTTGTCCATCTTTCTTCTCTGGAGCCTTTGGAGGATTCAAAGCTCCAGAGTGATGTGGCCCTAACAGTGCAACTTCTTATAGACTAGGCCGAACTGAGGAAAAAGTTTGTTTGTTTGTTTGTTTGTTTGTCTTTTATTAAGAGATTCAATACAAATGCACGTGTAATGTTATTTCTTAATTTTTTACTTGATTTGCCAACGTAGGTGCAGTTTCCCCATTTATTAGCAAATTGAATATTTAGATGTACAAACCCATTGCCACATTGTTTAGGGATTACTTTGTTAACTTGAACGGACATTCTTCAGCCTGTACACATTCTACAGACAGCCATAGTTCATGTCACTGAATCCACCGTGCTGCCCTAGAGTTGGAAAATATGATCTTTAAAAGTGAGAATTACTGAAATGGATTTTTGTTGTGGCGGAATTGACCTTCACTTGAGGTGCAACTGCATGCTATCATTTCAAATAAAATCCCATCAAATGTGTTAGGTGTTTGGATAATTTTTGCCCCCTCTTAGATCTGTGTTGAAAATCTATTAACTATTGACCATGTATAGGAAGGAGATGATCATAGCTATTTAGCTACATTATTCTTAGAGTATTTACTTCTTCATTATAAAGAGACATTTTAGATGCTTTTAGTTAACTCTTTTACTCAGCTAGTAAGCATTTAAATCCTTATCTCAAAAGCCTTATTTTGAAGAGCAAGCTATTGAATGCTCCCTAAGAGTTCAGTGATTGGAATTACATTCAGAATGTAAGGCTGTTCCTGTTTGGTGAGTGTCACCTACTTGCTGTTTCAACTTGGATTGTTGTTGTTATGTTCTATCGAGTTGCTTTCGACTCATAGCGACACTGTGTACAAGAGTCCTAAACCCTGCTCTATCCTGCGTCAACCTCATTGTCTCTGACACACCTACTCTCACTACCTCAATCACTGAAGTGATCCATCTCATCGAGGGTCTTCCTCTCCTGCACCGTCACCTCTACTCTCCCAAACATGTTGTCCCTCTCCCAGGACTGGTCCCTCCTTGCAATATGCCCAAAATATGTCATTTGAAGCTTCAGAATCCTTGACTCCAAGGAGCAGCCTGACAGGACAAACCTATTTGTTCTCCTAGCAGTCTATGGTATATTCAACACTCTTCTCCAGCACCACATACAGCTCAAAGGCGTCAATTCTCTTCCTATCATTCCTATTCGCTGTCTAAGTCTCTGATGCGTAGCACATATTTGCGAAGACTATAGCCTGGATCAGGTGCACCATAGTCTCCAGCCTGATGCCGTTGCACTTCAGTACTCTGGAGAAGTACCTGACAGCTGATTTTCCCAATGCAATTCATCTCTTGATTTTCTGGCTGCTGGTACCAAGAGTTTTGACTGTGGAGCCAAGCAAACTAAAACGGTTAACTATCTTAATCTCTTCACTGTCGATACTGATGCTGCCAATTGGCCCAGTGGTGAGAACCTTTGTTTTCTTGATGTTGAACTTCAGTCAATATTGAAGACTGCAGTCCTTGATCTTCTGCATCAAGTGCTTCAGGTCCTCCTCAGTTTCAGCAAGCAAGGTTGTGTCATCTGCATAATGCAGTTTATTGATGACTCTTCCACCAATCCACATTCCTCCTCATACACCCCAGCATCCTGGGTGATCTGTTCTGCATACAGATTGAAAAGTTATGGAGACAAAATACATCCCTGACAGACCCCCTTGTGGACACCCTTCCCAATTTTGAACAGTGCAAGATGTTTCAAAAGTTTTATGTAAGTTAGGTAAAACAATTTGTTTATAAGTTCTAAAATAAAAATCTAAGTATTAGGCAAACAAATGAAGTGCTCAAACAAATTTAGCCACACATAAAGAGGCTTGTCATGATGTCTGAAAACACCTAGGCATGGGTGTTTCTCCAAGAAAAATATATATAACTTTTAAAGTCATAAAATATCCAAAGAACTGAGCCAACCTAATCTAAGATTGCTACCTTAACACCACTCACTTCATAAACTTGATATGAGCTATCTGATATTTCAGCAATCAAATTAAAAGAATTGAGGCAGTGTGCAATGCAGGAGAGTTGTCTTCTTGTGTCTTGATAATATGCAACAAGCTTAAACTTTGTAAGGAAAAAGGAATTGTTCAGCATCATATATCTACCAGTAAAGGGGAAACACAGCTGATACTTATAATGCCAGGAGGTCTTTTAAATTTCAAAAATATTTCAGTCTCCATTCTGAGATGGTGTAACAGGAAGGGAAGTTTATGAGAGAAAATTACCCCCTGACTCAGTGGGATCATAATGTGTTTGTTTCTCTAACCATTACCTTTTTATCAGGTTATGAATGCAGGCACCACTTAGCACACCGGGCATGTGTGCGCCTGGCATTCTGAACTTTAATCTGACTAATGCCCCATTGCAAGAGGTAAATAGATTACAAAGAAAAATTCAATATTTTTCTCCCTTCTCCCACCAGAGCAGCACACATTAGTTGTTTCCTGCCGTATAATTGCATTACATGCAGGGATGTGATCCTTGGTTAATGGCAGTCACAGTCAACTGTCACTTTGCTTTTAGCCTTGGCCATTCATTGTGATTTACATATTTAGCACCATGACAAATACTTCTTTTTTTCACGCCACTTGTAGAGACTTGATGCTAAAGGAACCTTTATGGAGAAAATAGTTTGTTTCCCCTTGAGATTCCTTTGACCTAGGGAATAGGTAACATGCAAAACACATACACACATACACATACACATGCACATACACATAGCATATCTAAGGTAAACTAGTTAGTTTACCAAAGATTTTTATGTCCTTAAAAATATTGACTATATTACTGAGTCAAGAATTTTGAGACTTTTTTTTTCTATTTCCCACAAGAGTAATTTATCTTAATTGTCTAGTAATTAACTTAATTTTTACAAACTAACAAAGAACTAAAATATTCTTTTCTAGGAAATATTTATAAATATCTCAATGAATTTAGCATAAACAAATTTAGGTGATCTTTGAGCCCCATTTAAGTGAGAAAGGTGATAAATTTAAAGGTAATATCAAGGGATTTCTATTTTAATGTACTTAAATATTTTAGTTATTTAAATGACAGTTTTCTCCCTGTCATAAATTGAGTATAGAGGGCGATGAGAAGGAAGGTGAAATCCTCTCACTGCCTTATCTCATGGATGAATTGTCTTTTCAAAGCCATGTCTATATGTTCAGTACTTTCTTTGGGAGAGGTGAATTACACAATCCCTTGTTTTGAGTGAGAAATGATCTTTGCTTATTTGAAAATCACCCATTCCATTTTTTTTTATCAATACTTTCATTATAGACCGTCTGTAGATCTATTGTCACGTGTGTGTGTGTGTGTGTGTGTGTGTGTGTGTGTGTGTAAGAGAGAGGGAGGGAGAGAGATGCAAAAGCAGTGGGTTTTTTTCAAAGTGTGTTCCTTATTCAATGTCAAGCATGAAATCTTCAAATAGTTCCCTATTATCAACCAAGGCATTTCTTAGTAGAGCATGTTTAATTTATTCCATTGCAAATAGAAGGATTAGAAGTTTAAGTCTACTCATAGAGGTCCTGGAAGACCTGTTGAAAAATATCAGCCATTAACAACCCATGAAGCCTAAGTATCCTCTGGCATTCATAGGTTCACCATGCCTTGGTATCTACAGGAGAACAGTAGATTATGTTTTGGTTTTGTTTGTTTTATCACCATCCAACTGAGAGTAATGATGTCAGTTTGAGGACTAAGGTGCCCTGGTCTTTCCAGTTACTTGCTGTGTATCTGAGAGCTGCACAATGAATAAGGATGACAGAAAAAGAATAGATGCCCTTGAGCTTTGGTACTGGAGAAGAGCACAGAACATTCCATGGATGGCCAAGAAAACAAACATACGTCTTGAGAGCCTGCAGCCAGAGTGCTCTTTGGAGGCAGGAAAGATGAAGCTTCACCTCACATACTCTGAACCTGTTGCGTAGAGGGGCTGGGCTATTCCTTGGAGAAGAACATGATGCTAGAAAGGGTAGAGGGTCGGCAAAGGAGAGGAAGACCCTCAACCAGGTGGACTGACACAGTGACTGTTGGCTCTTGTGTGTCACGAAGTGTGAGGATGGTGCAGCATTGAACAGGTTTCAGATCTTTTTTTCATAGGGTCACTATGAGTCATACTCAACTCGACAACAGCTAACAACAACAACAGCAAAAATCACCATGTGAGGCCATTTCCATTATGGCTCCAGCCTGCTTTCCAACCCCACTTGTATTTCCATACTTTTCGGCTGATAATGCCTGGTGTCTGGCTTGTTTTTTTCATCTCCACCTAGCAAAAATTTTTTATCACCCTTCTAGTTTTAGCCAAAGTAAGATGAGCCTTCCTCTCTTGCATCTTCTACTGGAAGGTGCCCAAGACGGAGCTGCTCTCATGGTTGCTTCCATGACCCTTGGCATATATCCCTTTATTTTCTGTCATCAGTCTTCCTATCTCATTATTCTAAATATCTCATTTTAATCCATGGTTCTGGGTCTTGTCAATTTTAATGTTTGGTTTCTATTAATTTGACAGTGTCATCAGTAAAGGGAAAGGGACTGTGGCAAAAGATGATGCTATTTTGCTCCCTGTTGTTATGTGTCATTGAATAGGAACCAGCTCTAGCTAACCATCAAGTAGATTTTCAGAGACTGTAACTATCTCAAGAGGAGAATGTTTATCTTTCTCCATTGGATGAAAATCACTTTTAGGTTGGCTACAAGCCTTACTCAATTAGGTCGCTAGAGCTATCTCTTGCTAACTAGATTGTATTATAAACTACAAGAGTGGAGATCAGATTACCGGTGTATCCCTGGAGCCTAAAACAGTGTTTAAAACAATAGCATTTCTGTGGATATCTTCTCATTAAAAGGATCAATGTAACTATGAAGTGAAAGAAGCAAGCTATAAAAATTTGTATTCTTTTATGCTGGTGAAAAATTCCTTGCCTAATTTCTAAATCTTGTTTTATTTTTCTCTTTTCTCCTGACATTTAAGTTGAGCATTTAACACTTATAAACTCTGTGTCTCATTTGGGTTTCTTTGGTATGTGGAGGAGAGGCTGCTTCTATTTTTCTTACTAATTTAGCAGAGCATTTCTGGTGTGTTAGAAAATACTTTTCACCTGATATTAACAAAGATTAGAATTCATTTGTTAAGAGAAAATATATGCAAGACAGCTACAAATAAGTGACTATTCACAACTCTGCTTTGTAATGTTTGGTTTGGCCTCTACCAGAGTATTATTAGTTCCTGCTAATTTGACAAGGTCAGCCATGACACTATCTACCGTGCAATTATTGAAGATTGTAAGGCAGTTTCTCTTGGATGAATCACAAAATCATTAACTTCTCTATCACTGGTAGAGCTTTCCAGCCATTGTTTCTGTCTTTTTAAATCAATATCCCCAGGAGATCAGTGTCCTTTTGTATTCAACAGAAATTATGAAATCATTCAACTCCTTTCTCATGGTCCTGGATAATGGGAACCAGAAGAAGACTTTAATTGTCTCTGACAACAACTCAGCCACTTTCTTCTTTGTGTATTAATGATGGACCGCCTAGTGAAAGAAGAAACACTTTGAGTTAGGAAAATGATAAGGCAAATTTTAGGCAGTATTATTGTAGAATACTTTACTGGATATAGATATATTAATAATCAGGGTACGTAATGTTTTGACAAAACACTGATTTTCCATGTTGTACAAATTACTATAATTGATTGGATAAAGTCTGGTTATCTCACTTTGCTACAGTGAACTTTACTTATGGATAAAAAATTAGAAATAATATATTATGAAGGAATAGAAAAATATTGACAGAATGTACTAAGATTATTTTCAAGTA
>NW_006400044.1:2335409-2343861 GCF_000299155.1 Elephantulus edwardii | reverse complement strand
TATATATATTAGGGTTAACAAGTGGTTTTTAGGAGCCAAATAGTTTCACATATTTTTAACTGAGATCAGAGTATTGCTTGCCCTCTAGTGGTCTGTCTTAATGAACTAGGAAAATAAAATTTTAAAAGATGAGGCTTTACTTAGTAACAATTAAGATAAATAATACCCTTTTTAAATTTTCATTAAATATATGTTTAATAAAAATTGTTTTGTCTTTGTTGTAACTTTTATAGCAAAACATAACAGGAATATTTTGACATACCAAAAATAAAAGGACTTCCATTTAAAAAATGCAAACATTATATGTGTTACATTATTAGTATATTTTGCCTCCTACCATTATATTTCATTTGTACTTCTAATTATTTTCGCTTAAGTAAAATAAAATTAAAATTGTATGCATAATCTTTTAATCATCAGGTGTTTCACCATCATCAAGTGAAAAAAATAATGTCTATTAAAATTTTATAATTTTGCAACATAAAATATAACCAACTCTTCTTAAGGAATATTCTGATAATAGTTGCTTAGAACACTTATGGAGACACAAGGAAGATTATTTCATAGTTATTTAATTTTTCACATTGCTTCCATTATTCAGCATTAATTATTCTCATGCAAATTATCATTTGGATGAAAAGGGCCTACATGAAGCAAATTGCTACAGAATGAAAGGACTGTAATGTTCAATATGGATTGAAGCTCAACCTCAAAAATACAAAGATTCTCACCCTGGGCCAATTGGTAGCACCATGATAGATAGCGAGGAGATTGAGGTAGTTAATAATTTCAGCTTGCTCGGGTACACAATCAGCACTCTTGGCAAGAGGAGTCAGGAAATCAAAAGATTAATTACATTGGAGAAATCTGCTATCAGGGACCTCTCCAAAGTGCTAAAGAGCAATGATGTCAGTCTAGAGACTAAAGTGCACCTGATCCAGACCATAGTCCTCATTATTACTTGCTATGCATTAGAGAGCTGGATAGTGACTAAGGATGACAGAAGAAGAGTTGATGCCTTTGAGTTGTAGTGCTAGAAAAGAGTATAAGTATACCATGGAATGCCAAGAGTACATACAAGTCTATCCTAGAGAGGACGAAACCAAGCTGCTCCTTGGAGACATGAATTTTGAAGCTCCATCTGACATATTTTGCACATGTGGCCAGGAAGGACCAGTCCTTGGAGAAGGCCCTCATTCTTGGAAGGGTGGAGGAACGGCATAAGAGAGGAAGACCTAGGATGAGATGGACTGACACAGTAACTGGGACAGTAGATGTAGGTGTGTAAGAGATAGTGAGACTGGCTCAGGATAGATTCAGGTTCAGAGCTTTTATACATGGGGCTGCTGTGAGTTGCAGGCTATTCGATGGCACACAACATCAACAACAACAACAACAACAACAGCAACAACATTTTCCCATCAAATATCATAAGCTGTGAGAATTAAATGGAAATAAGCATGTGCATTTCAGGAATATATTTTTTCTCTCAACAATTCACCAATTTCTAATAATTTTCTCCAGTCTATGTGGTTGTAATTATTTTCTAACTTAATTAGAAATAAGACACATGCAATTTAAAGTGTACTTTAGGCAGGAATTGTTGAAATAGTTATTGAAAAGACTGGATGGATAATGGTTGGTAATTTTAAATATTGTATGTCCTTCTAACTTGTTTGTGATGTTTTAGCATCTTCTCTTCTTTCTTTAATTTACAGTACAAAAAATTTTAAAAGTTGAATTTTTCCCTAGCTGTAAGACAGAGACTAGAAAGTAATGATGCAATATTTGCAAAAAAACCCCTCCCATAGAATATAAATTAAATTATTGTAAAATTCTCTATGTTTAAGGAAATTTCAAATAATACTGTCATTACAGTATAATAAATATATTAAAAATATCATAACATTCTTAAGATGTTAAAATAACTTTGAAAAATTCTTTCTTTAGTTTAAAAAGTTTGTCATAGCAATAGTAGTATAAACCAAGAATAAGGTTATTGGATATTATTAATTTTGTTATTGTGTATATAATTTTGAAGTTTCTACACGAGGACTACATTTAGATTTTTTAAAAAACCCTTTTTGTGAAACTAAAGAATTATAAAATAAATTGTAAAACAGATTCTAAATGTACCCTTGAAAGTTAGAGGCCATCATGTTCATTTTTAAGCTTCATAAAATTTATTATTTCCAGCTTTATGAGTTGAAGGAAATTTGTAACAGTCCAAGTAAATCCAGAAGAAATTAGAATGTTGTATCAAGTATTCTTTATTCTATTGACAGAAGAGATCTGGGGCTTTGTCTGACATACTTTGGACATGTTGCAAGGAGGGACAGGTCCTTGGAGAGGGACATTATGCTTGGGAGGGTGGAGGGACGGCGCAAGAGGGGAAGACCCTCTATGAGATGGATTGATTCAGTGACTGGGGTAATCGGGATGGGTGTGTCAGAGGCAGTGCGATTGGCGCAGGATAGAGCAGGGTTTAGGGCTGTTGTACATAGGGTCACGATGAGTTGCAAACGACTCGACGGCACATAACAACAACAACAATGACAGAATGGTTTAATTTATACACATATTTTCACACACATACACACACAAATCTATCTAGATGTATGTATTTATCTATACAAACCTGCAAAAGTGTACTGAATTGAACTCTAAGTTTATGTGTATGAGGGAGTAGAAGGGGAGAGAGAGTGAGAGATCAAGGAGGCAGGCAGGTATAAAGGTTAATCAAACACAATATACATGCTATTAGTTGTACTTTTATCATTCAACCTAGGAATTTTTCCAGCAGATGTTAAGAAAAAAAGAAATATACTTGTTATCAATCCCATCACCTAAGACTTAAAAGTGTGAAGTCAGAACTGACTCATAGCTGACCGTCGTGCAGGTTCTGAAGCTGTGTAAATCCTACAAGAGAGTGTCCATCTTTCTTCTGCAGAGGGATGGTGAATTTGAACTATATACCTTTGGGTTGGCAGTGTAACTACTTACCACTAGGCCACCAGCGCTCCTTCATTTAAGAATAGAACCAGCCAAAATGTGTGCCACTCTCACTTTCCTCTTACATAGTACTTTCCAGAGTTATGGAA
The DNA here is from genome assembly GCF_000299155.1 of Elephantulus edwardii. Classification (NCBI taxonomy): domain Eukaryota; kingdom Metazoa; phylum Chordata; class Mammalia; order Macroscelidea; family Macroscelididae; genus Elephantulus; species Elephantulus edwardii. Next base: position 2,340,760 of record NW_006400044.1, on the reverse strand, counting down.
GTGAAACCTAATTGAAATAGTTTACCACAAGGAAACACTACAAAGGTTGATTAACCCTCAAAAGCTGATTAGCACTAATAATTCTTTCATGTAGAATTTTTCTCTTGTTAATTACTAGGATTTTACTAACTGTTCCAACATTTAAGATATTAACATTTTTTTAGATTAGTCATTTGTAGTGACTGTAGTGAAGTGTGACCTGTCTTTAAAGAAGGTTTTAATGGGAGAAGTCTTAATTAGCTAGCCCATTACCAAGTGACCAAAAAAATATACAACTTTATTCTCATTTACAGATGTTCAAATTAAATAATATGGTCACAAAATTTGAAAGGGTGTACAATAATATTCACTATTCTAATTTTAAGCATTAAAATACACTTCAAAATTCCACCCCATTCCTAACTAAAATCCTGCCAAAATATCAGATATTTGTATATAATTCATAGCGTGTTTGCCAAATAAAAACAGTTGTCTTGGCAAATAGGTGACATTTTAAAATTCATTTATTCCATATTTATTATGTACCTTATATGTTGCTGTGTTGGGCTCAGGGGGAAAAAGCAAAACACTAGATCAAGAGTTCTTATCTTTCTGCAGTGGATCACTGAAGCTATTTAAAAGCTTAATACTAAGCTTAAATAGCTTTGATTGGAAATTTTGAGCTCTGAATTATTTTTTATTAAAATAATCTTTATTAAGTGGTTATATGGTATCTGGGCTTTATCGTTGAAATAATCTTCATCCATTGTCTTTGCCACAGTAGAGAGGTGAAATCTTATCAATTGCTGTCACGTTGATTCTATCACACGGTGATGCTACAGGAAAGAATAGAATTGCCAGATCGGGTTTCTAAGGCTGTACATTTTTATAGATGTGGACTGCTACATTTTCTTTTCATGAAGTGCCTGAATGATTTCAATCCACTGAATTTATCAGTTGGCATCAGGACATTTTAACTGCTGCACTGTCCAGTCTCCTAACTTAAATGATAAATATTTTTTAAAAATTGAGCAAAGAACTTCTTAGTAAAAAAATCAAAGATATGGTAACTCAAGAATTGGAATGTTCATCTAGCAGAACATTTCACTCCAGAGTGTTAGTAGTTTTCTATAAGGAAAAGAAAAGTCTTTAACTTAGTAAATAGTTCTTGTAGCTGAGTGGTCAAGAGTTGCATTGCCAATTCAAAGATGCAGTTTGAATCCACCAACATCTGTGCTGAAGAAAAATGAACAATGTCCCTCCATGTGATTTACTGCTTTTCAAAACAAACTGAAGGAATAGGTATGAGTTGGGCCTGAGACTTGAAGGTATACAAGGACAACAAATAAACTTGGTGCAATGGACTAAAAAGAAAACAAAAGATGTTCTTGATGCAGGACTTCCCAGAAACCAACTAATGGGCATTTTTATCCTCAAAAAATGGCTTGAAGATATCATATTATCTATTATGTAGAAATATATATATATATAAAGTTAAATATATATTTATGCTGGTATTATTGTTGTTGTTGATTGCCTTCGAGTTGATCAGGACTCATAGCGACCCTATGAACAAAAGGCCTGAAGCCCCTCTACAACTAGCAACATTTGTCAAAGTTCATAGAGTTTTTGGAGACATATTATTTAGGAAGTAGAGAAATTATATGTATATTATGTTGTTGCTATGTGCTATTGAGTTGCTTGCAACTCATAATGACCCCTATGCACAACAGCTCTGAACCCTGTCCTATCCTGAACCAATTTCATTCACTATTCTGAGACACCATCCCTATTACAAGTTACTGTGTCAGTCCGTTTCCTATAAGGTTTTCTGTTCCTACTCTGTCCCTCCATTCTTTTAAGTGATGTCTTTCTCCAAGGACTAATCCCTCCTGACAATATGACCGAAGTACTTTAGATGGAGCTTCAAAATTTTTGCCTCTAAGTAGTAGCTTGGTTTCACCTTTTCCAAGGCAAACTCTGCATTCTCTTGGCAATTCATGCTGGATGTTCAGTACTATTCTCCAGCACTACAAATAAAAAATGTTGATTCTTTTTCTAATCCTTGTCCAGCTCTCTGATGCATAGCAAGCATTAGGCGCACCTAAGTTTCCGGACTGATACTGTTCTTCACCACTGTGGAGAGGTCCCTGACAGCAGAATTTCCTAAAGAAAATCATCTTTTGATTTCCTGACTGCTGGTGCCAAGATTATTGATTATGGAGCTAAGCAAGGTGAACTTGTTAACAATCTCAACCTCCTCTCTCTTTCACAGTGCTGCCAATTGACCAAGGGTGAGAATCTTTGTCTTCTTGATGTTGTGCTATAATATGTATTGAAGGCTGTAGTCTTGACCTTTAGCAGCAGACACTTCAGGTCCACTTGAATTTCAGCAAGCAAGTCTGCATAATGTAAATTGTTGATGAGTCTTCCTTTAATCTTGATGCCACATTCCTCATCATAATGCCCAGACTCCTGAATGATCAGTACCACATATAGGGACAGGACTCATCCCAGACACACTCTTTTCCTAATTTTGAGCCATGCAGTGTATCTTTGCTCTGTTCTGACAACTCCTTCTTCATCTATAGATTTAGCATGAGCACAATCACATATCCTGGGAATCTCTTTCTTCTCAATGTTAGCCACAATTTGTTGTGATCCACAAACTTAAATGCCTTTGCATAGTCAATTAAACACAGATAGTCATTCCTCTGGTACTCTCTGCTTTCAGCCAAGATACATCTGGCATAGGTTGTGGTGTCCCTAGTGCCATGATCCCTTCAAACTCAAACCTAGCTAGTATTTCTGGTAGTTCTCTGTTGATATACTGTTTGAGTCATTTTAAAAATAATCCTCAGCATGATTTTGATTGCATGTGATCTCAGTGATCCTGTTCAGTAATTTCCAAACTCTGTCAGATCTCCTTTTTTTTGGAATGAGGATAAATATGAATCTCTTCCAGTAAATTGATCAGGTAATTGTCCTCCAGTGTTCCTGGCACAACCTGGTTTGCAATTCCAGGTCTCCATCAATTCCTCGGATATTTTGCTAATTCCTCCAGAGCACCTTGAGCCTCTTCCATGATCACCATTACCTCTTGATCATATATTGCCTCATGAAATCCCTGTGTCAGTCAGTACTTTTGGGTACAGTGAATCTGTGTACTCCTTCCATCTTCTTTTGATGCTTCCTGGATCATTCAATATTCTGCCCATAGCACCCTTAAGCAACTTGAGGCTTAAATTTGTTCCTTCAGAAGCTTAAGAAATGCCAAGAGAATTCATCTCTTTTGAATTTCTAACTCCAGCTCTTTTTACATTTCTTTATAATACTTTGCTTTGTCTTCCTGGACTTCCCTTTAAAATCTTCTGTTTAGCCCCTTAGTTTCCTGATATCTTCCCTTTGCTTTGTCTTTTCAGCATTCTAAGGCAAGACTTTGAGTCTCTTTTCACGTCTCTCTTGGTCTTTGCTTCTTGCTCTTCGTGGATAATATTCTTTATATCCTCTCACAGCTCATCTGGTATTCATTCATTAGTGTCAAGGCTTCAAACCTGTTCCCAAGATGGCTTTTAAATTTAAGTGAAATAGACTTAAGATCACATTTTGGTTCTGATGGCTTTCTTCTAATTTACTTTAGCTTCAACTTGAACTTACACTTGAGTAGTTGATTATCTGTTCCACAATCAGCACCTACCCTAGTTTTCACAACTGATATTGAGCTGCTTTAGTGATCCTTTCCACAAATGTAATCAATCTGATCCCTGTGTAGGCCATCAGGTGAGCTCCCCATGGACACTTGGCACTTTTTTGTTTCTTTTAAAAGGTATTAGCAACAGATAAATAATCGATAATATAAAATTCTATCATTCTATCTCCAATCTCATTACTTTCACTAAGTTCATATTTTCTGACTTTTGATCGTTCTTCCCTGTTCCCAGATTTTGCATTCCAGTTACCCATTAATGTTAATGTATCTTGGTTGCCTATTTAACTGATTTCCATCTGCAAAAATTGGTAAAAATTACCTATTTCCTCCTCTTTGTCTCTAGTTGTTGTTGCATATATTTAAATGATAGTGCTATTAACAGGTCTTCCTTGTACGTGTACAAATATTATACTGTCACAGACAACATTTCAAGATGGATCTAGGTACGGACTTTTAAACTATGACTACAACTCTGTTTTCCTCACCTTTTCATTTCTAATATAGTAGATCATGTAGTTGTCTGAAATCTGAAATAATTTGTTGTATGACTAGAGATGATAGAATGAGAATTGATGCCTTTGAGCTGTGGTGCTGCAGTACTGAATATACCATGGACTGCTAGACCGTCCTACAGAGGGTGAGACCAGACTGCTCCTTAGAAGCAAGGATTCTGAAGCTTTGTCTGACATACTTTGGGAATGTTGCAAGGATAGACCAGTCCTGGGAGAGGACCATCATGCTTGAGAGGGTGGAGGGACAGTGCAAGAGAACAAGACCCCTGATGAGATGGATTGATTAAGTGACTGGGGTAATGGGGGTAGGGGTGTCAGAGACAAGGTTGGTATAGGATAGAGCAGGGTTTAAGCTTGTTGTACATAGGGTCACTAAGGGTTGTAAACAACTTAACAGCACATAACAATAGCAACAAAGCTCACTAAGGCATAATCATTAAGTTGGAACTGACTCCTTGCTGATTCTCCATCATGTTGTCTGAGGCTATAAATCACTCAAAGGAGGTGAAGGGAAAGGAGATTGCTTATCTATATCCAGAGAAGTAAGCTGTTGAGAGATGAGAACAATCCTAGAGGCACCACCTTTTGATTAGCGGTACAACTCCCTACCATGCTACCAGAGCTCCCTAGCAGACAGATATTACTTAGTTCATTTGAGGAATCATTTTTCCTAGATACTTAGGATTAGAAAACATGCTCATATAGTCCACTTTCGGTAGTCGAGTGGTGTGGCACTGCACTGTCAACCAAAAGGCACACAGTTTGAATCCACCAGCTGCTCTCTGGGACAATGATGGGAAATGAACTCCTGTGTGTGTGGGGGGTTTACTGTCTCTGAAAACCCACTGAAAGGTAAGCAATAGGTCAGACTCGAAGGTACACAACAACTACCACCTTGAGAATAAATGACACTTGAGCAGAATAAGTACCATTTAAGGAGATGGAGGAGAAGGAATGCCTATTACTAGAGGAAGAGAACATCATGAGAAACAGAAAAAATTGTGTAAGTGCAAACTTAGACCATATTTTGTTAGTTCATCCTGGTGGAACCAGAAAATTGAAATTGACAAATACTATTCATTGAAGCTGGACCATTAATGTAACAGCAAATTGCCTATCATTTCAGATTAATCATTCCCCCCTCCCCCCAA
>NW_006400044.1:2323900-2335289 GCF_000299155.1 Elephantulus edwardii | reverse complement strand
AGCAAACCCTTGGAAGCCTGGTTCCTGTGAGTTGTAATCAATTGTGTAGTGTTGGGTACATCACGTGTTGGGTTATGTACAAGGAGCAGATGTACCATAAGGACGATTGATACTAACTTCTACCCTCTTCATAAAGGGGAACATCCTCTGTCAATAAAGTCCACAATGCCAAAAGAGCTAAAGGTCATATATGCCATCCTCCATGCATCTTGCACATTTTTTCTACCAATCATTGGGTCCAGTGTTGGGTCACAGACTTTTCTCACAGTTGTGTGTTTTATTAAGTATATAAATTGGAGAGTAGAGGAAGCAAAGACTATCACACAATGCAAGTCCAGGTTTAGTCCAGCAGATTAATAGCAGTCAGCTCTTCCTTTAATCATTCAGCAAGCAAAATCTTTAACTGTGGCCTTTACCTCCAGGGTTCCTTTTCTTACACCTTGCCACTGTATCTTCACAGCAATGCCAAAGTCTTGTCACAATCTCTGCACCACATTCACTGTCACTTCTTATAGTGTAGAAAATACTTTTATATTGGTCCCACAACTATTGATGAGTTGCAAGACGATGTGTCTACAGTTAAGGTAGCTGGAAACCATGGTCCCCGATAGGGGGGGAAAGCCAATTTTCAAGGGTTTTGATATGCCAAGCTACTATGTGTTGTCCCGAATTAACAAGCCTCTCTGCAGGAGAAAATTGAGGTAATATGCCCTCTTTAAGAGTTACAACTTTATGAACCTGATGGAGAGTCACCACAAGTAGATGTCCACTCTACGGAAATGAGTTTAGTTCTTTTATTTTTTTTTTTTTTTTGCATTATCTCTATCTCTGTCATCTCTTCTCTATCTCTAATCTTCAGTTCTTAAACAACATGCCTCTGGAAACTCTATGTACTTTGATAAATGATTATAGTTATAGAATGGCTTCAGTACTTTTGTTCATAGGAACATCATGCTGACTCAATGGCAATCAACAACAATAAAAACAACAAACTAGTATAGGTAGGAGATAAAGGCCACATAGAAATGTAAATACCTTTTCCAAGATTAGTAAACTCCTGAAACTTGAAAATTAAATGCATATAATATAAAGACATAAAATTCCATAATCTTTGCTTTTCATGTCTCTTCTATGGTTCAGTGAAAATTTCGTTTTGAGAAATTAATTTGGAGAAAATATGAAAGATCTAAGAGAGAGTAAATCAGAAAAATAAATGATTCACTGGGAAGCTCTTGAAAGAAACCAAATTAAAGATTGTAAAGGTCTTTTTCTTGTAAAAATCTTTTAACTATAGTGATGACAGTAGAAATGGAAAGGAAGAGGTTTGGAAATAATAATAAGAAAGCATTAATGCTAAAGACTTTTACTTATTGATGCTTCATATTGACCCAGGGAAGTGAAGAGCTCTTTGAATCAGTTATAGCTGATTCTGGACTTTTAAATCAAGATGATGGGAGTGATTATGATACAACTAAAAAAAGCTGAGAAACTCACACAGAACAGATAATCATAGAGGAAGAAGATTAGTCTAATTTTTAAAGTTCTTTAGTTAGAAATGATGTCAGCACACTAGACTTATGAGACTGTAAATCGGCGGGGAGAAATGGCTAATGTTAGAGACTTGGAGTCATCAGCAGCCATGTGATCACTGAGACCATGGAATTGTATAATTTTCTTAGGTCAAGGATGACATAGGAAGAGCTGAAATTAGAGAGTGGAATCTTGAAATCTGATCAACTTCTAAATTTCAGGAAAGATTAAAATCAGAGAAAGAAGCTAACTTGTTGAAGGAAATATTGCAGAAATGACATGGAAAGAAAGATACTATCCAACTTTGTGATATAAGTAAAAAAGAAAGAACTATATACAGTTGGAGGAGGAGATTGAGCAATTTCATTGATTTGAACTGTTCAACTCTCAGTAGAACTCAGTAAGTCATTCCAGAATTATCAGCTGTCATTTATCTATTTTAATTATTTAATGGTACATCATTAGCTCAATTTCTCCAGTTAGTCTCAGTAATCTCTTTTCTGTGGTTGATTTGCTTGATAGGATATGTTAGAGAAGGAAGAAAAATTATCTAATCTTGCGGGTACACTGTACACAGGGTTTTTGAAGGCCTATTATTTCGGAATTGGATGGCCAATCCTTCTTCCTAGTCGTCTTATTTTTGATGCTTACCTTAGAGCAGTATCTGACAAACAAGTGTTCTACTCCAAAGAGCAGATGAAAGATCCTTCTCCATTACAAAGCTAACAGATTCAATGTTGGCCCAGCTTTGGCACTAGAGCCATGATTCTGTCCCCCAAAATGCTTCCCGCCTCACCAGCATCCTGCTCCATTCAACTTCAAGAAAACAAAGATTCTCACCCCTGGGTCAACTCATAGAGCCATAATAGATGAAGAAGAGATTGAGATTTTTTTTTTAAATTTTAGCTTGCTTAGATCTACAGTCAGCACTCTTGGCACCAGCAACCAGGAAATCAAAAGATGATTTGGATTAGGAAAATCTACTGTCAGTGACATCTCTAGAGTGCTGAAGAGCAAAGATGTCAGTCAAGAGACTAAGGTGCACCTGATCCAGGCCGTGGTCTTTGCAATTACTTCCTATGCATCAGAGAGTGGAAAATAAATAATATGACAGAAGAAGAATTGATGCTTTTATAGACTTCCAAGAGAAGGTCTTTCCCAGACAAGGTTAAAACAAGTTGCTCTATAGAGGCAAGAATTTTGAAGCTCTGTCCACATACTTGGGGCATGTTGTCTGTCAGGAGGAACCAGTCCTTGGAGAAGGACATCATGCTTAGAAGGGTGGAGGGATAAGGCAGGAGAGAAAGGCCTTGAATGAGTTGAATTGATACAGTGACTAGGGTATTAGGGGCAAGTGTGTCAGAGACAGTGATACTGGCTCAGGATAGGACAGGGTTTAAAGCTATTGTGCTTATGGTCACAATGAGTTGCAGGCAAAACAATGGTATGGTAAAAACAACAATCTTCTTGGTATACTCTCAAGTTCATGCGAGTAAAATTTTTGAAAAGTACAACACATGTATTTAGTCCTCAAATGCTCACAGATTTCCTACTACCCATCTCAAATTGAGATTACATTTATCTTTGGTGGTCGATAGTGTAATTTTTAAACATCACATAAGTTTGTGTTTGTGTATGTATCTATTTATTAATTTATCTCTCTAACACGTATTGTATAAGTAATTTATATTTTTACCTTGTTTCCATTATATGTATTACTATAATTACCCTCAAAATGAAAAAATAAGGCAAGCTATACCTTTATAATATCATTACTATCTATTAAAGTAAGATTCAATTGAATTAAATAAAGATTCAATTTCAATATTCTTGCTAATGCAGTACAGCTTTAAAAATATCATAATTGGTGAGATGGTTACTGCTCAGTCTTTCTCATGCTTGCCGTTTGCCTGGGCTGACTGTATAGTCATTTTCTTATGTCTTTTCCCCTGCATAGCAATTATCCTTACTCAACCACACTGGATTTTTTTTATGTAAAGTAACATGTAATATATTATTACACTGAATTTCATTCAAAATAGAAACTTTAAATGTGTGAGTGACAGGAAAAATTACTACTGAGTGTTATGGTTAACATCACTATCACCTAGGGCCAAAAACCATAGTGCAGTATTGGTGATTGGGCCACATATTTTAATTGGAATGTGCTGTAGTATTGGGCATGTCAAATGTAGTAATTTTTGATAATTACTCACCTGACGGAGATAAAAACAACATTCAAAATACAAATAGTCTTATAACATTGTCTCTATGAACTTATTAGCATAGATTTGAAGATTCTTCAGCTATCTACAGCTATCTAGTGATTACAGTGTTGTTTTTTTATTACTGTTTTGATAGAATATATAGAATCTCATGTGCTTGGTGGAAGTTACTCAGGGAAGTCATAAAAGTTAGTTAAATCCCTTGTTAAGATCAATTTATAATTAAAATTTAGATGACTGAAGTAAGTTTTTAAAAATGAGGTGTTATTGGGTTGATTTTTTCCCCCCTCTCTGATATTTTTTTTAATTTCTCCCAAATTCTGGAAGAAAGTGTATGTGTCAGCACATTTCGAAGTCTTCTGGAAGCTTTCGCCTGAACAAAATAAAATCGTTTTGAATTTACTCTTTACCCTTAAAATGAGCTCAGCTTTGTACTCTTTGAATGTGTTCTGGGACTTCCTCAGAGACTGAGATAAAATCAGAGCTGTGACCTTGGTGCTTCTTTTTTCCAGATGACACACTTTTTTACTTCTTGCTGAAACCATGGTATTGCCTTTGCAGCAGTTTCTGTACTTCCCATTGTGAGTTACTATTTGATGTAAGGCTGTAAAAGCACATACTTTTTCCCAGGTAGCCTATCAAATGACAAATCCATTTGGAGATCATTAAAGTTTCTAGAACAAAATGTTAGGTGCTCTGGTAACCTCAGTCTGACATGTGTTGAGGAAGAACTTTTTATAATAATGATAAAGCCAATTTGTTTTACTTGCTTAAAATATTATACCACCAAATGACAGAACAAAAAGTATTTATAAGGCATACTGCATAATTAGGAAGTAAATTCCTAAGATATAGGGCTAATACAGCAGCGTTTGAATAGCACCATTTCTAAAGCTGAATCAGGGTCTTTGATGAGAGTAGGTTATAACAATGCAGGCTTTGAGAGCCTTGCAAAATCTCAATTAAGTTGTTGAAATGTTTCCACAGTTTATTTTTCTAGGATCTTTTCCAGGACTGCTTGCTCATAAAGACCTGGCTGTGGAAGGAAATCGGGCAGGAACTTTTGAATTGGTCTGTTGTTTGCCTAGTTCTACTGACCTGTACTGGGGTGGTTACACTCTGGGGCCATAGGTTGTTCATTTGCTACTGTTCTCAATCAATAAATTGTTCCCTGTTAATGAATAATTAAAATTCAATTCTGATGATGGAACAGGAAGCAGAAATTAAGATGTGACGATGTGTTGGTTTTTAGTTCTTTTTTATTTTCTGCCACATCAAGCATTATCATTTTTATATCTTTTTAAGCACATGTTATAAATATATGCATTAATAGACTAAGGTTCTGGGTTTTAGACCTGTTTCTTTGGAGTATAGAAAAAATACAAACATGTTTGATAGCAACTGTGTGAAAAATGAAAATTCATACCAGAAGAAAGGACTATAAACAGACCGCCTGCATTTTTAAATTAGAACATATGATATCATGAGCAAAGGACATCAGTCAATAAGTCTGTAAATAATGGGGATACACACACACACACACACACACGCACACACACACACATACACACATGGAGGCATAATGTTTTTTAAAAAATTATTAGAGTTATTAATTTTATATTAGCACAAGTATCAATTTCTCACTCCTGATTTCTAATGTTTCAGTGTTTTTTGAAACCACAGTACAATTATTATACTCCTTTTATATGCTTAGAGTGATAACTTTTCTGCTAATTTTTAAAAATTTCTTTTCATCATTACATTATTGAAGAAATCAGTAATAAAATCATGAAAATATTCAATACATTATGCCAGCACATTCCAAGAGGACTCTTTCAGAAGCTGTTAGGTTTACAGGGTTTTGATTCATCTTTTATATATGTGATATATATATATTTTTTTTTACCACAGACTTAGGATGTAGAAGAAATGATAGGTGTCCCAAAAGAACAACTAGGTATTTGGAAGCAGGAAGTTAAAGAAATGCTGAAAGGTTGTGTTGATTTTATGCTATATTTAGCACAGAGAGGTGAGCAAACGTGTTCAGAGGGGAATTGCTGTTTTCAATTTTAAAAAATAAGGAAATCCTAGTATATCAAAAGAAGAGAAAAAGAAAAAAATTTCTCCAAGAAGCTGAGGAACAGGAGATGCCACTATATATTATTGTATAGTGACTTTTCATTATTTCCTAAAAAATATGCTTGGAAATGTAAGAGCAGAGTTCTTATTTCAGTGTAAAAGTAATGTAATTGAGTGAGAATACTAACATTGTAATACAGGGAAAAAGGGTTTTTTCCAAGAATTCCTGGGGATATTAGGTAGTGGTGATTGATTAATGAGATAAATTTAAAGTTCCTCTTAGGCTGATGTGGTATGATAATTAGGAATTGAGGTGAAATTTAACAGTGCTATTGGTTTCTGAAACTTAAGTTTCTTTGTTGCATGGACAATACTAATAACAAATTTCTACATAGATAATGCAAAATGATGTGAGAGGATTGAAGAGGAGAGGAGAACATGCCATTATATGTTTCTATATAGTAAAGAGTTCCTGATTTCACATATTCTTCAAATAAAAAGTGCAGAAGAATAATGCATGTCTAAATGATGTGGTAATAATCATATTGCATTTGAACCTCTTGAGATTTTGCTGATGTTTAATGTTTAATTTGGTTCTTTCAATAATATTTAGAAAGTTTATGTCTTGGTAAGTATGGAAGCCAACTAATGTTCGAAAAATGGAATAAAATTTATTAGAAAAAGATAAAATAAAAGAGTAAATTACAATAAGAATGAAAACAAATACAAATCAATTAATGCCAAGAAAGGAATCAACTAAATATATTGTCTAGCACTTGCAAACTTTAAGGAAATGGTAAGATATATGAACTAAATTATATTCTTTAGAAAGTAAAGATATATCAGTCACAAAAGGACAAATACTGCATAATGCCACTATTATAAAATAGGTCTGACATCGGGGTTAGGGGAACAGAAAAAAGAGGGGATAAATAATGTGCATTGCATTAAAACAGATGAGGGAAAGAAGTGCTTAAAAGGAATTTATGATTAAGTATTATTTGCATGACAACAGTACAGAATAAGAACTGCATAGTAAAGTGGACTGGGGAGGGGTGGGGAATTATTCACAGATGAAAGAATTATTTTTCTCAAAGTGAAAAGCGAACTGGATGGGGATGGGGGTCGACAAGGAAGAAAATGCGCAACAATGAGTGAATGGAAATTCAAGTTCTCTAACAACTTTCATTTAAAGAAACACCAAAAACTAAATGATTAAAAACAAAAAGAGAGAGAGTCAAGATAGGGGACCCATTGTACAGCATAGTAATAAAGTCTGAAAAGTTTTTTTTTTATTTTGTGTTATTTTATTTTAATGTGAAACAAGGTATTTAAGGATACTAGTAATCCCTGGTTAATTGTTGGAGTTGTTATTGTTATGTGCTATCAAGTCTCCTGTAACTTACCCAACCCTATGTACAACAGCTCTGAAGCCTACCCTACTCTGAGCCTGTCTCACTGACTCCAACACACCTACCCTTATTACCCCATTTACTGTACCAATCCATCTCATTTGGGGTCTTCCTTTTCTGCATTGTCCCTCCACCTTCCCAAGCATAATGTCCTTCTCCAAGGGCTGATCCCTCCTGGCCACATGTCCAAAATATGTGAGACGGAGCTTCAAAATCCTAGCCTGCAAGGAGAAACTTGTTTTCACCCTCTCCAAGAAAGACTTATTTGTTTTCTTGGTGGTCTAAGAAATGTTCAAGGCTCTTTTCCAGCACCACAACTCAAAGGCATAGATTCTTCTGTCATCCTTTGTCCAGCTCTCTGATGCAAGTAATTGCAAAGACCATTGCTTGGATTAGGCACATCTTAGTCTCTAGACTGATATCATTGCTTCTTAGTACTCTGGAGATGTCCCTGACAGCAGATTTTCATATTCCAAATCATCTTTTGATTTCCTGATTGCTTATGCCAAGAGTGTTGATTGTGGAGAGAAGCAAGCTGAAATTGTTAGCAAGCCCATTCTTGTCTCCATCTATCATGGTGTTGCTAATTGTCCCACTGCTGTGAGTCTTTGTCTTCTTAATGTTGAGCTTAAATCCACATTGTAGACTATAGTCCTTGACCTTCAGCAACAAGCACTTCGGGTCCTCTCCAATTTCAGCATGCAAGGTTGTATCATATATATAACAGGTTGTTGATGAGTCTTCCTCCAATCCTGATGACACTCCTTATAAAGCCTATCCACCCAAATGGTTTGTTCTGCATATAGATTGAAAAGATTTGGAGACAGAACTCATCCTTGGTGTGCTCCTTTCCTGATTTTGAACCATACAGTGTTTCCTTGCTCTGTTCTTAGGACTTCTTCCTGATCTGAATATAGGTTTCTTATGGGCATAATCAAGTGTTCTGGGATTCCCATTCTTCTCAAAGTCAGCCACAGTTTGTTGTGATCCACACAGTCAAATGCCTTTTCATAGTCAATGATGAAACAAAGATAGACATTCCTCTGGTATGCTCTGCTTTCTACCAAGATCCCTCTGGTATTGGCAATAATGTCTCTAGTGCCACAACCTCTCCTACCCCCATCTTGTCCTTCTGCCAGTTCTCTGTTGATGGACTCTTCCATTCATTTCTGGATAATCTTCAACAGGAATTGGTGGAGTATTTAATGAAAGATTGATGGTCCAAAGCCACTAGCTGCTCCATAGGAGAGAGATGAGGCAACATCCTCCTGTTAAGATTATAGCATTGGAAACCTGATGGGGGGGTGGCTATCAATCAGGAGTAATTTAAAGGAAGTGGATGTGGGTTTTTGGTTTAAAGTCTAGGACAGCATCATTTGAAAACTCTGGGCTATAAATGTATGAAATATTTGTAGTAAAGAAATGTTAAAGATTATAGTAAAACTTGCTGCCATTGTCTTGGATCTGATTCATAACTATAGACACCTGGTAGGAAAGAATGCAACTCTTCATAGGGTTTCTGTGTCTGTAAATCTTTTGGAAGCAGATTGCTACATCTTTTTTCCTGTGGAATTGCTTGTGAGTTCAAACCACTGATATTTGGTTATCAGCTGGATTCTCAACTACTGATTGGTGTTGTTTGCCATCAAGTCCTGGTTGACCCATAGCAGGCCTGTCAGTGGGTTTTCAGAGCAGTAAATCATATGGGAGGAGATTGCCCATTATTCTCCTTCAGAGCATCTAGTGGATTTCAATCACCTGACTTTGGGATTGCAGCATAGCTTCTTACCACTAAGCCACCAGAGAGCTCCCTTAGAACTCTTTAGAGGATATTGTTGTTGTTCTTTACCATCAAGCAGAAACCTACTCAGAGCTGACCCTCTGTGGATTTTCAGAAGCAGTAAATTGCACAGGAGGCGATTGCCCAGCTTTCCCCTGGTGGAGCAGCTGGTGGATTTGAATTGCTTACCTTTGGGATTGTAGAGCAGCTTCTTACCCCTAGGCCACCAGAATATGATAAGTAATAATTTATAAACAAAACAAAACAATAAAAAACCTACACAAAGCCCTGTTGCTGTTGAGTCAATTCTAACACGTCATGATGTGATGTAGACTTGCTTCACTGGGTATTCTTGACTGTAATGTTTATAGAAGCAAATCACCTGATCTTTCTTTGTTGGCTCCCCAGGGTGGGTGTTAATTGGCAACCTTTAGATAATAACCTATTGCAAACTCTGCAGGGGCTGTATCACATTAAAAATAATATAGAAAAAGAATATGAATTAAACTTTAAATTTCTCCCTAAAAAGAAGTTAGAGTGATGATTTTGTTAAGTTTTTCATACAGTGAAAATGTCATCTTTTTCAATAGTGATAAAAATGGAACTGACAATGGGCATATGAAATTTCCACTTGTGGCAAGCTTGAAATAGGCATGGGACATTGTCATTAACTCTTCTGATTAAATATAAGTCTAGTACAAACTGGTTATCATTATGTCAGAAAATGTTTTTATGAGCTTTACTTCTGTTATAGTTCATCCACTTTCTAATGCAAAATTTTAACAAGGTGATTAGGCCGACTCAAATCTTATTTGTAAGAAAACAATTCACTAATCTGGGAGTAGCAGTGCACTTTTCAGTAAAAGATCAATATTAATGACCCTTTTTGACTTCTATCAAAAGTAGTGCCAAAGTATGAATGAAATTCACAATAAGAATTGGGGGGAAAAAATAAGCATTCCTTAAATTAGTTAATCACTCCTTTGAAGAAAGTAAATCCTAGCTATCTTGTAGAGACGTGACTTGACCACATAATTGTAGAATATGCTTGTTGTTCTTACTTGGTGTTTATGTATAATCTGAAGGATAATGAATGTCTTATCCTTTCACAGTAGCATTTATCTGTGTGTACATCACCATAGGCTTCCCAATCAAGAAACAAACTTTTCCAGTACAAGAAGAAGAAAGTTTGGTTAATATCTCTCTCTATATATATGTATATAAGAATTTCAAACACCTTTTTAAAATAGAAGGGGTCATTCACCACTGAGAATATTTTCAAAGGTGGTATCAGATGGGAAATTCAAAACTGCCTCAAAGCTGAATCCAGGAAGAAGGAAATATAATAGACAAAAGCATCTTTGGTCCTACCCATAGTTCTAAAATACTCTGGTTTGCCTGTTTGAAGTCTGTTTAGGTTATAGTTTGCTATTTTACAAGCCATTAGAATTCAAAATTATTTTATTTCAGCATTTGATTGAGTCATACGTATGTATCTGCAAGAAACAAGGAACCATTTCTCACAATGCATGAAAATACTAATTTTTATAAGCTAAAGAAGAAAGGTTATTAGCTAACTAAGAACAGTAACAACAAAAAAATGATAAATGCAAAATATTAGCCTATTTGAAAAAAGCAAGCTCTTCTATACTTTTAATTAAATACTCAAATTTTATCTAAATAGCATTTAAAGAATGAATGATAATAGCTTCTGGGAAGAAAAACCCTGAATCAGAGTCTGGTCTTCAGAATCTGAGATAAAGAAAAATGTCTCTAGCTAGTCCTTCTGTTAAAGATCACAGGCTCACTGAAAGAAGGACAAGCTATTTGTGGTTATTGTTGTTAGTTGACATTGAGTCAACTCCACCTCCTGACACCTCATTGTGCAACAGGACAAACCCCTGCCCACTCCTACATACAATCATTTCTATGCTTAATCCTATTGCGATAGTGGCTGTGTCAGTCTAGCTCAGTGAGAGTCTTTCTCTCCTTTACTAACCCTCTACTTTCCCCAAAACAATGTCTTTTTTCAAAGATTGGCGTATTTTTCAACAGCAATTAATCTGACCCTTTTTGTCATCTGTTTCAATATTAAAACCAAAAAAACACTTTCAAATATGTTAGGTGTATTAATCTGTACCTCTATTTGAAGGTAAAATTAGAACCAGCTTACTTCTAGTGCCCAGGAGAGGTTGAAATTTTGACTTCTATCTAAATTACCTAGTTTACAAATATTTGTTATTGGGTAAAAATAGTATTGTCCTAGAAGATTATTCCCTAATGAAAAAATAAAATTATGAAAGAGTAGAACATTTATTTCTCCATGTTATAGCACATGCCGTAACCTAAGGGAGGAATATATA
>NW_006400044.1:2310865-2323800 GCF_000299155.1 Elephantulus edwardii | reverse complement strand
ATACACACACACACACACGTACTATACTTGTATATAAACCTAATCAAGGTGATATCAATGGAAGTGAATTTTCCTTTCTTAAATAATCAGTAAATGAAAATTGCTTCCTAGTATTTTAGAGAAGAAAGTGCTAAAAACTATTAGCTAAAAGAGCTTTCTGCCTGACAGCATTAATTTCCTATTCATTTCATTAAAAGGAGAGTTTTGATAGGGCTTATAAATTACAGCATGTTCTTAGCAGACTAATAGCTTGAGGAAAAACAGGTAATGGCTCTCCTTAATCAAAATAAGAGCAAATTGTTGTTTATTCAGCTCAGGAACCTTGGATCAAGGGTATTTATTATTTCTCTGCTTAACAAAAAGTAGCCCACAGAAACACAACCAATGTAAAAACTATGTTGTTAGGTGCTGTTCAGTCAAACATGACCTGTGGACATCCTGTGAACAAAAGATCTGAACCCTGTCTTATCCTGTGTCATCCTCATAATCTCTGACAACCCATGGCTGCACTCGCTGTGTCTGTCTACCTAGTCAAGGGTCTTCCTTCCTTCCACCCTTCCAAGAATAGTGTCTTCCTCCAAAGAATTGTCTCTCCTAGCAATGTGCCCAAAGTATGTGAGACAAACGTTTACCATTTTTGCCTTTAAAGAGCACTCTGGCTGCATTTCTCTAAAACATATGTGTTTGTTCTTCAGAGATCTTCTGTACTCTTATTGAACACCACAATTCAAAGCCATCAGTTTTTCTGCTGTCATCCTTAATTGTTGTTCAGCTCTACATTGTATAACAAGTGACTAAAAAAGACAATGACCTGAAGCAGATGCACCTTAGTCCTCAAACTGACATCATTACTCCTCAATAAGTTAGAGAGGTCCCTGAATGCAAATGCAAACTTTCACAGAGCAACATACCCTCTACCCATAGAAACACAATCAATTAAATGCCTATAGCAAGTTAAAAATACTATTAACCTAGCTATGATAGGCAGAACTTTTGGAAAATCAACCATTCATTAATCATTTTACTTACTTAGAACTTATCATGGAGGTGTAAATCTGGAATTGTCATGGAGAGTAAGACACTTGAAGTCCTTGTCCTCATGGAACTTATTCCAACTTATTGTCTAACAGGAAACTAAGTGGGTTAGAATAGGTGTTGCCAAGTTCTTGATTTCTTTGAAGCCTGAAAAGCTCTTTCTGATAATTTTCTATAGCATGACAAAGTGCTAAGAATGAAGTTTATGTTTTATTAAGCAAGAAAATGTGACAACACTTCCATGAACTAACAGTATTGGCTGGTGCAAAGAAGAAGATAAATTTCTAAAGTTTATAATGCTCATCTGGCTCCACAAGCTATCTTAAAAGTAATTAATCCACTTCAGACCCTCCGGATGGATTAAGTCTTCAGAGGGTCAGCAGTTTCCCTCTTCTCTGCCTCGTGTTTTCTGACATTCAAGCCTGCAAAAGCCTTAGATGGCCTAGGATATATATGGCTGTAGCTAGCAAACATTTCAAGCTTACTCACTACCATTGAGAGGGCATCTTTCAGTTTCCAAGGCTGTAAAGTACAAGTGGAGAGCGCGCCCATCTTTCTCCTTGGAGCTCTTGTTGAATTTGAATTAAGATTTGTGTGGTATTTGAATCAACAGTCCAGTTCACCATGGGACATGCTAACAGATCTCCCTAGGGAAGTAAACTTTTTGAGTTTGTTTTTTATTTAATCTATATGGTAAATAACAATATTTTTACTCTTGCTTCCTCCTCCACCCCGCTTATGCGCACATGCACTCCTCTGACTTCTCACTGATCATCCATATAAACTTACTTTAGATTGCTTTGGCAAATCACGCTAATTTAGGAGAGGGGACACCAAAGGGATTTTAGTTTCTTGCGATTGACTGTGTCATCTTCACTTTATCCTCACACTCCTTCACTTTTCTGACCCAAATCAATGTCAGTAGTTAAATGAATCAGTTCTTTGAAAGCTGTCTACTGCCTTTTCTTCATGATTGATTTCCTGAAAAGTGCAGGGGCGTGAGGTTTCTAGGGAAGTGATGAGCATGCTGCCTGCTTTCTTTCTCCCCCAGTCCCAATAGAACACTAAGGTTTCCCACAGAGGACCAGGCTACGGGTGGAGAAGTGAGACCCAAGAGCCGTGATGAAGTAACCGTGATGAAGCTGAAAGCAACATCTAGTCTTTCTCTCGACCCTGCAGAAATTATTTATAAAGATGAAGCAGGAGTTTATTGGTCTTTCATTGGCCTTCAGATTTTCTGAAGGGGACAGTGAAGAAGCCTCAGTGACTGTGGCCCATGGGTGTCAGAGCGGCACCCACTATACCCAGATTAACCTCCCCACTTTGGATTTAAGACTCAATCCATGGGCTTTGCGATTGCTTTATATGGATCTGAAAGTTAGACAATGAATAAGGATGACTGAGAAAAATTGATACTTTGAATTGTGTTGTTGGAGAAGGGTATAGTATATATTATGGATTGCCCACAAAACAAATTTGTCTTTGGAGGAAGTGCAGCTGAGGTGCTTCTTAGAGGCAAGGATCCTGCCATTGTGTCTGGCATATTTTGAGCCTGTTGTCAGAAGGTACTTTTCCTTACAGAATGATATCAAACTGAGAAAAGTAGAGCACCAGCAAAAATAGATGGATTGATGCTTTAACTACAGCAATTGTCTGGAGCAGGGCAGACATCATGAGGATCTGAGCAGGGCGCAGATCGCAGATCCTGAGGACTGCACCAGAGAGGGAGGCACCAGAGAGCGAAGCGTTCCAATCTGGTTTTTCGTGCGGTCACTACGAATGAGGTCAGTCCTAAAATAAGAAACAGAGTCTTAAAATACATGCTTTAAAAAATTTCTTTACTAACCTCTGAATTTGGCCAGGTCCTTTATAAATTTTCCTATTCATTTATTTCTGAGAGGAAGAAGAAATATCAGTATCAAAAACTCTCCCAATAGAAAATATTACAAACTTGCCTTTTATAATTTTCATTATTTGTCTTCTATAAGGATAAAAAAAAGTGTGTTTTTCTTTTAATAGTCCAATGAGTTTGTTGTACTAGAAGAAAGCAGGGTATCATTAGTTGGAGTAGTAATTTTATGTGTTTTGTCCAACCTTATTCTCCTCCTGAAATAAGTCTTTTTACTACTAATCAGCCCCACAATAAAAACACTTAGAGCTAAAATCTAATTGTTGTAATCATGATACATGAACCTCAGAAAAGATAACATTTTCCAATCTGAAAATATTTTAAAAGGAATACAGTGATACAAAAATCTCTTTCCCCTTTCTTACAGATACTGTCTCTAAACTTGAGATAAAACAAGATAGAGAAGTCATGAATAAAATACGATAATTACATTAGTTAACCTTTGTGAAAGTAGCCACAGTGGTGTAATGGTTAAGTGCTCAAATGCTGACTGAGAGGTTGTCAGAGTGAACCCACCCAGTAACCATATGGTGGAACGATGGACTGTATGAGGGAACAGCTCCAGTCAGGTTCATAGTCTGAGAAGTCTATGAAGCAGTTCTGTTCTGCACATGCCATTTATGTGCCTCAAAAATTGAATCCATGCCATCCAACAGCATTTGTGTACAACATTTCCATTTTCTTAGCACTTTCACAAATGGTGTCCTATTTGCCTGTTGCTCTTAGTGATAGTGTGATTTTTTTCCCCTTCTTCTTCTTATATTCTAGGTTTAATTTTAAGTAAATATTGTTTCTTAGATATGGCTACTAGGAAGATATTTTCTTTTGGTGAAATATTTACTGCAGTATCACTCATTCACTTATTGCCATCAAGTTGAAGTGACTACTAGCTGACCCTCCAGCAAGGTTCTGAAGTTTAAAATGCCTGGGAAAAGGCTTTTTCTTATTATCCTCTCTAAAGAGTAAACTTTTTCTTTAAATCTATTCATTAAGGAGGCATTTATAATAACTGGCAAAAAAAATATAGAAAAGGTAAAGATTCTTAATCTTTACTTCCAAGGAGCATTCCAGCTTCACTTTTCCAAAATATATCCATTTGTTCTTTTGGCAGTCCAAGGTATATTGACTTCTCCAGCATCACAACTCAAAGGCATCAGTTCTTCTTGTATCAACCCAATTTATTGTTCAGCTTTTAGATGGGTAACAAGTTATTGAAAAGACCATTGCCTGAACCAGGAGCCCTTTGATCTTTACCACATAAAGGCCGTGAGGTATTCAGGGTATTCACCTTCAACACCACAACCTGAAGACATCGATTCCCTTTTCTGTCATGGCATATATTAATATTGTTTATATTTTAAAATTTGGAAGAAACAATAGCATCCACTTCCTCAACAACATGCCTCCAGAAACTATGAACGTTGACAAATGTCGATAGTTGTAGAAGGGCTTCAGGCCTTTTGTTCATAGGGATGTTATGAGTTGTGCTCAACTCGAAGGCAATCAACAACAACAATTTTAAAATAAATTAAAATTTAAAGTAAAAATATCTATTTCCATATTTACTTGCTCTTAATGGGGTTATCAGTTTTCCAAATATTTATATTATTATAGACCTCTGGAATTACACGAAGTTAAAAATTCTCTTGATTTTTTTAGTTCAAAACATCTAAAGAACCTGTTGCTATCAAATCATTTCCAACTTATGACTCTATATGCTAGAGAATAGCTGTGTTCCATGGACTTTCCAATGGTTGTATTTGTGGGATAGACCATTAAACCTTTCTTGTCATATATCTGTGCATGAACTCAAAACTTTGAAACTTTTGGCTAACAACTGAGTACATTAATAATGTCACCACTCAGGGATTTATTTAAAATCTAGGATGGGTTTATAATTAATGTGTTTTTTTAGTAGGAGAATATAAAATATTTTAAGGTTTAAGATTAAAAATGGGCTCATGAAGAACAGTTTGCAATTTATTGAAAAGCCAACAACTTATAATTATTCTCCTTTTGCATGTTCATATACAATAATACAGCACAATATTAGTCAAAGAGTCTCTCAAGAGATGCTAATGTATTTTTTTAACTTTTTAACTTTAATTTAATTTTATTTTTTTTGTGCATGTACCATCAAATCAGATCTGACTGGTACAGGAGGAGATTGTCCCTCCTTCTCCAGTAGAGCATCTGGTGGATTCGAACTGTGTACCTCTGGGATTGCAGTCCAGCTTCTTGCACTAATTCATTTCTTGACAAATCTGAATGATTCTGTAATTTTAAAATTAAAAGAAAACCTCAAAACCTCCTAGATAAATTACAAGTTCTGAGAAGTGTAAAGGTATGGTGCAAAAAATGTCTCCTTTGAAAGTTGAGAGGAGGTAAGAAATGTACATGCTCTCATGGAGGATGCGGTCTGGCTGCTGCCAAACTGGTAAGGATTTATGTAAAATAATTTTCATAAAAATAGATAATGCTGTTTTTCTCCAAGATAGTACAATCTTTTATCTTTCAGGTTTTCATTTACTAGTGGCAGGAGTTTTTCCATTTAAAAAACCTAGTATTTCTTGAATGGCTCATATGTACCTTCTAAATGGAATAATATATGCAAAATACTTTTAAAAGTGCAAAGTTCTATATAAATTAAAAGTATTAATATTAATATTATGTCCCTGAATGACTTCTAATTTCTATACATAAATAGAAGATTGCTTGAAATCTGCATTCTTGGCTGTGCATTTAAACTTTGGTAAATCCTTATACTAAAACTTCTAATTTTGGGCTTGCTTTGTTGTTATTGTTGTCAAAGATAGATTTTCGTTAGATTTTTAAATCATAAACATGAGTATAACTGATTTAGCCACAAGAAATTGTTATCCTTAGAGTCAGAATACTGGTTTTACAGTGCTAGGTGTGCAATTTAATAGATGCTCAAACTTGGATAGCCAGCTTGTTGGAGGTTCAGTTCCTTTGTCTAAAAAATCTGGATTATAATTCATGTCTAAATTTATTTATTAAGGTTGTTGAAACTATCCATAAAGATAAATGTCCGAGTTGATGTTTTTGATGTTCAGTACATCTCAATAATACTGTTTTAGGTCAGTATGGGGTTTTGCATCCCAAATCGCTTCTGCTATTTTCCCTCAAGATTCTACTAGTGTAAAAGGGGGGAGGGGGGATCAGTGTTTAATTTGCTTGTGAAATTGACAAACTCATCCTCTTTAATGTTAGAGACAATGGTTTAGTCAATTTCAGGTTAGCCTCCACAGAAAAACAGACTCTGACCTCTTACTGGGTATAATTCGTCTGTCTTAAAACTGACAAAGTTACAGATGATAAAAGGAATATCTTACAGTTTAAAATATTCACAAGAGACAGTAGGAGGACATGTGTTATCAATAATACTCACCCACACCATACAAACTAAGGAACTATATGAAAGCGTAAATAAAAAATGTTTTCCCATTTAAGAGAATGAAATTGATATGAGACATTGAGGGTAAAGATTGAAACTCCAATTTAATGAATAGCTGATTTCCATTAAAGATGATTAAGAGAGTCTGTACGATTAACAATGCACAACTACATATAATTAAGTCACTTTGATTGTATTTGAAGAAACAACCTATGTAAATCCAATTTCTAAATATTCAGTGTACATGGTGACTATAAGAAGCCCTGCATGCACAGTATTAACACAATTACTACATAAGGTTAACAGATGCTAACCAGAGGTCAGAACTCCAGTGGAGAAAAGACCTGGTGGTCAGCTCTTGTGTGTAGTGTTACAGATGAGAAAACCCCATAGGACACTACTACTCTGCCCTATAAGGTTTCTGTGAGTTCTGATTATCTCAACAGCATACAATTGTAACTTGAACAATTACAATGATATGCAAAAAACAGCAACAAGGTGAAATAATAATATAGAATTTTACCAGGAGCTCTGTGACTTAGTGATTAGGAATTTTACTGTCAACCCAAAGGAAACCAGTTCAATCCTGCTAGCTGCTCTGCAGGATAAACGTGGACAATCTCCTTCTATGCTATTTATTGCCTCTGAAAACTTGCTGGAAAATCAGCTAGGAATCAGTTCCAACTTGATGGTACATAACAATGTAACAGAGTCGGTCTCCACTCCTAGCCCCAGGTAATTTTTTCAATCATATTTGTAATTAAAATAGTATATGAATTAATTGTAGGTCTGCGTCAGAGAGTTAGACAATGACTAGGGAGGATAGAAGGAGAATTGATGCTTTTGAGCTGTGGTGCTGGAGAAGAGTATTGAGGGTATTATGGATTGCCAAGAAAACAAACAGATTCATCCTGGAGAGGGTTAAACCGGGCGGCTCCTTGGAGGCAAGGATTCTGAGGCTTCCTCTGACATACTGTGGGCATGTTGCAAGAAGGGACAGGTCCTTAGAGAGGTTTGTCATGCTTGGGAGGTTGGAGGGGCAGTGCAGGAGGGGAAGGCCCTCTATGAGGTGGATTGATTCAGTGACTGGGGTAATGGGGGTGGGTGTGCTGGAGATGGTGAGATTGGCACAGGACAGAGCAGGGTTTAGGGCTGTTATACATAGGGTCACTATGAGTCGCTTCTATGAGTCACAAGCAACTCGACGGCACATAACAATAACAACAACAACATTAATGAAGACTTTTACAACAAATTTCAATTTTGAAAGACTTGTGATGGCCAAGTTGCAAGAAGTTGCACTGCAGTCCCAAAGACACATGGTTTGTGGCCACTAGTTGGTCCACAGAAGAAGGATGGGCAGTGTCCTCCCACAATGTTCATGAAGACTTTTACAACAAGTCTCAATTTTTAAAGGTTTGTATCGTTTCTATAATTTGAGAGCATATAAGACAATGGACTTAATAACTTTTATTTTGTTTTAAAATACATTTTATTTTTAGTAAAACTTAACTTGAAACCTTTTTGATACTGCCTCTTAGAAACGTAAGTCTTCCTCTGCCAAACTGACATTTTCTAATCTAAGCTTTCCTTCTTCAATTTTGAGAACTCCATTTGATGTGGAGAAACCTTTTCCGACACACATAAATGTTGAGTAATCTTCCATACTTTTTGTTTGATAAAAAGCGTTGACTTAAATTAGCCATAATGTAAGGAAAAAATCCTATGCCCAGAACAAATTATGGAACCTCATTGGTCTAATTTTCTAACAGCTGAAAACTTTCAGCAGTCATAATGCTTTTAAGGATTCTGAAGTCTTTGAGTGAATCACAAGTAGCCATTATTAGGCCGGCTCAATTACTAAATATACATACCTCACTGTACACTGTCATTGAATTTTTAAATGGTTTGCTTTTTATAAAAATATAAGTGATTTTAAATATCATTTAATTCAAGATTTACATTCACCAAATAGTGCTGTTCCAAGTCTACACAGTGAATACTACCTTCAATCAGTCAACATTTTTTTCTCTCATTGATTATTTAAGTGGTTTTTCTTTGTTGCTCTGTTCAAACTGGTGAACATTTTCTATGTAATTGAGAGTGAGTCCAGATAACTGATTTCTATAGTTTTAATATGTTACTGACATTTGATATCACAGTTTTTATTTAATTGTAAAATCTACCATATGTTTGACATCTCAGGTGAATTCAATTTTTAAAACGAAATTAATAAAAAGACTTTATAATTGGACTAGAATATTAACTGAGTATACAACAACCTGCGTTATGCAGATGACACAACTCTGCTTGCTGAAACTGAGGGGGACCTGAAGCGCTTGCTGCAGAAAATCAAGGACTACAGCCTCCTATATGGACTGAAGCTAAATGTCAAGAAAACAAAGATTCTAGCCACTGGGCAAATTCGCAGCATCAGTACGGATGGTGAAGAGATTGAGATAGTTAATAGTTTTAGTTTACTTGGCTCCACGGTCAACACTCTTGGAAACAGCAGCCAGGAAATCAAGAGATGAATTGCATTGGGAAAGTCAGCTGTGAGGGACCTCTCAAGAGTACTGAAGAGCAACAACGTCAGGCTGGAGACTAAGGTGCGCCTGATCTGGGCTATAGTCTTCGCAATTACGTGCTATGCATCAGAGAGTTGGACAGTGACTAGGGCTGATAGAAAGAGTATTAATGCCTTTGAGCTGTGGTGCTGGAGAAGAGTGTTGAATATACCATGGACTGCTATGAGAACAGACAGGTTTGTCCTGGAGAGGGTGAAGCCAGAATGTTCCCTGGAGTCAAGGATTCTGATGCTTTGTCTGACATATTTTGGGCATGTTGCAAGGAGGGACTGGTCCTTGGAGAGGGACATCATGTTTGGCAGAGTGGAAGGGCAGCGAAGAAGAGGAAGACCTTTGATGAGATGGATCAATTCTGTGACTAGAGAGGTGGGAATAAGTGCATTTGAGATGGCTAGGTTGGCACATGATACAAGAGCGTATAGAGTTCTTGTACATAGGGTCACTATGAGTCGTGACTCTATGGCACATAACAACAACAACAACATAATATAGCAACAGGACAGGTTTCTGGGTCTGAATATTGCTAATCAGGTAGCCATCTTCAATACAGACTTAACACATTAATGATTTGAATAGCTTTCTGAGAAAAGCAGGAATGCGTAGCAAGGTCTGAGATCTATCGTCTGATGCCTTAAAAACTTTTGTTCATGACACATAAATGGAAATGGTTACTCAAACACAGTTTGAAAATTGAGGAATTTATGGGTTTTTTTAAAATGAATCTTACTGAACATTTACAGATATTTTGGATTTCCATTCATTCCTTGATGCACTTTTCTCCCTGCCCACACCTCCCTTCCAGTTGGCTCTTCTCTTCGAAAAGAAAAAAGAAAAATTCCTTCATTGGAATACGATCCCCTGTCCCCCCACCCCACCCCCTGCCTCGAGTACATTCTGCTATGCAACCTTCATTCTGGACTCTTGTGATAGTTAAAATTGTTGTATGTGACATATATTTCTCAGATTTGGGGGGGGGGCGGAAGAGTGCACTATATTAAAATGCAACAGAGAGCTTTTCCACCCATTGATGTTACTAAGTGAGCTGTTGGATAAAGACACTTCACTCATTTTTGTGGAGCTGGAACTCATGCATAGCTGGCCCTCCAGTGGGTTGTCTGAGACTAAATTGCACAGGAGGAGATAGCTCAGTCTGTCTGCTAGGAGGTGTTGGTTGATTTGAAATGTCAAAGGGGTGTGGCCTTTGGTTTACAGCAAATTTCCACAGACTAAACCATGAGATTGGCACAGGACAGAGCACAGTTTAGGGCTGTTGTACATAGGGTCGTTATGAGTCGCAAGCAACTGGACGGCACATAACAACAATAGCAACAAACCATCAGCGCTTCCAGAGAGATTAAAAAAAAAATTTAAAAAGAAGGTACAAAATAAAATGGAAGGTTGAAAAGAATGGGTTTCATAATCTGTCCATAATCGAGATTTCTTGGTTTCTCTGCTACTTGTATTCATCCTAATTGGATGATGTGTTTAATGCTTTACAAAAATGTTCTGTAAATACTTCCTTCATAGCTTGAACCCCACCATTGATTTGGAGTGCTTCACCATTCCATTATCACCTTGGGGTCTAGCCCTGGTAATGCCCTATCCCACATAACCCCAGTTCATGGGAATTTTACAGTTACTAGAAGGTACAATGTAATTATTACTGTTTTACTAATTTAGAATGAAGTACACATGATCTTAAAATTGTAGTGTCGTTACCTTTTAAAGTCATATATATATATATATATATATATATATATATACACATACATATATCTCCTCATAAACAATGAGTTTAACGAGTATTTTTTAAATCTTGAAGAGTAGTCAGAATTATACTAATTTAAAACAAATGAAACTATTTAGTACTAAATAAATGCTTATTACTATTATTGTATGGTTGAGTAGATTCTCAGAAATGTACAGGACAGAGTAGAAGTAGTCCCAGGGTTTTCTACACTGTACTCTTTATAGAAAGTGATTACTTTGCCTTTTCTATTGCACAGATGCTGGTAGATTCTTTTTTAGTAGTGGTGTTGTTGTTGTTAATAGCGACCCTATGAAGGAGAGTTCTCAATGCTTGGGTGTCTCTTATCCTCTCTGCAGGTTCATAGGGTTTCCGGAGGCAAGCTATTATGGAAGTGGATGCCACTCCTCCTTCCAAGCTTGTTTTCATCAGGGAGCTCCACCACACTCTCTGTCTGCTTTGGATAACCAGCCATTAATGCATTTGACACATCAGTGTCACAGTGTTCAGCCTCACAGTGACCAAAAGCGATCGCAGTATGGGTACACCAACTTGTACACTAGGGCTATACTGTGCCATTATGAATTCCACTTTTAGTCAGTCGATTCCAAATCAGAGAGTATACCTATGAGGCAGAGTAGAACTGTTAGATAAGTTGTTGATGATGTGTATCTTTACGAGAGCAGGCTGACTCATTCTCCCTTGGGTTGGCCAGTGGGATTAAACTTCCAACTTTTGTGTTTGTGGCCCAACATTTAACACACTGTGTCATTGGGGCTCCTTTTGGTGTCAGCAGCAGACTTTAAATACTAACAAATTGGGCAATTGCTTTAATAAATACAGTGGGATATAGAAAACTCAGTTAACTTAAACTTTATAATTATTAAGAGATTTTACTTTTCTAAACTTGTTAAGAGGCAGCTCTGGCCCTGTAGTCCATAGCACTAAGGTTGATAGTCCAAAGCTGTGTATGTCTCTATGTCTCTAGTGGTTTGAACCAAAGGCTCTGAGAGAGAAAGCTCAGGAACATCATCTCATGTGATTAACAGCCTCTAAAAACTGAAGGAGGATAGCTGTGGCATGGATCCAACTTGACAGCAATGCATTGAGTTGAGCTGACCTTGTTAGGAAATGAATTTACCTTTAGACCAATATAAACTTCACCCTAAGCTTTTTCTCTAATAATCAAATGTCCACAAAAGATGAGATCTGTATTTATTAATGATTTGATACATGGATGAATTTCTTTTCTTTTTTTACTTCTCTGTGGAGCTTTGGTGGCCTAGTAGTAAGGAGCTGTGCTGTTAACCCGAAGGCACGTGGTTTGAATCTACCAGCCGCTTTGTGGAAGAAACATGGACAGTTTCCTCCTAAGCAGTTTATTGCCTCTGAAAACTCACTAGAGGGTCAGCAGTGGGTAGGTTCTGACTCAATGGTACACAACAACAATAGCTTGAATAAAATACACTCTGAATCACTGACATGTCAACAAATGTTTAAAACACAAGAAATTGCAAAAACAAAACTTCTGCCCTGTCTGGTATTTGTATTGAAAGTAGTGATTTTGAAAGCAAAAGGAACCCTGGTCATATTATAGTGCATGGAATGGCTGACTGCTAACTGAAGGATTAGTGGTTTGAATCCACCAGCTGCTGTAAAGAACAAAAATTGAAGTCTTTAATAAAGATTTATAATGTAGGAAATCCAATAAAGAACTGCTATGAGCTAAACTCGAGTTGATGGCAGTGAATGTTATGTTTCATGTATTTAATCTTGAAAGCACAGGGCAATAAAAATAGAGTTCTAGCGTTCGAAGAGGGTGGCTCCGTAACAATAGTAGTAGCTGGTTACTGCTGAGTTAATTCTATATCCTTTTAACAGGAAACAGAAGTAGTATTCGTAGTATTCAAGAAAGTGTTCAAACTTGTTCCTTTTTTAAAAAAGAAGGATGAAAGAAACAAATGCACATGACAAATTAATAAATTATTTCAATCTTAGTTACTCAGTGCAAGAAAAAGGACAATATTAAAGTGATGTGTTAAAGCATAAAAAGAGGTGAACCTGGAGGACATTATGCTGAGTGAGGTATCTCAGTCACAAAGGGACAAATGCTATATGGTGCCACTGTTGTAGAATGAGGCTGGCATTGGGATGGGGGTAAGACTGAGAAAAACTGGATGAAATATGTTTACGGCATTGAAGTCTATGGGGGAGAGAATAGTCTAAAAGTATTATATT
>NW_006400044.1:2302489-2310715 GCF_000299155.1 Elephantulus edwardii | reverse complement strand
TGCGGGGAGAAGGGTGCAACAATGAATGAATGGAATTCCAAAATCTCTGTAGATGTTCATTGAAATGAAAAATAAACAACCTAAATTTAAAAAAAAAAAAAGAGGTCTTAGTTGCCCCAAACGAACTATAGAAACTGTTGCTGTTGAATGAGTGCTGACTCATGCATTTCAGAGTTAGACTACTCTGCAGGGTTTTCTTGGCCTTGGTCTTGTGGGAGCAAATATTCAGATCTTTTTATTGTGCTGCCACTGAATAGACTGAAACCATCAACCTTTCGTTTGACAACCAGCAGCAAACTGTTAGTTCCAACAGAGCTCTTTTGATACTGAATAGGAAATAAATACCACATTATATATGGCTTTAATTCTGTCATCCACTTTCCTTATTCCTCTTTTCTCTTCTTTTTTCTGTTTACTTTTTCTACCTATACACTTCCACGCACAACCATAGACAAGGACAAACTTCCCCATAAAATTTGGCGTGATAAGTAAATTAAATAAATAATGTAAGCTAATTAAGTACTTATGTAATTTAAAGTATTTAATTTGTTTAAGTGAATTAATTAAATGACATAATACTTGCCTTTTTAGTGTATTTTCCTTATTAATTAATGCATTGTTATCTTAGCCAAGGTTTTTGAACTAATCTTGGTATTAGTTAAACAGTACCAGTGATAATCACATAATAGAGCTTTGACACATATTGATATGCAAATGAATATTTATGTTTGAATAGAAAATATTGGTAAATATCTTAGTAAGAAAAAAATAAAGTGCTTTATTTGCAACACAGCAAATCCCTCAAATAATTGTGTAACATTAGTGCTTTCACAGTAATGATCTCATTCAATTCTTGAAATTATTTAATATAAATTTGGTATTATAATCCTTCAGAATAGTAAAGAGGCTTGCTAGTGAGTCAGTCAAGATAGTTTTGGGTTCACATTCTTTTTGTCTGGTGGTCTCTCTAGAGTCACAGTCATTGGATTAAATTGTCCTGTATATAGTATGAGTTTTGTTAACCCTCTATCTTTCCAAACATTATGACCCTTTCCAAGAAATAGCCTTACATAGATACAAGTCTAAAGTATGAAAGACAAAGTTTAGCCGTCATTGCCTAGCAGAAACACTCTGGCTGTACTTTCTCCAAGACTTTAGTGAAGAAGAGGAAGGCCTCCAATGGTATAGATTGACACAGTGACTGTAGCAATGGGCTAAAATGTGTCAGAGATGATGAGGATGGCATAGAATAGGGCAGGGTTTGAGTAAGTTCTTCATAGAGTTGCTATGAGCCGTATGTGACTGACAGCACCTAACAACAACAACAACAACAACAACTGTCTGGAGATGTATCTATTAGCTGGCTCTGATACAACAACAAAGTTATCTGAACACAGATTATCACAACTATCCATTAAAACACCATGCATTTGGCCTCTTAATCTAACTCTGAATATTTCTAATCCCAGCTTTCACATTTTTTTCCCTGTGAATGGGTGAATTTGAGAATTTCTTCCAAATAATGCTCCTTTTCCATCTTTAAAATGACAACACAAAACTATGCTTTAGAATTTTGTCATTTTTGCCTCTCATAAGTTAAATCACTGTATTCATATTTGCTTCCTTGTTACATGCAAAGTCCTGATAATATGTCTGTCTTTGGAACAGCCATATTAAAAAACATTTTGCTTGCATATAGTGAAATTTTAGAAGGGAGGCTGTTTTCTTTTTCTATTTTGAGTTACCTACTACCTACTTTTGGTTCATTCATTCAACATATGTTAAATTCTTACTCTAGTCCATGTTCTAGACGTCAGGGCATAAGAGTACGAAGGCCCCGACATAAGGATATTTTTTATTCTAGTGGGAAGTATAGAAATTAGAGGAATAGATTATTTTATATACATGATCTAATGCAATGAAATAAGAATCAGGTATGCAATTATCCAGTTAGTGTTCAATCTAAAGCATTTTATATCTAAAACATTTTATCTTTTAAAGATTTTTGAAATTTAACTTCTCTCACTCACTAAAACGTCAAAGACTGAGTGTTTGCATGTTAGATTATCTCTTACTATGAATAAATGGGCAAATGCACTCAGAAACAATGCATCTCCCTTAGCAGGAATCTTACCGAGAGAAAACGAATGAACAGTAACTTTCATTTGTATTTGTGGTTATGCTGACATTTTAGTAAGGTTTTATGGAAGCCAGAAGGTCACTCACTAAATGTGGATGATGGATGTAAGATGAGTATTAATTATGTTATTTTTCATAGATATGCAGAATCGGAGTCATAGTCAAGATGTTAATTATTTTATAATGATTAGAATACATTAGTATAGTCATTCCTTTTATGTATTAATGAAAAGTTCATAGTGTCAGATCTGTGATAAAATGTGGCTGAATACTTATTTTATTATGGACTTTGGCAAGTTTATTGGCAGGATTGTCCCAGGAAGTTTAACATTTTTATAGTTTTCACATTTTAGTGCCCTTTCCCCTTTTCTGTTCTTTTTGTAACTTTCAATAAATTGTTAAATTGTAATCTGATCAGCTTGCATACCCCCTCGTCTTCTTGAAATACTTCTCTTGACGGCCATGATATCATTTCTCCTTGTTCCTTTCAATATCCGTGTCTCATGTCTGCCGTGGCCAGTCTACTCCTGCAGCTCTTCTCTTTCCTGAACTTCTAAGGGCTGAATCTTCAGAGTCTCTCCTCCATCTGATCTCTAGTCAGTTTTAGAGTTTCTATACATGTTTGCTTATATTTTTGTCTTTGCTTGTCCCTCTAGATAACCTGATTTCTTCCTTTTGATTGATAACTCCTAAACTCTAGCCCTGGATTTTCCCTTGAAATCTAGTAGCATGCCAGCTACTGCATAATTAGCATAGACATTTTGAAGCGGTTCCTTGGGTTCCTCACGTATGGCTTATCCAGAACAGAATTCTTGATTTTGCCCCATTTTCTTCCTTTGCTCCATATTTTCTGTTTTCATCCCATAGTCACACTCTCATTGTACACTTTTGTCATTACTATGTCTTGAGCTTCTGATTTCACAGCATAGGCTGAATGAAATAACTCATTTCCATCAACTCAGAATTTACTTCTAGTTGTCACTCAAGTGGGTTTTCAGAGGATGAAAACCACATGAGACGAGAGTACCCATTTTTATCCCTCAAAGCTGCCAGTGACCTTGAACCACCAGCCTTTGAGTTGCCACTGTATCTCTACTAGTAATCTATCACATCTACCTCTCTCCACTTTCTTGCTCTTCTCTTACCCAGAATTCCAAAACCATCTCCTAATTATTCCTCCTGCTTCATCTTTTCTCTTATTCTGTTCACAGCAGCAGAAAGGGTCCTTGAAATGTGTATTAAGTCAAACACTTTCTTGCTTATGACCTTCTAATACAAATACTGTATACTTGGGATAAAAATCCCCACTTACTGTAGTCTACATGATCCTCTAAGATCTGGCCTGTTACTACCTGTTCAATCAGTTCCTCTCGCTGGAACACTCACTATTTCTCACTGACCTCAACTGGTCTTCATATTCCATCTCAGACATGTCAATATCATTTCTCCCAACACTTTGACCCCTCTGATTACAGTGCCCTTGACTTAGAAATCAAATAACTTCTTTCGTAGCATCTTCTTAATATCACTTCATCTTTTATTGTTTTTGTTTCAGGCACTCTTTTTTCTTATTCATTAGTCTATATTGTTTCATGATTTTCTAAATTTTATTGGACATCTATTAACTGTATTCTTCTGTGCAGCACTCAGTGTTTTGACATGGCAGAGGATGAATATTGGAAAGTTATATAGGTTAAAGAAATTATCATCTTTCTGACTTTTCTGAAGCAACCTCTAAGAGCTGAAGAAGAGGCATGTTCATGTGAGAGTGAGCTACTATGGTATCTAACATTATCTTTATCTACAGTTATCTAAATATTTCAAATATTCTGTGCTAACAGCTCCGCCTCCTCCTGAGACTGTGAGTAGAATTATTTCCAGATGGTCTTGAAGTTTCAGCATATTGCTGCAGTTAACAAAAAGCTTTTGTAAATGTTACATTAACCACTAAGGGGCATGTGTTACCATTAATTTGCCTTATGTGTTCCTGTTACTATTGGTAGAATTTGTCTCTGTACAATTTTCTCCTTACCTCATATATAATATTTAGAGTATTGGTAGTTAAAATTCACAAATCTCAAAGAACTGACATGAAATCTCTTAAAAACCTGTTATTTGTGCCTCTTACTGATAAACTAACTTTCAGAAACACTAGAAGTATTCTATTTGTTTGGCAGTATCGTTTGTTTTGGGTTGTTGTTTTTTTTTTAAATCTGCTAAAACAAAGCTAGGAAGAGCTGGAGTACTGTTGTCAGGGAGTGCATAAAGTATAATTTATCTGCTGTTGTTTTTCCCAGCCAGCCTTCATGTCATGTAAATTAATGCAAATTTTAGACTATTATGTTGCTATTTAATTTTTATAATGATTACATATACTGCTAATACACTGCATTAAACAGTTCCTTATATCTTTTTACAGAAGTTAAAGAAATAAGTTTAGTTTAAATATTCCTGTTATTGACTTAAGGGTTCTTTCTAAAGCATTTCCAAGATGTGAAATGCTTAAAGAATCACCTGGGTTTGCTTAGATTTGACTGAAGGAGGTTAAATAATGTTTTATTTATTGGAACTGTGCACTAGCCAGAGAAATAGTTCTAGAACTACTGTGGACTCAAATATAAAACACTTGAAAAGTTCTTCAAGACAGTGAAATGTAGTGTACTGAAATTTTTTTAACCTACTTTCTACCCCTCTACCCCACATGCTTTTAAACAGTTCATGTGAGTGAAGAAGACAAAGCTAAAATTATATAACCATAGACCAAGAGGAAAGAGTTAACCAATAATAAATTCAAGGCCATAAAGTCGACTTCCTATTTCTTTACAAGAACCTAAGGCTATAGTTTCTGCGTGCCAACTTATATATGGTTACCAGGGAAACTTCCTGTACTGAAGAATTCTGTGTGGAACTTACATGTATTCTGTTAATTTAGACCCCAAATTTAGATTCCGTTTAAAATAACTAGGATGTGGTAGGCGGGAATTCTCTAACATATCGGTTAACATTTGTGGGAGTTTTTGTGTGGTGTTTTTTTTTCCCCTGAAAAATGAAAAAGTTTTTAGTGGCACATGAGTATTTATAATAATGTAAATCAATACAGAGCACGTTTAACCAGCACATAAATCTGACTGTTTGGTTTCTTTGTCTAAGTAGAATAAATTAGGGGAAAAGCAATGCTTTATTCTGAATGATTTTATTTATGAATATTATAAAGTGTACCACAGAGTTTAATGTTTATATAGCATTTCCCTTTAGTAGAGCTTTATGGCAAAATATGTGCTAGAGATTTATGAGCATATTTTCAAATGGGAATAAATATTTATGGAGTCTTAGAAAATATGCTACCTCAGTTCCTCAATACAATCTTGCATTCAGGTATTAGGAATGACCATTCATTCATTCTTTACTTAGCAAACATATGCTGTTCACTATTGTACAGAAGTTCAAGGACTGCAGTCTTCAATGTGAATTGAATTGAAACTCAACATCAAGAAACAAAAATTCTCACCACTGGATCAATTTGTAGCTTCAGGATGTAAAGAGAAGACTTTGGAATTGTTGATAACTTCAGCTTGCTTGGTTCCACGGTCAACACTCTTGGAACCAGCAGTCAGGAAATCAAATGACAGGTTGCAATGGGAAAGTCTGCTGTCAGGGACCTCTTTAGAGTACTGAAGAGCAATGATGTTACTCTGGAGACTAAGGTGCACCCCATCAAGTCCATGGTCTTCACAATTACTTGTTATGAATCCAAGAACTGGACAATAACTAAGGATGATAGAAGAAGGATCAATGCCTTTAAATTGTGGTGCTAGAGAAGAGTGTTGTACATACCATGGACTGCAAGAAAATCAAACAGATCTGTCCTAGAGGGGATGAAAGCAGGCTGCTTCCTGGAGGCAAGGGTTTTGAGGCTCCATCTCACATACTCTGAGCATGTGGCAAGGAGGGACCAGTCGTGGGAGAGAGACAGCATGCTTGGAAGGGTAGAGAGGCAGTGCAGGAGAGGAAGACTCGGGATGAGATAGATTGCCTCAGTGACTGGATAAATGGGATTAGGTCTGTTGAAGATAATGAGATTGGCTCAGGATAGGGAATGTTTCAGAGCTAATGTACATACACTTACTATGAGTCACAGGTGACTCAATGGCACAGAACAACAACATACTATTCACTTCTGAGTATAAGGCAATGTGCTTAAACTAAGATTCCCACTCAAGTATTTCTGTTGTTCACGAATGACCTAGAGAGGAAATGTGCTGCTGTCGAGTCAATTTTGATTCATGATAATGCTTTTGGATAGAGCAAAACTATGCCACTGAGTATCCCAGGCTGTGATATTTACAGAAGTAGACTGTCTCATCTTTCTCCCACAGAGTGGCTAGTTACTTCTGACTACAACCCATGGTTATTAACTGAGCCAGGTAGCCATTGTTCTGAGTAAAACCTTTTATTACCATTGAGTCAGAACTGATTCATAACTCACTTTCTTTTGGGTTTCTGAGGTTATACATCATGTGGAACAAGACTGTCATGTCTGTCTTGTGGAGCTGTTGGTAGATTTTAAGTGTCAGAGAGACAAAGCCTTTGGGTTGTAGACTACATCATCAGAGCTAAACTCCTAATCATTATTGAATGGATATAGGCTGTTTAGCCCATCAGCTTTGTAAAGTGATTCACCAAACCTGATACTTACAAATCATAATTGAATTCATTGCCACAGTCCATCATGATAAACTCTGTAAAAGAGAAATGCTTGATGCATCAGAGTAAGCGTAAAACTTCCATACTAGGTGGTTATGTCCTGGATGGCATTCTACATGAAGAAATACTGCAAAGATGTTTAAAACCAACAAGTAATTCACATCATCATAATTGCTTAAGGGAATAATCACTCTGGTGGCAGTGTGGCAGTTGGAGAGGTGAACCTAGACTGGGCATAAGACAACCACACAGTTAAGAGACCTCATTCGGCAGTAACAGTAGGAGTGTAAGAAAGTGGAAACTAGAGATTAGTGGCACAGCAGTGACTTAGAAAATGTTAGAGAATAAAATGATTATTAACAGTCCAAAGCCTATATTCTGTAGACAAGGAGATGATAAATTTAGTCTAAAACTTAGCTGAATCACATCTTGAGTTTTAGTATTGTCCATGGCGCTGGTCAGTGCATTGCTGTACAGAGGTAACTCATGGTTGCTGTGATGCTAACACTGTAACACTGATACATCATATGTGATAATGGTTACCCTTGGCAGACAGTGTTTGGTGGAGCTCTCCGATTAAAACAAGGTTGAAAGCAGGAGTGGCATCCTCTTCCAAAAGGACTTGCCTCCAGAAACTCTATGAACCTGGAAAAAGGATTAAAGTCACATAAGGGTTGAGGACTTCTGTTCATAGGGTTGCTATGAGTCACATATGATTCGGTGGCACTTAACAACAACATAGCAACGTCAATGGTAAGTAGGATGTAGTTTCAAAAACATTTTGTAATAGGTGGTAAAAATAATGAAAATTGCTGTAGTTATGAAATATAAAATTATAAAACTTCCTTTTATTTATATTTGATTATTTTGTACACCAATTCATCAGAAACTAAACTTACCTCTGACTCATGGAAACCCTCCATTGGAATTCCTAGCTGTATGTCTTCATGGGAGAAAACTAAATATCTTCTTCCTGTAAAGGGAAGCTGATGGATTTGAACCACTAGGCATTTGATTAGCACCAAGACATATATCAAAATACACCAGCTGGGAGTCCACTTTTCTCTCTTTAAGTGTAGATAGATGATAGATAGATAGATAGATGATAGATAGATAGATAGATAGATAGATAGATAGATAGATAGACAATAGCTGGAAAGGTTGTTGTTATTGTGTAACACAGAGTCATAACCTATCCATAGCTGACACTTCAATGGGTTTTTGAGGCAATTAATTGAAAGGGAGGAAACTGCCCATCCTTCTCCCATGGAGCAGCTGGTGGCCTCAAACTGCATGTCTTGGGATTGCAGTACAGTTTCTTGCCACCAGGTCACCACACCTCCTGTAAAGATTATAGTAGAGCATTGCCTCCTGCAGATAATT
>NW_006400044.1:2295761-2302389 GCF_000299155.1 Elephantulus edwardii | reverse complement strand
CCAAACATGAGTTAATAAAATCATTTTATGTCATGATCTGGAGATATGGTTTGTTATATAGTGTACTGGTAGCTAATAGGTGAACAGTTCAAATCCAAAGGTAGGCAGCCTGCTTCTATAAAGATTTACAGCCTCAGAAATCCAATGGAAGATCATCATGAAATGGCCATTCATTTTAAACATTCCCTTTGGCTATCAAGATGTTTTTAATTCTTAGTGGAAAAAGATATTTTGTATCTAAGTGAAGGATTGAATCTCTGGTTATTCTGTCAACACTAATACTCAAAAATGTGGTCATTTGGAAGGAGGATAAGTGTAGTGTACGGAATCTTAACTGATACCCTTGGCCTTTTAAAAATATTAACTGAGATTTCAGAAAGAAAAATAGAGGAAATACAGCCTTGATCAAAATATGTCTTTTTGTTTCTCCTTTAAAAATAAAAACCTAAAATAAAAATATATTGAACATTTGGATATATGTATTTAATAGACAATATGGCAATATTTTAATTTTCAAATGCATATGTTTCAAAAGCCCAGAGCAGATATTAAGTGTTCTACTAAGTTTTGGTGAAGGCAACTGTATTACATAATATTATAAGACTATTAATTTTGTTGATGCCACATGAAGGTCTCCATACATCATGTTCTACAAAATACTTCGAAGTTGTTTGTTTAGGTCGGGAGCCATTAATCTTAGCAAGATCAATAATTTCTTTCTTTGATCACAGTTCAAGTGCATTGTACAAGGTTTTCACACATCACTGTTTGCTTCCTATATTTTTACTATACAAACTGTCTTAGTTAACTTTAGGATTGCTTTTAAGTTGAGACACAACTTTAGACTTAACTCAGTTATTATAATTTTGCATTGTAGTAGAGATTATCAAATTCCATTTCAATACACCATGTCTAGAAATTCCCAATGATGTTTCGTACAGTGAACTATTTTATGGTAGTTTCTCACATTTTTTTAAAAAAAATTTAAATCATTGGCACAGCATGAACTCCAGGAAGTCAATTTATATTAAATCTTTAAATGAGAATGCATATTTTTTTGTGAGAAGTCTGGTGACCTAGTAGTAAGGAGCTATGCTGCTAATCAAAAGGTATATTATTTGAATCCAACAGATACTCCAGGAAGAAAGATGGATAAGCTACCTCCTCAGTGATTTACTACCTCTGAAAACCTTCTGGAGAGTCAGCTATGAGGCAGTTTTGACTCCATAGCACCTACCAACAAAAACAACGTGAGGTTTTTTTGCCTGTGCTGCTGTTATATACCATTGAGTCAGAATCAACTTGTAGCTCACCCTCCAGCAAGTTTTCAGAGGCTGTAAATCACATGGGAGGAGAGTATCCATTTTTCTCTCATGCAACATCTGATGGATTTGAACTATGCATCTTTGAGATGGCAGCAAAACTCCTAAAGAAAGGTATACCCTTACATATTTAATTTGCATGCTGAGCAAATAATTCAAGAAAGTGGACTGTATGAAGAAGAATGTTGCATCAGGATTGGAAGTAGACTTATCAACAACTAAGAACAACAACATGATAGTAGCAGTCAAATCAGAAGATGTGTTGCATTGGGAAAATCTGTCAAGGACCTACCTCTCCATAGTGCTAAAAGTGATGATGTAGTTTTAAAGACTAAGATTCACATGATCTAAGCTTTGGCATTTTTAGTTGCTTCTTATGATTCTTATGAAAGCTGGACAGTTTATAAGGATGACAAAGGAATACTTTGTTTGCCTTTAAATTGTGGTGTTGAAGAAGAGTGTTGAGGAGTCCATGAACTGGCAAGAACAAACAAGTCTCTGAATAAATACAATGAGTATTCTCTTTAGAAGCATCCGTATGGGAAAGACAGGGTCAGGGAAGAAAGGACAACCTTCAAGATATGAATTGACACTGTGACTTCAGCAATGAACTTGAGCATGGGAGAGTTTGTGACAATTATTCAGGAAAGGGCCTTGTTCTAATCTGTCATTCATAGGGTTGCTGTGAATAGTGGTCTACTTGATGGTACCTAACAACACAACACCAGCAAAGAAAGATAGGATATAATTGTCAGATTCTTACCTCACATTTGTTTGGAAATTTGTTCCATCTAGCCGGAAATGGTATTTAAGTGTGGATTACATTAGAGAGATTTTATTTGCTATTTGTTAAACTTTTTACAGAAGCCAACCAATTAAAAAGAATTTTCTGATTTGTGTACCATTCTATGTAATGATAACATGAATCAATTGAATGTTCTGGTTTTACTTTTAAACTTACCCAGATTCTCCCCTCCACTGCTTTCAGATTGGTTCACATCGCTGCCATTTCTGGAGATTCCAGCCTTTGGAGCAGTTGTTAAGTCAGAATAGACTAGACTGTTTCAACAATAATCCTTCTTTTCAAACCTCAGTGACTTAATAATGCAAAACCTGTATATTTTGCCTTGCTCGTGCTATATTTACTTACTTTATGAGGATTAAATTCGTTGTGGAAAGCTTAAGCTCACTCTGGAATCCATGCTGGCAGATGATACACCATCCAGTGTCTCTAGCAGAGGAAGAGAGAGAAGAGCCTTACAGCTCATCATGGGAGTAGAATGTCGCCCCATTGCTTACATTTTACTGTCTATCCCCAGTCTCGTAAGTCCTATCTAGTAATAGACGCATTGAAGGTGAGGCCCTTGACAGCAGACTTTCCCATTTATCTCCTGTACTCCTATGAAGAGTACTCACTATGCATGGATACAAGTAAGATGAAATTGCTGACATTTCAATCTTTTCTCCATTTATGATGATGTTTGCCTACTTGGCTGTCAGGGACCTCTCCAAAGTGAAGATGTGAACTTCTTTTTTTAAAAAAAGGGAAGATATCAATTTAAAGACAAAGGTGCACTTGATTCAAGCCCTCATCTTTCCAGTAACCTGCTATTCATTTGATTGCTGGATAATGAATAATAATGAACGGCAAAAGAAGAAGTGATGCCTTTGAATTGTGGTGTTGGAGAAGAGTACTGAATATCCATGAACTGCCAACAGAAAAAACAGATATATCTTGACAAAGTGCAGCCACAGTGCTCCTTAGAGGCAAGGATGCTTCAGGCATGTTGTTAAGCAAGGCTGTTTTTTTGGAAAGGAACATCATGCTTTTAAAGGTGGAGGGTCAGCAAAAGAGCGAAAGACCCTCAAGGATATAAACTCGCCAAGTCCTGAAAAGCTCCTCTGGAGTCATGCTATCTACTGTTCATTAAGTCGTCTACTGTTCCATCTCATATTCTTTGCACATGTTATCAGGGGGTGCCCATCCTTTGTAAAATACCTAATAGTGTATGTAAAAAGAGCCAGGACTACATAGGAAGTGTTATATCTGAACTTTACAGGAAGAAACTATCCCTGCCCATAGCACCAATAACACAAAACCAGTTTCCATGAAGTCAGACATGTCCCCCACACTTCCATGTCTTTTTATATTCACATCACAACCATTCTTACTGCTTATCTGGGTCCAAAATCTGTTGTGTTAGCTCACAGAACATATATATCCATTTTGGGGGAGTGATAATTCATATTAATAGCAAAATACAGTCAAGAAAGCTCCCACAATGTGCATGCAAGACACCTCAGCCTCCAGCCTTGTGGCTCTAATTGTCCAACAGAGTTCTTAGTCCTGCCAACATTGACTTCCCGCTCCTCAAATTCCAACCTCACATCTAGTTGTCCAGTTAAGCCGTCCTCCCTTCTATCATCCCAAATGGGTTGAAGGACATCTCTCTTCTCTGGCTAAGTGAATAATCCCTTCTACTATGACAAGAATTCCTAATTCCTGCCCCTAGTGGTATTCATTTTATTGGAAAGACTAGCCAATTCTCCTGTAGATTGTTGAGACCAGCCAATCTGCTTGTGAAATTGTGGATTACCAGTACCTTTGTGGATAGGTCAACACGCCTCACTTGCATAGTCCTGTCCCTCCATATAGTCAGTCCTCTATACTAAAAAAGCCATACTCAACAGTGGCCTATGTGGTGGTTCACACAAAGAGCAGAAATCCTCATCAAGTTTGTCTGACACAGTGACTTCATAACAACAGCTTCCAGCATCTCAGAGATGGAGAGGACGATGCAGGATGGGCAAGATTCGGATCTGTTGGTGGTGGGTTTGTTATGAGGCATAGTCGACCTGATGGCAACATTCAAAAGT
Source organism: Elephantulus edwardii (assembly GCF_000299155.1). Taxonomy (NCBI): domain Eukaryota; kingdom Metazoa; phylum Chordata; class Mammalia; order Macroscelidea; family Macroscelididae; genus Elephantulus; species Elephantulus edwardii. The sequence goes on along the minus strand of NW_006400044.1, from coordinate 2,298,190 downwards.
CGTGATTTATTAGGTCCTTCATTCCCAAAGTGTCACTAAAAGTAGTCATACCAAAGCTTTCCCCATGCTTAATGGATCCAGTTTGAAAACTAAAATTTACAAGATCCTGGCCATGCTTATGGAAAGCAACTGTATCGTGATATATTGTTGAAGAGAGAAGTCTCTTAACACTGCACAAGTCAGCAGTAGCTTGGTGCCGATTAGAGTGTTTTATGAATTAAATTGAATTAACAGCAGTACAAAATATAACAACGGGTCTCGTCCTAAGCTTCAGTACATTCTTACTGAGAATAGGAATGTATTTGACTTTCAGAATGATAAAATCTTATCAGTTTGCCATATTTTTCATATTAAAGCATATTCTATCAATTTAGAATTTAATTACATGTAAGGCACTGCTTCCTTAGTAGCGTGACAAGCAGAGGGAAAAACATACATCCACATTCTTATACGCATGTATATTTATATTGGAAGAGCTAAAGAAGGAGTATTTATAAAACAAAGAGTTAAGGATAATATGAAAAGTGCTGATTTGACTTTAATAGATGCAAAATGAAGAATGTTAATACCCTTTTTAGCTCACTTGACAGGAGATGAACTGTCAAAAAAGGCAAGAGAGAGGGGGAGGCTGGTTGAATTATTTGTCTGTGTGAGACTGATGATTTATTATGCCTAAATGGAACTTGAGTTCCTTGCCAGTGGACAATCTAATATACCAAAACCCAAACCCAGGGATTTACTATTAGCAGGAGGTCTATGAAAACGACAGTGGTGTGCTGGTGCTTACTTGGTGGGCTGTTTTGAGGGACTTCTGGAGCTCCTGCTGCCGTTGTAGATGAATTCCATCATGTTCATCTCAACATGCTCTTGTCTTTCATCTGAGGAATAATAAGCAAGCTGTGTATGATGACATGGGGGAAAATAAAACAGGAGATTGGAGGATATCGTTGAGAAAATTCTCAGCTACATTCTAGCATCTATCAATGCAAATAATAGCATTTATTACTTATTTCAGAGTATATGGAAATGAGTATTTGTGGATAACATTTCCTGAAGTATTTCCAAAGCAATAAGCTTCATGAAATGAACATTTTATTTTTTGTCCCCTCCCATATGAAGAATATTTTTGTTCTTTTAGGTCTCTTACACACTAAGCTATCCCCTTATGAGTGAGTTTTTCCCTTTGTCAAAAAGGGTTAATTTACCATTCAGTATTTCAGGTTTTAGGCTTAGAATTTCCACCTTATTTCAAGTAGATATTGAAGTCACTGAGAGGGAAAATATTGTCCACGCACATGATAACACAATTATCCACTCCTGTTGGTTTACATTAACAGTCTCAATATTGACTGTTCATGAGCACCAGCTGGGAGAACCTGTAAAAATCTTCATCTGTGGACTAACACACACACACACACACACACACACACACACACACACACACACACCCTCAGTCCGCAGAAAAGAGGAAAAAAAAGAATAAAAAAGAATCTGGAATCATTGGGGAGCATTCACATTCATCAGTGTTTGGTAAAAGCCTCTGCTCTGATTCTACTTTCCAGTGGGCAGCCAGGATTGAAAACTGTTGAATTATACTGACGTTTGCCAGGCAATGCCAATACAGGGCACCTTTAAATTCAGCTGCTCTGCTGGGAGTTACACTGCTAACCAAAAAGCTGAACATCTCAGGCAGTTGGACTCCACTTGAGACTCAGCAGGAGAAGGATAGGCAGTCTCCTCCCATTGTGATTTACAATGGTAGGGTTGTTATGAATTGGAACAGTTGAGGGCAGTGTGTTTGAGTTTGAAATTCAAATGACACTAGCATTTCATTCTCTGGAAATGGCTATCTGCTGTTTTATAACAATTTCAGGAAGGAGAGAACAGATCCCTTAAACTGTTTGCTCAAACCTCAGGAGTTGAGGTAGGAAAACAAGCCCGGGGAGTATCTCTCTGAAATTTTAGTGGCTTTGTCCCACGCCTCGATGGCAGGGATTAGAAGTCATTCTTGTTATGTAGGACTGACTCTTCCTCCTCAGATTAACAAAGCAGATTTTTTACTTCCAGAATGATTTTTAATCAGACAGCCAGAGGTATATTTAGTATAACAGATGCATATCCTTTAAACCCATAGAGGAAAAGTGACCAGATTCTCAACTAAACGTCGAATCAGATGACAACTCTAGAGGTAATGGGAGTGAATATTTGAAGTCAGAAATCATCTGGGGTGAAAAAAATAATAGAAGACTACATACAAATGGACATCGGAGGTATACATACCAGATTTCCTAAAACCAAATATCCAAATAAAACCAGAGATAATAGGCCATTGCATCTTTTATTACAGAGTTTAAAAATACTTAAAAACTCCTAGTTTTGTTGATAGTTTCAATTGTTTTTCTGTTTTCTATTTCATTTATTTCTGCTCT
>NW_006400044.1:2228245-2292163 GCF_000299155.1 Elephantulus edwardii | reverse complement strand
GGAATGGCAAAGGACACACTGACAAAGGAGATTAATCAGAACTGACTTTGACAAGCACTGTGGCAATTGGACAATTAAAACAGACATTCGGATGGTGGGGGAAGAAGAACAAACTGGGGAGGAGGGTAGAGAAAATGGTGCAGCAGTGAAGGAGTGAAGACCCAAAATCACTGTAAATGTTCCTTAAAATTAATAAAATTTAATAATAATTAAAAAATGCTTAAAAAAAAAAGAACAGTAGCTAGTGCTAATCCAGACTAGCTACTTGTGCTACTTGTGAGGAGTATGAGAATCAATTTCTTTTACATCAGGGATGGGGAATACAATCAACTCCCAGATATTAGAAGGGTTATAAGTATCAGAACTCTTCTCCCTAAAGATGGTAGTTAGGATATATGATGAATATGACGCAGTCATGAATCTCTGAAGTAGGTGGGAGAGTGTGTGGGATGTCATTCAATGATTATGGCAAATAAATGTCAGGTAGGACAGATATTTAAAGAGGAGAGAACTTGAGCAACTAATCATGGACAAAGTACTTGTGGAAAACAAGAAAGAAGAAGATCCTTGCTGAGAGAGTCCCATAGAAGCTCCACTCTTTAGCAACAAGCATTATTAGAATGCTGATGAATAAGTCTATTCAGTACAAATGAGGTGGTCAAGGAAGCTTGGGAGCAAAAATCAAAGGTAGAGATTAGGGTATCCACATACGGAAATATAAGACATTGGTTTGGGAGTGTTAAGACTAAGCTAAGAGGTAGGAGAAAAAGCACAAACCCTTTTAAAACTAACACTAATACAGTTGTTATATCCTGGTAAATCAATGTTCCCATAGTAACTATGATGTGCTATCATAGTAACCCTGTAGATCCGAGTGCAACTGCCCAATAACATAATAAAGTTTCCACGCTAAAATCTTTATGGGAATAGATCACAAGGCCTTTATCCCATGGACTTTTCAGTTAGCAGCTAAACCATTGTACTATCAGGGTTCCCTCCAGTACCTAAATTCTGATGACCACTTACTATGTTCTGACCATTAGTCTACTCATTTTAGTATGTTAATGAATTTAAATTACATAACAGGTCACTAAATAGGTACTATTATTGTTCCCAGAAAAATGCTACATAACTTGTTGAGGGCTACTACTAGAGCTAAGATTCTAACCCAACTCTTCCAGTTGTTTTTAAGTACAAAAGTAAAAACAAAAGGTATTTATATTTTTAAATATGACTTTTCAAATAAACCCCATAGCTTTTTAAAAAGATAGTACTATTCTAATTTGAGGATAATTCAAGTGTAGCAGGTACTTGTTAAGGAAAGGGTAATGTGATGCTTACTGAGTGATACTTTCAGGAGGCTGCTTGGTACTGAATGTGGATCCAGGGTAAGAGAAGCCCAAGAATTTTCAGTTTATTGTGGCGTGAATTCTGACAGTCTGTTTTCTCTTATTTCATGTAGAAATAGATCTGTCTGACCTGGCCCCATTCCTTGGACAGGGCTTAGCATGATTCCACCATCATCAGTTTCTCAGGCGATTTCTGTTTTATTCAGTTCACTTGAATTTTCCTTTAGACTGACATTCTTTTCTTGGATTTGTGTTACTGCTCAAGTCTTTGTCCTGAAAGGAGTATCTTTAAAGAAATTTTACATTTTCCTTTTCTCTACCTATTTTGTATTGATTCAGTAGTTTAACTCGAACAATGAAATGTTATTTCCAAGTGTCTAAGTCTGTCTAAGTATATGATATAAAAAGAACAATAAAACAAAAATGGGACCTCACAAGTTGTGTGATCTTTGCCACTGACAAACCTCCTCTCTGGTATCTCAGAAAGATAATTCTCTACATCTTTAGTCGCTTCTCTGCTCTCTTCTAACATATATAAGCAATTTAATGTAGTCATCCAATTTAACATAGTCACCCTAATGGTTAGCTTTAAAAAAATTATTTAACGTAATTATTAACATTCTTCTTTGCTATCTTTTTCTCATATGCTGAAACAAACACATCTAAAGTTTGCAAACTATCAATTATAATTCAGAGTCTAGGTATTTTGAAAATGAATGATTATGCTATGAGATTTTGGTTTTCTTCTCAAGGCTGTGGTAAAGAGCACATGCTCTAGAGACAATAAGACCTGAATTAAAAAGTGGTGAGTGTCCCTCAAGAGGTACTTGTATCTGCAATCCTTGGTATTTTTGTTTGTGAACTCGGAATAAAAATAATAGACACCTCAGAAACTCAATAAAGGATCTCTATGAGTCAGAACCAATTCAACAGCAATGGGTTTAGTTGGAGATTTTTAATGGGTTTAAGAAGATTAAATGAAAAAAGTACAAAAGAAGCTTAGCATGATAACATGCATAATTTTTATTAGCAGTACTTGTCTATCTTTCTTCTCTTCAAAGCAACTTTTCTTCAAAAGAATTTTGAACTCTATGTCCATAATTACTTTGGTTATCTTTGGTTCTGAAAAAAATGTACTCCAATACAAATGTACATTTAGGATATCCCCGCCTCCCCCCCCCCCCCCCCACACACACATAAAAGATTTAGTTCTTGATTTAGTAACAAAATACTACTTCCTGCCTTCTAATTGGTTCTGACTTATAACAACTCTCTATCAGGCATCCAAAGGCTGTAAATATTTATGGGCAGAGAACTGCTCGCCTTTTTCTTGCAAAGTGGCTGGCGGTTTGGTGATTTTGAACCACTTACCTTTTGGTTAGCAGTCTGCCATTTTAGAAATTCTACCTCCAGAACAGCAGGATAGGATATTTTCTTGAATGTTATGTGACGTAAGAGGACTTCAATAAAGTATAAGATAGATATACCACAACTAGATTTTCAAATTGGAATTCAGGTCTTACTTTTCATTTTCTGAATGAGAACACCATGTCTCAGAGGAACTGAGGAATTTGCCCAAGTTTCCCAGTTAATGAGGGCAGGAGGACCTGGAATTTAGTTCTGATTCTAAAGCCCAGTTGCTTATCTCACTGTCCTGCTTCCAAACTGCATATTTTGGCTTAATGTAAGTTTTTTTTCTCATTATTAGTATTTTAGCTAACATGAGATGCAGCACACAAAGATATTATAACAATTTTAGAAATGGCGGCTAAATACTAGAGCTTTTAAATTTAGAAAATGTAGCAGAGGTAAAGGAAATCACCTCTAACTTAATTAATGACTTCTGATTCTAAAAAGTTAGATTACATTGAACTTGTTTCATGAAATTTTGTGTAATCTGTGGAATATTTTACCTGCAATTTACCATCAACCGTCTGGGGCAAAGAAGATCATTCACTGTTCTGTCTTCTCCAAACTGTACCGTTCGTTTCTTTTATGGCTACAATGTACCCTGTGGAGTTGGTAGATGCCAGGCCTTTTAAGACTTTACAAAGACTGGAGGCCAACTGCTTTCAAACAGAAATATTTACTAGGAAGCTAATCCATGTATCAGAGATCTGAAGAAAGAGAGCATGACTAACAGCTGAAAATAGCGCTCATTACTGGAGCAATCTGCGACGAGCCCAGAGGGAAGTTCTCTAATTCTAGAATGGATGTGTTTAAGAGAAAAGGCAAAGAAATGGAGTTAGATCAAAGGAAGTATTTAAAGTAAAGGGTTGGACAAAATGACTTAAGTTATTGAATATTAATAAAAAAAGGTAATGTAAAGGAAAGAGTTCTTTCCAAGTCACTGCAGTGGTCTTCATCCAAAAGTCTATATTTCTGCCTATGTACTTTAATGTACTTTGTGCGATGTCTGATAATATGTGATGACACAGGTAGACATATGTGCCCAGCATAATAACTATATGAACTTTTTATAAAACATTTCATTGCACTGAGAAATGGAGTGTAAACTTCTTGAATTTTATTAGAGATCCGGCTGCCTCTTCATGGAATAAAGGAGTTAGAAATGGTATTGATACAGGGTTAGGCAGGGGGACGGGGGAGGGATTATACACACACACACACACACACACACACACACACACTCACAAATATATGGAGCTCTGGTGGTTTAGTAGTAAAGACTTGTGTGGACAACCCAAAGGTATGTAGATCAAAGCTGCTCTGTAGGAGGAAGATGGGCCATCTCCTTTCCTGCAACTTATTGCCTATGACCATCTGCTGATGAGTTATCTATGAGTCAGTCCTGATTCAGCAGTTGCTAATGTTATGTGCCATTAGTCACCTGCCACTCATAGCAATCCTGTGTACAACAGGTCTGAACCCTCCTCTATCCTGAGCCAGTCTCACTGACTCTGACACACTGAATCCCATCATCCCAGTTCTCTATCAGTCTATTATGTCCGGGTTCTTCCTCTGCTGTGCTGTCCCTTCACTCTTCCCAGAATGATGTCTTTCTCCAAGGATTGGTCTCTTCTGGTCATGTGCCCAAAATATGTGAGACAGAACTTCAAAATCCTTGTCACCAAGGAGAAACTTGGTTTCACCCTCTCTAAGATAGACTTTTCTGCTCTCCTAGCTATTCAGGGTATGTTCAAGACTTTTCCAGCACCACTACTCAAAGGTATCAATTCTTTTATCATCCTTAGTCATTGTCCCACTCTCTGATGCATAACAAGTAATTAGGAAGACCATAGCCTGGATGAGGTGCACCTTTGTCTCTAGACTGACATCATAGTTTCTCAGCACTCTGGAGTGGTCCCTGACAGCAGACTTCCCAAATGCAATTTGTCTTTTGTTTTCATGACTGTTGTTTCCAAGAGTGTTGATTGATATTTATATTCATATTCATATTGATATTTATCCATATAATACTAAACAGGATTTTCTTAGAAGTAAGTTTAATATTTATATATTTTTATTTTTAATACCATAGCATAGAGGAAAAGAGAAAATATCTAACAACTGATGAGTCATTGGCATCAGATTTTATTTTTACCATATGACCAGCCTTTTAGATCTCTCAAAACCCCTTCAGATCAGACATTAATATTCCCTCCCCTTTATAGAGTGGGAGGCTGACAAAGGTATCTGAGGAATTATAGGAGTTATTCAGAAAATGATCAAAACTAGTTCTTGGGTTCAGAAGCTCTGTTCTCACCTGTTTTCTTCGATCCTGTATTCTTTGAAGCATCCTGAAGTTTCTCCTCATTAGTCAGTTTTCAGAGGTAAAAATACTCAGATACTTCTTAATTTTAAAATGAATTTGTGCTTGCAATAGAAGCAGGATCTTAGACAAATAAAATGAAGCAGTTCTTGTAGAGCATGCTAAAGAGAGAGAGTAAAAATACAGACACTCAAAGGTATAGACAACTATTTCTTAAATACCAGGATATTGTAAGGCAAAGATTAAAGGAAACATGTTTTCTGTAATAAATTTATATTGTTATACCATTGTTAGGTGCTGTTGAGTTACCTGTAACTCTTAGTGACCTTTTGCACAATATCTCTGATGCACATAAATGTAATATTTTTAAATGTAGAAAAGTGAAATATTTTTTCTTATATCATGTTCAGAAACAAAATTATACATATTGACAATGTTATAAGAATGCTAGTTTAAAAGTTATTTTCATGCTGTACTTGTATTTGTCTTGTTCTTCAGAAGCCGTCTGTGATAGTGCCAAGATAGCCCAATATTCATCTTTCTTTTTCCTGCCTACTATCAAGTAATTATTTGGATAAGTTAAATCTGTAACTTTCAGCTTTTTTATATGATGATCCTAGTATCTTTACAGCCTCGGAGCCCTGATGGCTGATAACCAAAAGTTCATTAGTTCTATTCTGCTGTATGCTCAAGGGGAGATAGGTGAGGACTCTTATCCTAAAGAGCCACAAACTTGGAAACCCAGAGGTGAGTCAGTATGTGTAAAAAGAGTGAGGGAGCATGAAGACAGTGACGTATGACTTCTAGTAACTTCACAAAGGCAACTGTCCACATCAGCTCCATTTACAACATACAACTGATTTCCATAATGTAAAATATGGCCTCACATTGAAGCACCTACTTCTAGTTTTAATACCAATCCAGGGCTCCCACCAGTCCAGAGCTCTCTACTACTGGGTCCAAAATCCATTGAAATAGCCACATGGATTTCACAGAACCATGCACATGGTTATGAAGTTTATTAGGGAAGTAAGCAGGTTAAAATTCAGGTTGGGTACAAGTTAAAGTTCCTCAGTCAAGACAATTTCTAAAACATATTTGCAGGCCCTTTGAATTTCAACCTTACCATTGGGGTCAGTGTTACAAAGCTATCTTCTTGTTCTATGCTATTGAGTCAGAGCTGATTTATCACTGTGCCTCTAGCAGATTTTCAGAGTCTGTAAGTCACACAGGTGGAGACAGCCCAGATGGTGAATGAAAACTGTATGCCTTTGAGTTGACAGTATAGCCCCTTACAACTAGTGCTACAAGAGCTCCCAAACATTGTGGAGGAAGTAATTTGATTACCAGAAGAATGTTTATTTATGTTTTGTTGACAATACAAAGATATTTTGACTGTGCACCATATTAAATGATGGCTAACATTGAGAAAAACAGATACCGCAGAACACTGAGTTGTGCTCATGAGAAATCTATACCTAGATCAATAAGATGTTACCTGAATGGGGCGAGGTAACACTACATGGTTTAAAATTACGAAGGGTCTGCATCAGGGATATATTCTTTCTCCATACCTATTCAATATTTATGCTGAGCAAATAATTTGTGAAGCTGATCTTTGTCAAGAGGAGTGTGAAGACTGCATTATGAAGATGACTTAGCCTTGCTTGCTGAAAGTGAGGACATGAAACACTGAAGAAGATAAAGAACTACAACCTTTAATATGGATTACGTCTCAACATTAAACATCACAGAAACTAAGGTCCTAACTCCACGGCCAATATTCAGTATCATGATAGATGGAGAAAGGATTGAGAATGTCAATGATTTTACCTTGTTGGAATCAACAGTCAGTATTCTTGGTACCAGCAGTCAGGAAATTAGGAGACATATTTCATTGGAAAGTCCACTGACAGCTGTCAGAGAACTCTCCAAAATGTTTAACAACAATGATGTCAGTTTGAAGGCTAATTTGCGCCTGATTCAGGTCATGGTCTTTTCAGTGACCTACAACATATAAGAGAGCCAGACAATAAATAAGGATTACAGAAGAAGAATCAATGCCTTTGAGTTGTGGTGTTAGAGAAAAGTACTGAATAACCCAATAATTGCCAAAAGAACAAATAGTCACAGGAAGAGATTGGCCATCTTTCTCCCATGGAGCAATTAGAGGATTGAAACCATGTACTTTGGGTTGTCAATGAAGTTCCTTACCTCTTATCCACCAGAGCATCCTAAATAAGTATATAAATCCCCAAATTAAGAAAGCTCACCGCTGTTAATTCCAATTCATAGAGTGATGCTGTGGGTTGATTGTTCTAAATGGCTTTCCTAGTCATTGTTTTGATGTGTCTTAAAAACCTGCCTCTGAAAACCTGCTGGAGGGTCAGAAATGAGTTGATTCCAACTCAATGATACATAACAACATCAAACATTCATATTTGTATTGATAGAAGGACAGGCGTGACAATATATCAGAAAGGTCATTTGAAAGGGGAACCATGCTCAATGAGCAGTGTGTGCTGAAATTGAACATACTCTGCCACCAAGAATCTCCTGTACATACAACCAACAGAAGTATGTGTGTATATTCACAATGGGACATATGTATAAAGATGCATTATGCATAATAATGAAAAGTTTAGAACAAACAACTCAAATGACCATAAGCAGAGAATAGTTAGAAAAAAATTATACACATTTACCCAACGGAATGATGTACAATGAGAATGAACTTTTCAATATGCATACGGAACTATATGGATGGAACTTCCAGTCATAATATCTAATGAAAGAAACCAGATCTAAAAGGACATATAATGTCCTTTATTTATGAAATTTAAAAAAAAGGAAAAATACAAAGCTTATCTATAGCGCTAAAAGTAATAATATTTGGGCTTGGGAGAGGCAAGGGGTGCCAGGAAGAAAGTACAAAGGAGACTTCTGAGATTTTGTTTGGTTTTGTTTCTTGTTCAAGTGTTAAATGGATAGATATGTATTGTTTCTGAAATTTTGTTGAGCTGTACCTGTGTACTTTGTGCACTCTTCTCTGCATTTTGTATTAGGCACTGTGTTTATTTTGTGTGTGTGTGTGTGTGTGTGTTTCTGTTTCTGTTTCTAATTATTCTACTCCTTTAGACATTGGCTTCTATACAGTTGTTCAATGTCCTTCTAACAATGTATGACAGTGTAAAAAATTATGTCGTATAAGTCAAACCTGGTTAGATTTCATACTGACTTTGGGGCTGTGCGCCAACAAATAACACTAATGATTTCTGAATGAAAGGAACATATCAAGAAGAGAACTACTAAAGGAGGAGAGGAATTTATCATTGAGGACTTAGGTGATATTTAATTATATGAAATATAATGCCTTTAGCACAAAAAAAAATTGAAGGCTGAGGGGGAAAATGTGGTTTGTGCTTTTAACTAGTACAGTTTGAAAAGCCCCATGTAGTATTCTAAGGAGTTGGACCTTGAAAAGAAGCAGATCACCAGGTGGAAACAATTATCTTAACAAACATTTCCCTTAATTTTTTTTTCTAGTTTGAGTCTCAGCATTGATATCACCCTATTGTAATTAAGTCATTTACTGCTATGGTCTCACTTCTGTACAAGTTCCCAGTACAAGTAATATTAGACTCCAGATATGCCACAGGATATGGTAATCTTAGGAAGACTTAAGTAATATTTAGTATATGTCACTGGCTTGGAGATTATTAATGTCTCCATTTCTAGTAAGACTTCATCTCATGAGCAATTTCTTGAACATATACACTTAAGAAGAAGTCACCTCAGAACAGCATGAACTCACACCTACATCAGGAGCACATGAAAGGGAGTCAAACTATTATGAAAGACAAATGGATTTTAAAAATATTTTTCTTTTTACAAAATCTGAATATAAATGAGGAAACGTTTATGGACAGAAAAAGAATAGATACAAAAATTCATAAAATGGAAAGGAGAAACAAACTCTCAAAAGATAAAAATGGAATACACTATGAATCTGTGTAAAGACATCAGTTGCAAGTTTTTAATATAAAAGCTAGACTGATCGTATGAGCAGGTAGTAGATACCTGCAAAACAACAGGTCTCTAATTACGTTTCTCCACAAGCAGTGTTAAGGCAACTTGAGAGGAGAAAAATCAAAACACAAAATAAAAATCAACATTTGCTACCATCAGTGGGTCATCAGGTTGTAGTCTGGAGAACATATTAGGAGTTTTATTTCTACATGCTGTATACTCTTGGCAGCAAAATATAAGAATTAAACAACAGTTTTCCTATTAACCAACTTAGGTTCATTTTATTTCAGTGAAGCGTAAGGAATATGATAAAAATGTCCTACAAATAAACGACAGCTTTGTTGAGCAGGAACATATTTTTTTGTTAGATTTTACAACAATAGAATGGGCCAAATATCCTTGTAAATTACATTAATGAGATAGATTGCTACTTTTAATGGAGGCTCTCTGCTCTATGCTGTGCCTTATGCAGATTTGCCAGTTAATAAGCCTGAACAGTGTTTCTGTTCCTGGAAAATGAATCTAAAACGATTGTCAGATTATCTGTTTGGCATGCCTGACTGGTGTCTGGAATGGCACTCTGCTAATGTGCTATTACTCAGTGTCATTAACCCACACAAATGATTGAAAGGTGAATTTATATGTGAACAGCGGAGCAAGGCAGAGGAAACGAGCTGCAGTGAAATGGTGCTGCAATGGATAAAGTGAACCACTTACTTGGATTTCATTTCTTTGGTCTTCATGCACTCACTTCAGAAACTTAGGGTACTTAAACATATGGAAAATAATAAGACATAACCTTTCCTGGAAAAATAAAAATTGTATACATTAATGACATAAAAGTTACATAGCTGAAGAGGGAATATTTATCTCTTCTTCTTGACCCTGATACCTGAGGGATCGTGGCAGAAGAGACAGATAAATATTTTGGAACTTATTTCACATAAGGATATTTTGGAAACTTTAATTAGACAAGTAAGTAGAATTTATGAAGGAAACGTGAGATGAAAAGCTTTTCATTCCCTCATCAGAAGAATTTACACTTAGGCAGATCAATTAAAATATTTAAATAAAATACTTTAAAATGACAATCTATTTTTTCTTTAAAAAACACATCTGTGACAGATAATTATAGCAGAACCATCAAGTGGAATTACAAAATATTTTCCACATAAGTCTTTTTAATAAATTAAATGATGTTCTTTCATCAGATATTTTAATACACCTCTATTCCAAGGGTGGTTGGAAATAAGAAATAGATTTAACTTATAGCAGGTTGCCAGATTATGTTCTTTTATTTACAAAACAGAATGAGAGTATATCCTCTGACTATATGAGCTTTACTTTTTTAGGATTAATCTGATTTTTTTTATTACTTTTAACAGAATTTTGAGGTCTATAGTAGCTTTAATCATCTCAATTTTCCTGATACAGTTTTTAAAAACTTAAAAAATATTTTTTCCCTTAAAAAACAAAGCAAAAACTGAACTGCACATAGAAGATATATATGATATGTGCCATGGGAGCAAACTCATAGCTGATGCTCTCACAAGTTTTCAGAGGTTATTAATCACATAGGGAGAGAATTCCCATCTTTCTCCCACAGAGCAGCTGGTGGGTTCAAACAACATACCTCTGGATTGCCAACATGACTACTTATCACATATATACATCTATGATGTGTGTACACACACACGTTTTTTTTTCTATGCTGGTATTCATTTTTTATATAATAGATAACCCCGTTTTTAAGGTTCATAAAGAGAATAAATAAGGAAACTATATGTAAAATTGCCATTGTTTGAAAGGAAATTTGACTTGAAAATGAGGGAGGAAGCTATGTTAAGGGGAGAAAAGCAACACTTCAAATAGGTATCATAGTTGTTTTTAAATACAGTCAAGCTGAAACTTAGCTGAATCATAGCCGATAATCCAGTTGGTTTTCAGAGGAAGTAAATCACATAGGAGGAGACTGCCCGTTTTTCAAACATGGAACAGCTAGTGGCTTTGGATCATGTTCCTTTGGTATGGCAGTGCAGCTCTTTACTACTCGACCACCAGAACGCCAATCAATCATCACCGTAGTGAATTGAGGGTGATGATGACAAGCAGTGTATCAAGTCTTGTATCAGAGTGTGGTAAATGGTTTGGTAGCAGAGTCCACACTCTTACATGTAAGCGGCATTTCCTCTGGATTCTTGTCTTTGAAAGACTGCATTTGGTGATTACTTTCTGCACCTGTGATATTATTTTGTTACAGATATTTCTTTCTTCACTGTAATTTCTCATTAATTTTCCAAATTCTGTCAGCTTGCTACGCAGTAGCTTGTAAGATATTGTCATTTGCATATTGGTAAAGGTCTGCTGTCATGGACCTCTCCAGAGTGCTGAAGAGCAACAATGTCAGTCTAGTTACAAAGGTGTGTCTAATCCAGGCCATGGTCTTCTCAATTATCTGTTATGCTTCAGAGAGTTGCACAATGACTAAGGATGACAGAAGAAGAACAGATGCCTTTGAGTTATGGTGCTGGAGAGGAGTTTCGTATCTACCATTGACATGTACGTAGGGCTACAACACATCGCAGGCTACTCAAAGGCACATATCAAATAACATACTATGACAGATTTGGAAGCAGGAGTGGCATCCACTTCCTAAACAACATGCCTCCAAAAACTCTATGAAATTTGATAATGTCAATAGTTATAGAAGAGCTTCAAGCCTTTTTTTCATAGGGTTGCTATGAGCCATGCTAAAATTGAAGGCAATCAACAATGACAAAAAGGGAGCAATGGTGGACTAGTAGTAAGAAGCTGTGCTGAGATCCCAAAGGCCAGCAGTTCAAATCCACCAGCTGCTCCATGGGAGAAGGATGGGCAAGGTTCTCTAGTGAAATTAACTGCCTCTGAAAACCTACTGGAGGCTAAGATATGACATATCATGAAGTACATTAATATCTCTTTAACTACACACACTTTGCCACAAAGGACCAAACTCATTACTATCCATCTGGTCCCAGTTGTCGTAAAGTAGAACTGCTCCATAGAATTTTCTCTTCTGTAATCTTTATAGAAGCATATACCCAGTCCTTTATGCTGTTCTGTTAACAATGACATTGTCATTGTTAGCTGCAAGTTGATTTCATCGCATGGTATTCTTATACAAAATAATTCTACTTAACAAAACTTTTAAGGCAATGACTTCTCTAACATAGATTATCAGACCTTTCTTCCAATGTCCCTCTGCATGGCTTTGAATTCTTAACCATTTGTACCACTTAGGGAATCCTGTTTAGAATGTATTTCTATTAATGGACATAAATTTAGGCAAAACTAACATTTCCCAAGTAAATATATTTTCCTACTTTTTAGTATAGCCTGCTCATAGCCTCCTTCTAGTTTTAAAACTTAGAATTCTATAAAATATTTTTCTAAACTTCTACTTTCTAATTTCATTCTTCTTTACTTGAATAATAGGTTTCTTTTTTTATCTTTTCTTAGATAATGATAAAAAGTTCTTTCCATATACCCACCAGAGATAGCTAGAACATTTCCAACACCATTAATCTATATTTTTGAGAGATCAAATCTCTCATAAAACTTCGTTTTTTTAAAAAAGCAGAATCTTCAGTTGAAAAAGAATAATTAGTAACTTATGCTTAAAAAGCAAATAGACTACAAGAGTAATTTGGGATTACCAGAAGTGAATTTTCTTTATTACCTTATTAAAATATTTATTAAACCAGAATGTTACTCCTTTCCCTAACACACTTACATATGTTTGTTAAGCACAAAATTTGATAAATACCTTACTCCTCTTGAAACCTATTACAAAATGGCCTTCCTTTGTTTTGAATACCTGCTTTGTTCTGTTCACTCTTGTGACTTACTGCTGTCAGGTATTGTAGCATATTATTCTCTGGCCCTTCTGTCTGCCTTACATTGTCTAATTCCTGGCCCTCACCTCTAACCTACAGCTACTCAAGGTGGGATGTCCCTTCTAAGACAGTGTCACCTTCAGAAACATATTGCTAGCCTCCTTCCCAGTTATTGCCATTCACTTGTGGTGCAGTCCAGCCTCTGTGAACCTCTTCTGGCTTCCCTGTTAAACTGATAAATAGACTCATGTTAATTTTTTCATTCATACTCCCATCTAAAACATTTAGCCTTCTTAAAGGTCCTTAGAAAAGAATACTTTTTATGTTTACTTGTTTAACTTTTCCTTAATTTTATGACCCTTCATGAGCTAGCTTTCAAATACATTGGTCCATTTTGATAAGTTGTGTTTGGAAAAATTTTCTTCAGAATCATATTATGGTACATTTTAGTGACAATACAAGATAAATTAATGCATAGTGCCAGGGTTCTTTGCCTGTCTCTTTCTCTCCTGCTCATGTGTCCTTGTCTCATTCCCTTTCTCTCAATTTATGTCTGTATGATGGTCTTTGCTTGTGTACACACATACACACCACACACACACACACACACACACATTTTATCTTATGTCTTCTTGACCCTTCCTAAATAAGAGTCCATTATGTTAACTGTAGCAATAGTTTAACAAGTTGAGCAGCATAAAATAACAAACATGCTTATCTTTACACAGTTATCCAAGAATAGTGTATTTACTGCTTATGGCTCAGTGACTCTCATGAGGTGGCAGTCACATTGCCACCAGGGAACTGACGAAGGCTGACAGACTTTAAAGTTGTATCACTCTTATGGCTCTTGGCATAAGGCCTTAGTTTTTCATTATGTAGTTCTCAACACAGGGACATTTGAATGTCCTCAATTTGACAGCTGGCTGCCACAGAACAAGTGATCTAAAAGAAAGTGAGAGAGCAAGCAGGAAGTCAGGGTTTCTTTTATGACCCAGTTTCCAAAGTTCCACACCCTCACTTCCACTTCTGTTTATTAGAATTGGGTCACTATATCTAACCCAGCAACAATGGGAATGGAATTAAACTCTGCCCTTTGAAGGAAGAAGTGTCATGGAACTCATAAATATAGCTTACATCATGTTGATTAAGAAAAAGTACATCTCAAGTCACTGAAATAACAATGTAAGGAGGACATTAATGGCTTTTATTTGTTTATTTTTAATTGCTATGTACCATCAAATCAGATACGACTGACACAGGAAGAGACTGCCCCTTCTTCTCCAGTGGAGCATCTGGTGGATTCAGACTATGTGCCTTTAGGATTGCAGTTCAGATTCTTGCCACTAGGCCACCAGAGTTCTTCCATGAATGGCTTTTAAAAGTAAAGCAGTAGCAGTAGTTCCATGCAAACAGAGAACCTGACACATAGTAGATGCTGAATAATAGTAGAATGAATGAATGAACATCCTCAAAGCTGGGATCTATTTTCTAAATATCTAAAAACATATTGCCAATATTTTGTCCACCATGCTTTACTTCTAATGTTAGATATCACGATGGGAAAAGTGGGATTGAATACATGTATACCTTTTCACATTCCAGGAAATTGAAAGACCTATTTTGATGGGAAAGTTTAGTGTTAGGGATCTCTCCAAAGTACTGAAGAGCAATGATGTCATTCTGGAGACTAAGGTGTTCCTGATACAGTCCATGGGCTTTGCAGTCACTTGCTAAGCCTCAGAGAGCTGAACAATGTCTAGGGATGACAGAGGATAATTGATGTCTTTGAACTGTGGTATTGGAGAAGATAATGAAATATGTAATGGACTGCTAAGAAAATTACCAGATTCATCTTAGAAAGGGTTAAACCAGATTTCTCCTTGGAGGCAAGGATTCTGAAGCTTCATCTGACATATTTTGGATGAGTTGCAAGGAGGAACCAATCCTTGAATAGGGACATCATGCTTGGGAAGGTGGAGAAACAGTACAGGATAGGAAGACCCTCTATGAGATGAATTGATTCAGTGACTGGAGTATTGGGTCTAGGTGTGTTGGAGACAGTAAGATTGGTACAGCATAAAGCAGGCTTTAGAGCTGTTGTACATAGGGTTGCTATGAGTCACAGGCAACTCGACAGCACATAACAACAACATACTTTTTCACAGATGGTATTTGCCATGGTATGTTCAATTGTTTCATATGCATCTGAAAGTTGTACAATGAATAAGAAAGACTAAAGAAGATTCATAGCCTTTGATTTGTAATGTTAACAATGAGTGTTGACTTCCAATACTCCATGGATTTCTAGAAGAACAAACAAATCTATCTTGAAAAAGGATACAGCCTGGATGCTCCTTACAGGCAAAGATGGTGAAACTTTGTTTCACATATTTTGGGCATAGTGTCAGTAAGGCCTGTCCAGGAAAAGGACATCATGCAGGGAAATTAAAGTGTCAACAGAAGAGAGGATGACCACTTAGGAGATGGATTGACACAATGGCTGTAACAGGGGTGTTACTGTACCAGAGATCGTGAGGATTATGTAGGGTAGGACAAGGTTTGATCTGTTGTCCAGAAGGTTACAATGAGTCACTGTCAACTTAACAGTGCCTAATAGCAACAATTAGCAGGTTTTTTAATAATGAATAAATTTTGAAATCTACTGGTGTCCCAATTTATCTTTTCATTGCTGTTTGTCTGAATAGATAGATATGTATCTTGAAGATAGATACAGATACACAAATATTGTTATGTGCTGTCAAGTTGGAACCAACTCATAGCTGACCATCTTGCAAGTTCTTAGAGGCTTTAAATTGCCTGAGAAGAGATTTCCCATCTTTCATCAAAGGATCAGGTAGTGAATTTGAACCACTTGCCTTTGGGATGGCAGCACAATTGCTTACTAATCAACCACCTATTGTTGTGAGATACTGTCAAGTCTAATGCCATTCATAGCAACCCTATAAACAACAGATCTGAACCCTGTCCTAGACCACTAGATAGATAGGTACATAAACTAACTTGTTCACGTTCAAATAGTTGGAGTTTTTTATTAAACTGAATTTACTGGGGGAGCTCTGATGAGGCTGCTAACCCAAAGGCTCTTCTGTGGAAGAAAGTTACATCATTTTCTCCTGTACAATTCCCAACTTCAGAGAGCCAATGCACAGTCAGGTATGGACTGGTTCTGATTTGATGAATATGAGTTGAATTGAGTTGAGAATTGTTTGGATCCATTTTAATATATTTGTCATCATGTGATTTTTTTTCTAGTTTCTGGGAGGTGACTTGCTCTAGGTTCTAAAAAAAAGCTACTAAATATTCTTTGTGTGTTCTTACTCATCACACATGTTACCCATCCATGATATAAATCTACCTCAAGGAAATACCAAGATTGTCTAGAATGGATGAAAGTATATGGCAGACTATCTATCTATCTATCTAGGAACTAGAACAATTTTGTGACCTCAACACAATACTGTAGAGTTCTATCTGAGTCTTAGGATTTTAGAATTTTTTTTAAAAAAAGCTTGAGATTATCCACTCGGATATTTTTTTAAAAAAATATACCATTTGGAAAATTATCCACATCAAAGTGTGTCAATGTAACAAAGCCCAGGAGCTAAACTTTCTGTTTTCTACCTTGGAGATATGTATATGACTGGCTGTAATATTCAATGGCTTGAGATGTTGCTGCCGACAGAGATGAAAGATGTAGGAAGTCCCTTCAAAATAATTCTCTCCCTCCTGAGTGTTCCTGAATCTTTTGGCTCATCGCTTTAAATTTTTTATTGTTTATTTAGCATGGCCTGCAGATGACCCGTACAGTTTTCATTTAGAATTATGTTCTTCATACGTATGATTCCTCTTCCATCCTGACGATGTTGGTCAGGCAAGCACAAGGTTCCACAATCACCAAGGCACATGCTCAGCCTGGATCATATACCTGTGAAAGGCTCTCAAAGAATTTCTTCTTAATTATTTAACACCTGATTATGGTATTTCACTTAAACATTAGAAGGTTCATTTATTTTACCTAAAGTTAAAAGATAGTACTTTATCCCACACTGAAAGATGGAGCAAATTTCATATTTATTTCTCCTTTAGCTTTTTCACTTGTGTGTAAGAAAAGTTGGAAGATAGACTCAACAGTTTCAATCAGATTGAACAAAATCCTACTTGAATTTATTTGTCATTTTTGAAATAAGAAAAGAGTGAATTATATGAGAAATTATCATAAATAATTTCCACAAATATTTCTACAAAATAATGTATTTATTTATAAGAAATTTATTTGCACTATTTCAAAGAATTTTAGTGACGTTTTATCCTATAATTATTCATTCTAGCTGATGATCTATGAAGATATGACTTGCATTAAATGTTAACAAAGTTAAAATGGCACTATTTCAGATACTTTGCTGTTTAAAGATGACTTTTATACTTTACAAAGGATACTATCAAATAACTACCAAGTAACAATTCCTCAGGCTCTGAAACTTCTATAATCAGACTCTTCTTAATGATACTATGCTGAATACTTGTCGTTTCTGTCTTTGACTAATTCTCTTGTCTTAAAGAAAGATGAAATGGCTCTCAAATGCTAAGATTAAAATGCCAGATGCAGCACAAGAATAAATGGCAAATGACAAAAATGAACAGTAACAATTTCATTTCCGTAGGACCCAATCCATTATTACACAGCCTGCCAAAGTGGCTCAGGTCCAACTCCTCCCAGATGCTAGGCTCTGTCTTCACCAAATATTGTTGCTTTAAATGTAAACCAATATATATAGGCTTTGGGATGAAGCCAATGGTGTGGTCCACTGTCAATAGTATGCAGATAGATTGTATTGGATAAATAAGGTAAAAAACATGTTTCTTCCACCACACCTCGAACACTGTGAGTGATTTGACAGAAAATGATGCTGTCCTTTATGTACACTTATGTTTCTTTTCTCATAATAGTACTTTTATCGATATGCTTCTTATATTTCCAAAGAAACTGGTTTGTAATAATGATAAGCAAGTATTTTAATTATTCATTCTTTTAGTAAATATTAATAAATTAATAATGTGGTACAGTTTAAGCTAGTAATATAGTCGTAGAGTTTGTAGCCAAAGGATGGAAGCTTCTATTTTGTTCACCTATCTTTTTCCATCTGTAGATTGTCTCCAGAAAGCAGGACCTGCTGCTTATTAATCATTGCATAAGGAGTACACAAAACTGTTGCTTGAAATAGAAAGTTGACTGTCACAGATCTGTTGAATAAATGAATTAATGAATGGATAAATGGTTCAAACCCAAATCACTTTCCATCAGATTGATTCTTACTTGTGGATGTGTGTCAGAGGCTCTTTGTTCTGTATCATACCTGGTAGTTTTTCTCATTATTAATAATTATAAAAACACTTTACCCTTGGTCTGCATGTTATTAGTCCACAGTTTTCTTTTTTGGTAATGTTTTTGTCTGTAATAGAATTGCTCTCTGTAATGGTTTTAATGACTGATTTCAGTTAAATATTGTCACGAGATTTATGCTGAGATTTTAAGTCTTAAGCTTTATATTTTGCAGTAAGCTAAGAGCTGCAGTATCCCCCAATTGTCCGAAGTCCCATTACCCTCCTTTTCTATCTCACAAGTTATGCAGCTCATATGAGTTACTCATAGTTTTCACTAGGAAGCTTCTCCTGTACGGAGACCTCTTCTGATAGGTTTTTCCTCTCAAATGTGTTCATCTGTCTTTATGTTTATTTCCCTACTCTCAGTCTATGCTTTTTTATTATTCTAACCTCACCACTCATGGCCTTGTTTTGTTTTTAAATTAGGAAATATGGAATCTTCCTAGGCTGAGACATCTCTAGCTTCTGTTTCCTTCTGTGCAAAATTCCCTTTAAGCAGCAGAAGTCTTCTTGCTCTGCCTTGTTATAAATACTTCAGTATCTTTAGAGTAAGATGTTTCTAGGTACGGAGTTCTTCAGTTGTATAAATAGTGAAGAGCTCTGCTAATAACCAAAAGACTGCTGCAGACTTGAATCTACCCAGAAGTACTGCAGAGGAAAGACCTGGTGATCAACTTCTGAAAGCTCATGGACACTTGAAAACACTGTGGAACACAGTGGAGTCAACAATGGTATCAACTGTGGGTCAGGATTGACTCTTTGGCAATTGATTTGACTTTTAATCATTGTTCCTATTTATATTTCTTCAATCTCTGTGGCCACTTGTCCCTGTGCTGAGGTTGCAGTATAGTACCACCAACTAGCTGCCATTTCAATTACTGGCCTTATTTGTCATCCCGTCATTTCCCCTTTCTGTAGCTGGAAGCCTGGTTTATCTCCAGCATAAAAGGCCAGGGTTTGGTTGGTGGGGAGTACTCATGCTTTAAGCTTATATAAAGGAACTTTTGTCTTAAGCGTAAGGGTGCCAGCTGGAGGACTACCGTCCCCACCAGAAACAAATCAAGTGATCATCTGTGATATTTCCAGGTTCCCTTGTTTAAGAGGCCAACAGATCAAAGCCACTGCCACCCTCAGAGATTTGAAGACTAGCAGAGCAGCCTCTAGGCCTTCACCCCTGTGTGACCTCTGACTGTTCACTGAGGAAACAATGTTATTTCAGATTCAAGTGCCTGAGTGTGTGGGGTTACATTGCAGTATGTGATCTGACTGTCGACATTAATCAAAGAGTTTAGAAATTCAAATAGTACACTCAACTATGCCTTCTTAAGTATACACATCACCAGAGAAAGGGTCATTTAATTTGTAATTATCCACTCTGTGTGTGTCTGTTTAGAGAGTCTCTGTGTGAATACAAAGTCAAAAGGAAGGTATTAATGTAAAGTAAAAAGAAGAGTTAGTAGAGATTAAGATAGATATTTATATACAGAGAGCAGAGAAGTGCATGACTGTGGAGTAATTATTTTACCCATCCAATAACAGTTAAAAAGCTGCAATAGCTATTTTTCAACGTGATTACATTTATTGCATTCCAGTGCAGAATTTTGTGTGTATTTAGTCACCTAGAATCCCCAAAGCTCTATCAAGTTGATTGAGGAAATGATTGTGGGAATCAGATTACAGATAAAAAATTGGTAAGTAGTCCCAATTGCCAGTCATATAACCACAAAAAAATGAACATAAGCCAATCAGAAGAAGCAAAGTGATGGATCTTCATTGTTGGCTAAATTGCTGCTAGTAGAACATGTTGGGTGAGCCTGTAAAACAATCTCTCCTGTACCACTCGCCTCCTCAGTATCATCACCAAGAGCCAACAATGTAGCTTTTTTCTGTGGGTGACACTGGTCAAAGAGGGATTAGGGAAACACGTGATAGCAGGAGGAAGACCAGATCATGCCAAATTAAAGCCCCAGAGCTGTCATGTTGTTGTATTTATGAAGAAAGACTAAGAACACTATGATGTTAAACAACTTAACTGACTGGAAAATAGAGAAAAATGCATCATTTTAACACTCCAGTTAATCTCATTTATCAGCATGAGATCATATTTCTAAGGGAAAGCAGGAATGCTATTTGGACTATGGTAAGCATTTAATGGATCGAGATTGTAATTGCATTTTGAATGATCCGAAGATAGTTGTTTAGGAGAATATTTTTGATTTACTATTTCCTTTATATAGAACTTCAATGTCAGAAACACAATGTCCATGAGATGAAATCAACTGGAAGGCAGTAGGTTGTCACCTATCCTTAATCTTTTAACAATTGTTTTGCCTATCAATTATAGAGTATCGTTACATAGATCCAAATGACATCATTGCATATATGTGTTTTGAGAGGACACAGTTCAATCCAATGCAAAGCATACTTCACAATATGCAATTAGCTGATTCTACATTTTATGTGCCTGCTTTTCTCCTGAAGAATTTGGAAACTGTACTGACTGACCGCTCTGCCTCTAACTATATTACCCTTGATAAAACTATGGACTAAGTCAGTCTCAACACTGTCAAAATATAACTTACAAAAAAGTTTCTAAAATTCATTGTATTGAACTGGCTTGTAATTATAGTCTATTTGCACACATTTTATTGTATTTTGTCCATTTACAGTGCCGTATATGGGCTTGATAGATTCTCAATCAATTACATATGTATGATCCTTATTGAACCAAAATAGACAATGGCAGTTCTGGAGCCAGTACTGTCTATACCTTAATGGGACTTTGGGGACATTAATACACTGATTACTGGAATGATAGAGCATCTATCTAATAAATGGCTTTATGCATTTTGATTTTTTTTCATCTAAAGAACCAAATTTAGTTCCTAAAGGAAAGTAATGATTATAATGCCATTATGAGAAGACTTAAATAGAATTTCAAGGCTATTCTGCTCATTAAAAATGAGAAAGTTCTAGGAAGTTAAAGACAAGTTTAAGACTCAGAATGGGTAGGTTGAACACAGAATATCATAGCACTTTCCCTCTATTTAAAGTAAATTTTAAAACACGATCCAAAGTTCTTTTTAAAATTTCTTTCCTTTCTTAAAATAGATATAATGGGCCAATAATCCAGAAAAATCCCTCTGAATTTTGCAGGGGTGCAAATGAGGAGGTGCTAAGAATGTCTACATAACTTCTCTGGAACTTCAAGATAAGAGAAAACAGATATCTCTTTAGAGTCATTCAAACGGAATTATAATTTTAGGAGTAATGTAGTCATTTGTGTAATGGATATAAGCTTGGTATAAAATTTAAACTGATAGTTATAAATTTCCACCACCCTTTAAAATTTTGGGACCATGGTGAACTTCATTATTCTATTAAATAATACTAATAATAGCACTTACTCACAGGATCATTATGAAGATTAAAGGCGTTAATACATGTAAAGCTACAATGAGTACTCACTAAAATGTCATCATTATTATTCATTTACACCAAAATTTCATAAGTACCTATTACCTGTCTGGCAGAGAAGATATATATTATTAATCAACCTACCTTGGGGGAAAAAATGAGAGTTTTAATCTTGAAAGTCCTTAGAGATGAGCACATCAAGTTCTTTCTTTTCTTCAGTAAGTTCTGGTAAGGAACTATTTTGAAATTAGAAGGGAAAAGGATGAGAAAAAGTTTTGTAATTTTGCAAAGCAAAGGGAAGAAAAATACAAATTTAAACTATTTGTTTCTGTGAAATGAGAAATCAGTAACTAACAGAGGGAACGGATCTCATTTATATTTTATTCTTTTTTATTTTAACCTTTTTTTTTCTTAATCTGACATTAAAACTATATTCAGCAAAAGAATTCTTTCAGTAGAAATTTGAACAACATCTTCTTTCATTGCCTTCTGGTTAGAACTGGCTCATAGCTGACACTCCAGCAGTTTTTTGGAGGCTGTAAATTGGGCAAGAGGAGATTACCTATCTTTCTCCCAAGAAGCCACTGCAGAATGCAAATTGCCAGAGGGATGATTCCTTTGGAATAGCAGAACACCTCCATGTGGATTATGTACCGGAGTCCTTACATACCAAATATCATAGAACATTTTATAGTTCTCACCTGTGTTTTTTTTTACTTACTTTAGACCATTTGTTTCACTTTTATTACTTTAGTCACATCTTCATAACATAAGCATCCATTGTCAGAATTCAGTTCATATTTTAAAATTTAGATAAAACCTCTCAGCCTCGCACTTTCTTTTTCTAGTTAGATTTATCAAGCCCTAGATCAGAAGTCCCTTGGTAATCATAATAGGTAATGTCCTTACCTACTGTTGTTGTTGTGTACCATCAAGTTGGAATCGACTCATAGCTAACCCCACAGCAGGTTTTCAGAGGCAATAAATCACACATGAGATTTCCCACTCTTCTCCTGTGGAGCAGCTAGTGGATTTGAACCTTATGTCTTTGGGATTTCAGCCCAGTTTCTTACCACTAGATCACCAGAGCTCCCTTATTGCTTACAGAAATGTTTAAATCCAATATAAAGGTATTTTGGAAGAAAATCCTGGAGATCTACTTGGAAAACATCAGTGACTGTTTAAAATCTTTTGGAACATAGATTCATAGGTTTTGATACAAACAGTGCTTCCATGAGTTAGAAACAGTTAACAGCGGTGGATAGAACAACTCAAGCTCTGGTTCCAAGATCTATGACAGAGGATCCACAATTAAATACATAGACATTTCAGTTCAAATGTGGTACCACAGCTACTGAAATATTAACAGAATTCAATGCAGACTAACAGGATGTGTGAGTAAAGGCTAGAGGCCTTTTAGCTGTGCACTTGGATTTTTATTGGTTCCTCAGTGCAGAATCATTTGTCCCTTTGTCAGAAAGAAATTAAAATTTACGATAGTATTTTATATTGTCACCACAAAGCTTAAACAACAAATTTACCAGACTGATAAGAAAAGGGAAAGGTATGTATTATATACACATAATATGTTGGTTTGGTTGTTATGTGCCATCGAGTTGACTACAGCTCATAGCCACCCTACTAACAGTGGCTCTGAATCATGCTTTATCCTGAGCCAACATCATAATATCTGACACACTTAACCCTATACATAGATTTATTCATAGGATGTATTCACATCGTCCAGGGTCTTTCTGTCCTGCACTGGCACTTTATCCTTCCAAGCATGATGTCCTTCTCCAATGAGTGGCCCTCCTGGCAACATAACCTAACTGTGTGAGATGGAGCTTCAAAATCCTTCACCTCGCTAGAACAGACCTGTTTGTTCTTTTGACAGTCCACGGTATGTTCAGTACTCTTCTCCAGAACCACAACTCAGTGACATCAATTCTTCTTTTGCCAGCCTTATTTATTGTTCAGCTCTCAGATGCACAGCAGACAACTGAAAAGTTGATGGTCTGGTTCAGGTGCACCTTAGTGGCTAGACTGACATCATTCCTCTTTAATTCTCTGGAGAGATCCTTGACAACATATCTTCCCAAACCAACATGTGTTCTGATTCCTTGATGGCTGGTGCAAAGGATGGTGGTTGTGGATCTGAAGACGAAATAGTTAACATCCTCAATATTTTCTATATCCATCATGATGCTTCCAATTGACCCAGAGGTGAGGATCTGCGTTTTCTTGATGGGGAGTTGTCCATATTGAAGGCTACAATTCTTAATCTTCTATAGCAGACACTTCAAGTCTGCCTCTGTTTCGGTGAGAAAAGTAATGTCATCTGCATAATGCAGATTATTGATGAGTCTTACTCCAGTTCTGATGCCACATTTTTCTTCATAAAGTCTAACCTCCCAAATGATCTGTTCAGTGGATAGATTTAAAAAATATGGAGAAAGGATATATCCTTATTGGACTTTTTTTTCTTTATTTTGAATCATGCAAGTTTCCTAGTCTAGGTGTAAGTTTCTCACAAGCACAGTTAAGTGTTCTAGGATTCTCATTCTTTTGAATGTTAGCCACAATTTGTTGTGATCCACACAGTTAAATGCTTTTACATAGTTAATTACACATAAATAGACATCCTTGTAGTACATCTTGCTTTCAGCCAAGATCCTTCTGACATCAGCAGTGATATCCCTAGTGCCAGAACTTTTAAACCCAGTCCGTGTTTCTGTTAGCTTTCTATTGATGGACTGTTCTAATCATAACACCAGATTAGAACATATTTGTTGTTGTTATTTTTGTTATGTGCTATCTAGCCAGAACTGACCTATAGCTGACCCTCTGACAGGTTTTCAACCACACTGGAGGAAATTGCCCATCTTTCTCCTGTGGAGACCACAACAGATAATAAAATTTTTAAAAAGAAAGCCTTTATTTTTAAAATATAGAAATTGAAACATGACATCAATTTCTTCATTTCACTTAAAATTACAATTACTAGAGATCTCTGATGGCCTAGTGGTAAGAAACCATGCTGCAATACCAAAGATAAATAGTTTGAATCCACCAGCTGCTGTTTTGGGAGAATGGTGGACAGTCTCCTCCTGTGCTGCCTCTAAACATTTGCAAGAGGGTCAGCTATGAGTTGGTGCCAACTCTATGGTATTCAACAACAGATTTTGTTTAATCCAATATTTCTTACTTTAAAAATATACTTTAAGGATAGTGTGTGTTTTTTAAATTGTGTATATACTACTTATATAATACAACACAACAGCAGGCCTCTGAAAACCCTACGTGCAATCTGTGATATGCAGATGACACAGCCCTGCTTGCTGAAACTGAGGAGGACCTGAAGCACTTGCTGCAGAGGGGCAAGGACTGCAGCCTACAATATGGATTGAGGCTCAATGTCAAGAAGACAAAGATTCTCACCACTTGCCAATTGGCAGCATCAGGATGGATGGTGAAGAGATTGAGATTGTACACAGCTTTAGTTTGCTTGGCTCCACAGTCAACACTCCTGGCACCAGTAGCCAGGAAATTAAAAGATGTATTGCCATGGGAAACTCTGCTGTTAGGGACCTCTCCAAAGTACTGAAGAGCAATGGTGTCTCTCTGGAGACTAAGGTGCGTCTGATACAGGCCATGGTCTTTGCGATCACTTGTTATGCATCAGAGTGTTGGACAATGACTAAGGAGCATAGAAGGAGAATTGATGCCTTTGAGCTGTGGTGCTGGAGAAGAGTATTGAGAATAACATGGACTGCCAAGAAAACAAACAGATTCATCCTGGAAAGGGTTAAATCAGGTGGCTCGTTGGAGGCAAGAATTCTGAGGCTCTGTCTAACGTACTTTGGACATGTTGCAAGGAGGGACCGGTCCTTGGAGAGGGACATCATGCTTGGTAGGGACAGTGCAGTAGAGGAAGGCCCTCTATGAATTGGATTGATTCAGTGACTGGGGTAATCAGGATGGGTGTATAGGAGATGGTTTGATTGGCACAGGACAGAGCAGAGTTTAGGGCTGTTGTACATAGGGTTGCTAAGAGTTGCAAGTGACTCGACGGCACATAACAACAACAACAACAACAACAACAATATACTACTTAGATGTGGTGATCTTCATTTTTAGGATTTAGGTTAAATTAATAGTGTGCATTGTTAAATGAAGTCCTATTTACATAGCATTTTGTTTGTTTTTAAAGTGTGGGTGTACTTGTTAATTACAGCAATCTACTTCACTTTAGGATTTATATTAAATTAATATATTGCATTTAAATCATGCCAATCATACAACCAATAAAAATATTAGTCCTAATGTGTGTATGTGACAGCTAACTTCACATACACACACACATAACAGAAATTAACCTGTTTCTAGAGTGGTTATAAGAAAACTCTGGCCTTATGGTCAAATGTCTTGCACTCTGGTTAATAGGCTTGTTCAATTTTAAAATTACAAAAGAAGAATTTTAAAAGGTAATAGAACAACTTCCAACCAAAAAAAGCCCTGGACCAGATGGATTTACAAGTTAATTTTATCAAACATTCAGAGAAGAACTGTAACCAATTCTACATAAAGTATTTCAGAAAATAGAAAAAGATGGAATTCTCGCAGACTCATTCCATGAAGCAAACATATCCTTGATACCAAAGCCAGGAAAGAACACCACCAAAATAGAAAACTATAGGCCAATATCTCTCGGATAACAGCGAAGAGGCTGCGCACTGGGGAAGGTCACCTCGGATAACAGCAAAGAGGCTTCTTTCAGGTAACCAGGCAAAACCGGCCAAGAAGGGAAGACGGGAAACTGCGCACTGGGGAAAGTCACCTCGGATAACAGCAAAGAGGCTGCACACTGGGGAAGGTCACCTCTTATTAACATAGATGCAAAAATCCTGAATAAAATATTGACCAATAGAATCCAATGACACATCAAAGAAATAATTCACTATGACCAAGTGGGATTCATAACATGTATTCAAGAATGTTTCATTATAAAAAAACCCAATTAATGTAATTTATAATATTAACAGAGCAAAGAACAAGCACCACATGATCCTATCAATTAATGCAGAAAAGGCCTTTGACAAAATCCAACACCTTTTTCTGATTAAAACACTCAACAAAATAGGAATAGAGGGGAATTTCTTCAATATAGTAAAAAGTATTTATGAAAACCTGAGAGCAAACATTGTTCTCAATGGAGAGAGGTTAAAAGCATTCCCTTTAAGAACAGGAACTGGGCAAGGATTCCCATTATCACCTCTCTTACTCAATATTGTATTGGAAGTTTTAGGGATAGTAATAAGACAAGAGAAAGACATAATTGGTAAACAAATTGGCAAAGAGGAGGTAAAATTATCCCTCTATGCAGATGACATGATAGTATACTTAGAAAACCCTAAAGACTCAGCAAGAAAACTATTGGACATAGTTGACCAAGTCAGCAAAGTTGCAGGATACAAGATCAACATACAAAAATCAGTTGGATTTCTCTACAGAGACAAAGAGAATACAGAGCTGGAGCTAAGAAAAACAATACCTTCCATAATAGCTAAATACCTAGTGGATTTGAATGTGTAATTAACTTCACCTGTAATTTTATTTTCTTTGTGGTAAGATAGTGACTGGACTTTTCTTTCTCAATTTTGGGATTTTAATCTTTCATAGATAGTAGATTATCTGCTCCATTTATATCATATTCTGAATTTTTTAATCTTATTTTATTAATTAACAATATGCATATAGCAGTTAAAACTGGGAAGGGTCTTGGGAATATTCACAAAAACAGCAACACAGCACTATAAAGAACTGTGTGTTGTTCACCTGGAAAATAAATTGCAGAAGTCACCCATAGGCTATGTTGGGTCTAAGTAAGTCACTCCTGTAGCAAATTCACTGGGATCTAGAGTCTACTTTTCTCAGGTTTGTCATTTCAGTCATCAGTGGATTCAGTAGATACACTGATGTATCAAACTGAGATTTCAGTTTAAAGAGGAGTATTACACAAAATGGAATGATTTAATGAACATGATGAGTACATTATTTCCCAAACATGACATACATAGGGAGTCAAATCATGCAGCGTGCCATTTTTCCTTTTCATTTACAGCAAGAACCATTAATATCTGTAAGATCAGAATATATAGCTTAGTTTGGCAGAAGTCAGATGCACATGAGAAAATAAACAATAAATATTACTTAGACTCAAAGCAAAGAGAATTAGATAGATAATGAGTTTTATGCATTTGAGCCACTATAGAAAGACAATATAATAGAAAAGGACTGCTAATTGAAGGTCAATCATAGACTGTAACCCCTTGCAACTATCTCAGGTTAGATATGACTTTGCCAATTATAAGGAAGTTCTTATAGTTTAATGTCCAAATTTCCTACTTTCCTGGAAATTGTTTGAAAGATACTTTAGATATTGGCCTCTGAAATACTCTGTGATTCCATGGATGACTACTGCTCCTGTGCCATTTCTAACTATTGTAACCTTGCTCCATGTGTGTGCATGCATGTGTTTGTGTGTATCTCTATCAATACATACCCATCAATCATGATCTTCCAGTCAAAACTATCTACTCAGCTCACTCTTCAGTGGGGGTTTGTAAATGTGTATGTATGTATGTTGTTGTTATGTGCAACTGAAACAGCTATGACTCACAGTGACCCTGTGAACAACGGACCTGAAGCATGGCCTATCCTTTGCCATCTTCACCATCTCCGACACAACTGATCCCATTGCTAGAGTCACTGTGTCAGTTTGTCTTGTTGAAGGACTTCTCCTTTTATGCTGACCTTGCACCTCACCAAACATTATGTCCTTCACCAAGATCTGACCCCTCCTAATAACATGCCCAACATATGTGAGATGAAATTTCATCATCCTTGCTTTCCAAGGAGCACTCAAGTTTCAGATTCTTCAAGAGACACCTGTTTGTTTTCTTGTCAGGCCATGACCGGTATTTTTCTCCAAAACCGTAACTCAAAGACATTTATTCTTCACCTCTTGTCTTTAGTCAATATCCAGCTTTCATATGCATAGAAGGCAATTGAGAAAACCATGGATTGAATCAGTCACCTTAGTCTTTAAACTGATGTCTTTTCTCATCAGCACTTTGGAGAGGTTCCTGACAGCAGATTTTTCCCTTACAACTCATCTTTTAATAGCTTTTCTGCTGACACCAAGGGTGTTGATCTAAGCAAGATGGAAGCGCTAACAACTACAATCTCTTCGTCGTCTATCATGATGTCACCTATTGGCTGGTGCTGAGGACTTCTGTTTTATTGATGTTGAGATCTGATCTATATTTAAAGTTGTAATCTTTTTTTAAAATTTTTCTACTAGTTTATTTACAAAACCTGAATACAATGTTTTCAAGAAAAAATTCTTTCCATTTCCCTCACCCCTCCCATCAATTGTACAACCCCATGATTTAATCCACCCACCCCCTGCACATCCCCATCCTTCTGCTTCTAACCTCTCCCATCCATCTTGGATACTTATACTTATTCTACAGTAATTGTTTTATAAAATATTTATCCTTATGGGATGGAGTTAGTTCACTCAGAATAATGCTCTTCAGTAATCTTTTGATTTGCACAAACTCTTCAAATTTCAAATATTTATAATAATAAGAACATGGAATGTACAAAGTATAAATTTATTAAAACTTGACATTGTTACAAATGAATCAGAATACATAAAGACTGACTTTCTACACATTAGTGAACTGAGAAGGACTGACATTGGCTGCTTTGAATCAGACCATCCATTATATGATCTACTATTCTTGGAATCAATACGTGAGGAAGAATAGGGTTCATTCATGGTCAAAAAGACCATTACAAAATCTATCCTGATGTACAATGATGTGAGTGATAGGATACTATCAATATTTATTTATACAGTGATAACCTGTTAACCAAAATATGTTGTTGTTGTTTTGTTGTTATGTGCCGTCGAGTAGTTTGCGACTCATAGCGACCCTATGTACAACAGCCCTAAACTGTGCTCTATCCTGTGTCAGTCTCATTGCCTCTGACACATCCATCCTGATTACCCCAGTCACTAATCAGTCCACCTCATAGAGGGCCTTCCCCTCCTGCGCTGCCCCTCTACTCTACCCAGCATGATGTCCCTCTCTAAAGACCTGTCTCTCCTTACAACATGTCCAAAGTATGTCAGACGAAGCCCCAGAATCCTTACCTCCAAGGAGCAGCCTGGTTTAACCCTCTATAAGATGAATCTGTTTGTTTTCTT
Source organism: Elephantulus edwardii (assembly GCF_000299155.1). Taxonomy (NCBI): domain Eukaryota; kingdom Metazoa; phylum Chordata; class Mammalia; order Macroscelidea; family Macroscelididae; genus Elephantulus; species Elephantulus edwardii. Next base: position 2,262,073 of record NW_006400044.1, on the reverse strand, counting down.
GGTAGTCCATGGTACAACCCAAATATACATTTTCAAAAAAGGTGACCCGACAATGTTGAAATTATATAACAGTATCACTAATATCACACTCTACCAAAATCCTGCTAAAGGTTATCCAGAAATGACCACAACCTTACATTGACAAAACTACCAGAAATACAAGCTGGGTTTAGAAGAGGTCAGGGCACTAGAGAATGTATTGTCTATGTCAGATGATCTTAGCACAAAACAGAGTACCAGAGGAATGTCTATATGTGTTTCATTGACTGTACAAAGGAATTTGACTGTGTAGATCACAAAAATGGAAATCCCAGAACACTTGATTGTGCTTACGTGAAACCTATTGTTGGCCTAGGAAGCAGTCTTCAGAACAGAGCAGGGAAACAATGCAGGATTCAAAATCAGGAAAGGATTGTGTCAGGGATGCATCCTGTCTCCATACCTTTTCAATCTGTATGCAGAACAGATCATTTGGGAAGCAGGGCTTTATGAAGAATTATGTGGCATCAAGACTGGAGGAAGACTCATCAACAACCTACTTTATGCAGATGACACAGACTTGCCTACCGAAAGTCAATAAGAGCAGAATCACTTGCTGCAGAAGGTCAAGGACTATGTCTGTATTCAATTCAATATGAATTGAAGCTCAACATCAAGAAGAAAAAGATTCTCACCACTGGGCAAAAAGAGTCTCATCACTGGGCCAATTGGCAGGACCGTCATAGATGGAGAAGAGATTGAGGTTGTTAACAGTTACAGATTTGCTCTGCTCCAAAATCAACACTCTTAGCACCAGCAGTCAGGAAGTCAAAAGCTAAAAATTGTACTGGAAAAATTCTGCTGTCAGGGACCTCTCCAGAATGCTGAAAAGCAGCTAAGTCAGTCCAGAGCTCAGGGGGTGCCTAATTCAGGCCATGGTCATTGCAATTAATTGTTATGCATCAGAGAGCTAGACAATGACTAAGGATGACAGAAAAATTGATGCCTTAGAATTGCAGTGCTGGAGAAGCGTCTTGAGATACCATGGACTGCCAAGAAAACAAATAGGTCTGTCTTGGAGAGGGTGAAACCAAGTTTGTCAAAGGAGGCTAGATTTTTGAAGTTCCATCTCATTTACTTTGGGCACATGGGCAGGAGAGACCATTCACTGGAAAAAGACATCATGCTTGGAAGGATGGAAGGACAGTGCAAAAAAAGGAAGACCCCAAATGAGATGGATTGATACAGCAACTGGGGCAGTGGAGGTTTGTGTGTCAGAATTAGTGAGACTGGCTCAGGCCAGGGCAGGCTTCAGGCTGTACTTATGGTCGCTATGGGCCAATGGCAACTCAACAGCACATGACAATAACAACATTCTATATTGCATACTCATCTATTTTGTTCCATTATGTACCATTAATCTATAGGTTAAGATTAATTGAAGGAAGGGGAGGAGTTGTTATTTGCTAACTTCTGAAAGATTTGTCACTCTGGCTGAAAATATTGACAAATGTACCTTTTTAAATTTCCTTAGCATAGACTTAATTGTAAAATTAGACATATTCAGCAGATGTTTGGATACTGATATACTCAAATTATTAGAAAATTAATTTCACATGTATAAGCTTTTTAATATTGTATGTGTATATTATTTACTGTAGAAATAACCAGAAAATGACCAATTGTAGTGCATTTTAATCTACACTCAAGAATGCTTAGATACTTGCACTCAAGATAGAGTGCACCAACTATATGTGCGGTTGTGCGGCTCCTCTACTTTGTGTCTTCCTCATTGCACCGTTTCCCCTCCCCTACAAATCCCTCTTGCTTGTTTTCTTGCAAAGCTGCCAAGAAACTGTGAACAAATTTAATGTCTGAATAACCGCGTGCTCTCTCGGTGACCTTGAAAAATTACTTACATCATTAAAAATTCATAGAAAAGAAAGTTTTTGAGAAGACTGGCATATGCAGTCTTGGTGCCTCCTGTAATGCTGCTGCACCATTCTGATCTTGTGAATTTGAAAAATAAGGGTGAGAGTTTCACAGACATTAATTAACTTTGCCTTGCTTATTCAGTTACATTTAAAAAGGTTTCTGATCATTTTTTCCCATATAGGAGCACAATGTTTCATATGCATGTATAGAATAATATATACAAAGGGAAAAGTGATTTGCTACCTTATTTTTTTGAATACTTAAAATTTCCATTTCAAATTCTACTGCTGTCTTTCTCATAGTAATGTTTCAGTTGTATGTTTTATCATGTTGATGTAGAACTCACATGGAATTCAATGACCATTTTAAAGCAAACAATTCATATGGATTTAGCATATTCACAGTGCTCTACAACCATCACCTCGCTCTAATTTCAGAACCTCCTCATCACACTGGAGGAATACTCCATGTTTTTAATGTAATTCCCCTTTCCTCCTTCCCTTTTTCTGCTTTTTTTGCTTTTGCATTTCATTTTCAGTTGTGTTAATTATGCATACATTTACATTTTAGCTTAACTTAATTTATACCCCATATTTCTTGTCAAAATAGAGAGAAGGTTGTAAAATAGTAAAATAAATTCTGCAAGCTCTGACAGGATGGTAAGGTTTCATTAGAAATAGACAGCTAATTCTTTTCCAGTAGCAAGTACCATACTGTATTGCCATTATCTGCTTGGATGTCTGTCTTGTCTTTAATATTAGAATCAGAATCACTGGCCATATGTCCATTATTATTTAATTGCTATTTGCACATTCATTTTGTCAGCTGATAATGCTAGCAGATTAAAGTTGGAGTCCTTAACTCTGTGGGAAAAATACATGATTAGGGAAAAGCTTAAAAGTGGGGAAAATATATTCATGAGCTTAAATGAAAATTCTTTTTAAGGAAGGTTTTTTTAGATTGTGCAGAAAGTCTCCATGTTCCCTACACACTATTTGGAACATTAGTTAAAATTGAAAAAATTATTATTTTTCTTCTTCCTGTTTATTTATGTGTTTAATTAGCTGTCTCATCATTGGGTTGATTCTGATTCATGCTGACACATTGTATCCCAATATGTTCCAGACTAGAATTGCTTCATATTCTATAGTTTTGGGGAAGGATCTGGTTTCCAAGACTTTTCTCCCTACTAATAAGCTGTTATTATTATTGTTGATGTTATTATTATCATCATCTAAAAGGTAGAGGTGGTACAGATCACATTATGTCATCCAGTTCTATTGGATTTACCAAACGTATAATGACAGCTGGTCATCATTACCATGTGGAATAGGTTCAGTGTCCCAGACTGCCCTATGCTCAACCTATTAATCTCTAATCTCCTCCGTAAACTCCTGGCCACTACTGATTAGGTTATTTGTTTAAAGTTTTACCTCTTCCAGAATCTTGCAGAGTTGGAATCATACAGTATGTAGTCTTTTTGGACTGTCTTCTTTAACTTAACGGTGTATATTTTAGAATTTTTAGTCTTTGGTGTTGTTGCTTGGTAATTCAAATCTTTTGACCATCAGATAATAATGTAATGAAGGAAAACACCAGTTTATTCATTCACTCATTGAAGAACTGTTGATGTTTCTAGGATTGACAAGTAGATTCTTTTTCCTTTGACTCTTGTTTTATACAGTACTATATACATTTTAGTGGTTAGCTGTTTGCTTGGGAGGGGGGGGTGCGAGGAGGGGAGGAGGGAAGAAGAGGGAAAGCCCATGATAACATTGTGGCAATAACAGAGAAACATTTTGACTGTATTGGTTTTAGCTTTGTTTCTCTTTTTATTTTCTTGCTTTAGAGATAGGACTTTCCTGAAGTTTCTTTGAACAATTTGATATATATACACAAATGTTTCTCTGTAAATAATATTGGCCATACTTTGTTTTATCCAGTGTTTATCTTTATTAGTGATTACATATCATGTATACTTTCTAATATGTAAAAGAACCATATATAATTGTGTGATGTGATCTGACCTTATTCTGTCTCTTTTCTAGCCACCCTTTTTGCTTAGAATATCTTGGGTTTTTTTAACCTAACATCACCCCTTATGCTGCTAGGTTTGCTCAGGGCCGGAGTGAGACTACTAGTTTGATTGAGTATCTGTAGAAAGGAAAAAAAAAAAAGCTAGTTCCAAATCACATACTATGCTATTTTCTTTAATATCTGATTTTTTTATTTTTTTTTTAATTCTGCGAAGGGTATGGAAAGCATGATCATTAAAAAATTCAGTGTCTAGACATTCAGTTCTCCCAAAACTAATTTCTGCAAGGAAAACTGCTCACTACAGAGTGGGTATTATTTCAGACATTATTGAAAGTGGTGATCCTCATTTTGTAATAATCATAATGATCCCATGACTATCATGGTAAAAATGTGTTCTGCAGAATTTGCAGTGGGTGAATTTTCCAATGTACATAACCAGACTTTTCTTCTGAGGTATCTCTGGGTAGGCTAGAACCTCCAAACTTGATTACCAGCCTAGGGTATTAACCATTTGGACCACTCAAAAAGCCAGTGGTAAGTAAATAACCTTTTCCATAATTTTCAAAGTCAGTGCTCATGTACCCTTATTCTGTGTTGACTTGGATAAACAAGTCTTTCACCCTGGTGTATTCTAAGCTTCACTCTAAAAGGTTCTGTAATGACAGTGCTATGTATTTGATTTGTGGAGAAGAATTGGTTTGTGGTTGATTTTACTGAATTCCTAAGGAAATTGTTTTCTGCTCATTTTGTTTTTCCTCTGGGTAACACATCCCATTTTCTTGTATGGTGGTGTCTGCTGCTTGCTGCTCAATGCCATTAACATACATCTGGGCCACCCTTTGTGTGGATCTATCCCCTGGTGAACCTCTGTGGTCGAGGAGGGAAAAAGACTGCAATTTACAGAGTCCATTATCACCTCTGGACATGTAGAATGATAATGGAAGTGACAGAGGTGCAGCCGAAAATTGGCTCTTAATATTTTATGTGTTTGAGCAAAGGATTGGAAATCTCATGCTGCTCTTTAGGGAAAATGAAGTATGTGAATTTTTTTTTCCTGTTGGAAAGTTATATGCAAAGGGTTGACTGCAGTGTTTCAAAAAAGTGTTACAATATATCCATTTTGTGTTAACCAATACTTCTCACTAGAGATTTAGATATGAAATACTTTGTATGAAAAAAATTAAATCTGGAAACAAAGTATTCCAGCACTGAAGGAAAAATATTAGAATAGAAAATTCTAAAATGATGCTCTATGTTCAGGTCTCCTTCATTACTTTCTCTCCAGGGAGGGAGTTTTGTCCCCTTCCTCGGGGATATACTTTTGCTAATAGATCTATCTTTACTTCATGCCTTAAAAATGATGCTTCATATTCAGTACTACTTATTTTAGCCAGTGTGATAGTTGTTGTTGTTATGTGCCACCAAGTTTTCTGTGACTCATGATGATCCTATGTACAATAGCTCTGAATTCTGCCCTATCCAGGGGCAGTCTCGCTGTCTTCCACATACTTAGCCTCATTATTCCAGTTACTGTATCAATCCTTCTCATCCTTCCTCGCCTGTTCTGTCCCTCCACCCTTCCAAGGATAATGTCCTTCTCCAAGGACTGGACCCTCCTGGCCACCTGCCCAAAGTATGTGAAATGGAGCTTCAGAATCCTTGCCTTCAAGAAAGAACTTAGTTTCACCCTCCCCCAAACAGACCTATTTGTTTTCTTGTTGGTCCATGGTATGTTTAATACTTTTCTCTAGCACCAGAACTCAAAGCCACTGATTATTTTTCTGCCCTCCTTAGTCATTTCCAGCTTTCTGATCTATTATTCTTGTTGTTATGTGCCGTCAAGTCGTTTGCGACTCATAGCGACCCTATGCACAGCAGCCCTAAACCCTGCTCTATCCTGCGCCAACTGCACTGCCTCTGACACACCCATCCCGATTACCCCAGTCACCAAATCAATCCATCTCATAGAGGGTCTTCCCCTCCTGCACCGTCCCTCCACCCTCCCAAGCATGATGTCCCTCTCCAAGGACCCGTCCCTCCTGGCAACATGTCCAAAGTATGTCAGACGAAGCCCCAGAATCCTTGCCTCCAAGGAGTAGCTTGGTTTAATCCTCTCCAAGATGAATCTGTTTGTTTTCCTGGCAGTCCATGGTACATTCAGTACTCTTCTCCAGCACCACAGCTCAAAAGCATCCACTCTCCTTCTGTCCTCCCTAGTCATTGTCCAACTCTCTGATGCATAACAGGCGATTGCAAAGACCATGGCCTGTATCAGGCGCACCTTAGTCTCCAGAGAGACACCGTTGCTCCTAAGTACTTTAGAGAGGTCCCTAACAGCAGACTTTCCCATCGCAATATGATTTTGATTTCCTGACTGCTGGTGCCAAGAGTGTTGACTGTGGAGCCGAGCAAACTGAAGCTGTGAACACTCTCAATCTCTTCGCCATCCATCCTAACACTGCCAATTGGTCCAGTGGTGAGAATCTTTGTCTTCTTGACATTGAGCCTCAGTCCATACTGAAGGCTGCAGTCCTTGACCCTTTGCAGCAAGTGCGTGAGGTCCTCCTCAGTTTCAGCAAGCAGGGTTGTGTCATCTGCATAACACAGATTGTTAATAGATCTTCCACCAATCCTGATGCCACAATTCTCCTCATAGAGCTCAGCCTCTCGGATAATCTGCTCTGCATACATGTTGAAAAGGTATGGAGACAGGATACATCCCTGGTGTACACCTTTCCCAACTTAAAGCAAGTAATTAAGAAACCATGGCCAGGATCAGATGCATCTTTGTCTCTAAACTGATGTCATTGCTCTTTAACACTTTGAAGAGGTCCCTGTCAGCAGACTTCCCCAATGCAATTCTCTTGATTTCCTGATGACTGGTGCCAAGACTGTTGACTGTGGAGCTGAGCAAGCTGAAATTGTTAACAATCTCAATCTCTTTATCTATCATGATGTTCCCAATTGACCCAGTGGTGAGTAGCTTTGTCTTCTTGATGTTGAGCTTCAATCCATATTGAAGTAGTCCTTGACCTTCTGTAGCAAACGCTTCCTGTTGTCCTCAGTTTTGGTAAGCAAGGTTGTGTCACCTGAATAACGCAAGTTATTGTTAAGTCTTTCTCAATTCTTGATGCCACTTTCTTCCTCATAAAGCCCAGCTTCCCAAATGATCTGTTCTCCATATACATTGAAGTGAAGACAGGACATATCCCTGACACACTCCTTTCCTGATTTTGAATCATGAAGTGTTTCCCTGCTTTATTCTGAAGACTGCATCCTGATCCAAGTATAGGTTTCACATAAGCACAATCAAGTGTTCTGGGATTTGCATTTTTCTTAAGGTTAGTCACAATTTGTTGTGATCCACACAGTCAAATGCCTTTGCATAGTCAAGGAAACACAGATGGAGATTCCTCTGGTACTCTTTGCCTTCAGCCAAGAGAGCCATTTGACATTGGCGATAATGTCTCTAGCACCACAGCCTCTTCTAAACCCTACTTTTATTTCTAGTAGTTCTCTTTCAATGTATTGCTCCAATGTTTTTGGATAATCTTCAACAGTATTTTGCTTGCATTTGATGTTAATGATATTGTTTAATAATTTCCACCCTCTGTCAGGTCGCCTTTTTTTTTTTTTCAAATAGGAATAAGTATGGATTTAAGTATAGAAATAAGTATGGATCTTTTTAATGTATTTGTTTAAAACAATTATCTTGAAATGGCTTAATTTTTTTAATTTATATAAAAATATCTATTAAACCCTTAAAATGTTCTTAGGGAACACTGGTAGCCTACCTAGCCTTTTGTGGAGGGTTTTCAGTTGTGTTGTGTTTTGGAGTTTTTATTATACCAGTTTATTTACAAAATTTGGCCTTCCCCATATTTTTATATTTCTTGTTGTTGTTGTTATGTGCCGTTGAGTCATTTGGAACTCATAGTGACCCTATGCACAACAGCCCTAAACCCTGCTCTATCCTGCGCCAACCACACTGCCTCTGACACACCCATCCCGATTACCCCAGTCACCAAATCAATCCATCTCATAGAGGGTCTTCCCCTCCTGCACCGTCCCTCCACCCTCCCAAGCATGATGTCCCTCTCCAAGGACCCGTCCCTCCTGGCAACATGTCCAAAGTATGTCAGACGAAGCCCCAGAATCCTTGCCTCCAAAGAGTTGCTTAGTTTAATCCTCTCCAAGATAAATCTGTTTGTTTTCCCGGATGCTCTCAATGTCATATTGTGTTTGAAAATAGATAATCATCATGGAGTTTTAAAGTGTTAATGCATAATAGAGATGAAAAAATATAGCTTTGAAAATAGTTATATTCATAATTGTGGATCTATCTTTATATATTGTGTCAAGAAGCTATGCTGCAATACAAAAGGCATGCAGTTTGAGGCCTCCAGCTGCTCAGCGTGAGGACGGACAATTTCCTCCCGGGTGATTAACTGCCTCTGAAAACTGGCTGGAGGGTCAGCTATGGCTCAGTTCTGACTTTATGGTACACGAAAACAAAACAACATCAGCTACAATAACATATAACAGTAAAGAGATGCTTATTTAAATCATTTATTTATTGACTAATTATAGTTGCTTTCTGTTAGAATTAAGATGTAAAAAATTTTAGTACCCTTTTAGAATTAATTTACTGCATTTCATCCCTCTTATCTTAGATGTAGTCACACAATATTTTCCTTGATAATAAAATACTAATATGATGTGAAATTTAATAGAGGTTAATACCTATCTATATTTCATTGATGTATATTAAGATATCAATAATTTATCTTTTACTTAATTTATGAAGTAAAAATTAATGGCATTACTATAACACAATTTGCCTAATGATATCTGGATTATTCTCTTAAAGTGTGTGGGAATAGTAAGATAAAACCTGAGTTTGTTGTATTGCTGTTTCCAGTAACTATTAAGAAACTATTAAGTGGAGTATACTCAGGATGGGGTGGGAGGGTGCGGGGGGATTGTATACCAATGAAGGAGTTTTTCTTTTGCTTTTCAAGGAGAAGAGTGAACTGGGGGTGGGCTGAGCAGGAAGAAAAGTGCAACAATGAATGAATGAAAATCCAAAATCTTTGTAAATGTTCATTGAAATTAATAATAAAAAAAAAAGAAATAGTAGCTCACATTTTATTATGTGTTTTTGTGAGTAGGAAAATGTTCAAGCTGCTGTGGTGGGTTTCAGTGTCATTTAAATCAGCAATGCCTGCAATTTTGAATAAAGTTTCCATAAATCACTTTATTTGGATGTGTCATTTGATTCAGTTGCCACTGACAGAAATAGAGTAATAAGACTAAGGATTAGGACTTAGAAAGAACTCCAAATGCTACTACCACCCTGCCAGTGATGGTCAATTAATTGCCAGAGAAATTATCATTTCTCATGTTCTTATGGCAGAAATGTTTTGTTTTACTAAGGGAAACCTATGTTAGTTCATAGCAATCATTAACTTCCATTGGTCACATTTACTGAGCACATATTTTGTGCTAAGTGCACCCATAAACTCACTTGATCTGTTTCTGAAAGGTTATAATCCTATAGGGCACACGTGATCTTCGAGCCTTACAATGAGTGGAGAGGTAGGTAACTGGTTGATTTTTGTTGTTGTTACCATGTTAGAGGCAAGCTTCTAAGCACTTCCTATGTATCCTCTTCTTCCTGGGAGCTCTGCTAGCCTGATGGGTAAGGACTTCCACTATCACTTCAAAGGGACTGGTATGAATTCACAAGCTGCTGCATGTGAGAAAGAAGGGCAGTCTTCTCCCATGAAATTTATAGCCTCTGAAAACTCACTTGAGGGCCAGGTATGACTTAGTTCTGACTTAATAGCATTGACTTTTCTTACAAACATATGAAAGTGTGTGTATAATACAATATATAAACATAGTTTGTATATATTTAATATTTATTTATATGTACTGTTTTGTTATAAAAGCTATTGATTGAGGAAAAGGATGGTTCTATATTTTTCTTCAGTTTAGCCCCAGGGCTAATATAGTCTCTAGATATGAATAGAAAGAGAATAAATATTAGTTAAGTGGATAAAAGGATTATTTTATTTCATTGAAAACATGGATACTAAGATAGCTGTGGAAAGATTTTGATTTCTTTTCAAATAAGCAACCTGGAAGATAAATATTATATGATTGACTTTTAAATGAACCCTAATTTACTCACTACAGTGTGTGAAAGCACAAGACAAAACAAATTTAACATTTTTGAAGTAGCATCATTGATAACAGGTAATTAAGAAATAATAAATAATTCTTACTTAGGGAAATAAGATTGAGGAAGGAAACATACCACCTGATAGTTTTCCCCAGTCAATTTCAATAGCATTAGACCTCTGATTTAAGTAGTACCACTTCATGGTTTAAAGAGTGCTAAGTAATACTGACAAGAGGCCACAGTGACATGGTGGAAAGGGCAGATCCATTATCTGTTCTTTCCAAGTGCACTCAAGTGTACTGTATAAATAAAAACTGAGAATCTCATGAAATACAACTACCTTTGCTTTTAGAGATTATAACTAAATCAAATAAATAAATATTTGATATTTAACAGTTGTTTGACTCAGATGAAAATGACAAGAAACTGGGGTGTAATCAGAATTCTCCGTAGTAGCTGAAACAGTTTGGAATTCATGGAATATATGTCTCCAAATTTTAAGAAATGCTCCCATTTTAAATACCGTTGTTGTTGCTGCTGCTGCCGTTGTTGTTGTCATCATGGGGCCAGAGATTCAAGTACGACTCTGTGAACAAAATATCTGAATCTTGTCCTGTCCTATACCGACCTCAGCATCTCTGATATGCTTAAGCCCCTTGCTTAAATTGCTGTGTCAATCCATCTCACTGGGGGGCCTTCCTCTCTTTTGCTAATCCTCCACATTTACAAGCATGAACCCTTATGTTCTAAGGAATAGCTTCTCCTGGCAACATTTCCAAAGTATGAGAGATAAAGCTTAGTCATATTTGTCTTTGAGGAGCACTCCAGCTGCATCTTTTCTAAGACATTTATGTTTGTTCTTTTGGCAGTCTCTGATATATTCAGTACTCTTCTATAGCACCACATTTCAAAGGCATTAATTCTTCTGTCATCCTTATGCATTGCCCAACTCTCAGATGTATAGCTTTCAAGTTGTTGAAAGACCATGGCCCGAGTCAGGTTCACCTGAGTCTTCAAATAAACATCATTGCTCATCAGTATTTTCGACAGGTTTCTGACAGCTGCCTTGCCATAAGCAATATGTCACCTTATATCCTGACTACTAATACTATTAGATTAGAACTTGGAATTTTCCCTGCTAAAATCAATGAACTGTAACCATAAGATGTAAATAATCATTTAAATCATAAGTGTAATACTCAAATAATTAATAAAGCCATTAAATCAAATTTCAGTTGGTACATTCACTAAAATGGTGTATGAATAATTTTCCTTGTGTCTGTACAGATGTTAGTATGTACTTATTCACTGAGCTATCTGAGCTAATCAAGGATATTATCCACTATTTGGTCTATTTTGTCATTATTAGTTGTCATCAAGTTGCTTCCAACTCATGATACGCGTGTGTATAACGTAACAAAACATTACCCAGTACTATGCCAGGCTCTTAATTTTTCATGTTTGAGGCCTTTGTTTAAGTAACAGCATTGATCCATCTCATAGAAAGATTGCATCGTACTAAGATTTTCACCTTAACAAATGTCATAGCCTCTGTAGGAATTCAATCTTTATAAAACAACCTTAGGTACAAACGTTGCTAACTGAAAGGTAGGGGTTCCAAACTCAACACATGGCTACACGGGTGAAAGACATGGCCATCTGTTCCCATAAAGGCCCCAGAAACTAAAGTGGCGAATGAATGTGAATTCTGTCTCATAGTAAACTACATGCCAGAACATAACTGCCCGTAAGATGTCCTAGATTGTACATGTTACAGGCAACAAAGCTGTCCAGAGTAGTTTAATTTGAACATAGGGAGTACCCAGGAGTTGGTAAATGATTTGAAAGCAACAGTTTGTCTAAATAAAAACAGGTCATAACAATGGGGGAAAAAAAGATACATTTAGAACCAGGGAAGACCAAGCTCTTTCAACATTTATGGTTCAAAAAATATATGTAACAATTTCAGTATCCAACTATAGAGGATCACAGACTGAGAGCATACTCATCTCAGAAGAGTTTATCTATTGATAGTAACTTTTCTAAATTCTAGTGTATTTGTCACATGTTACAGCACTGAATTATCATTTAATGCTTAAAAATTATCGAACACTGTTAATATTTGTAATTTAAAGAGAAGTGTAAAAAAGTTTTCATTGTTTCACACTGAATACATTTTCTTTGAGCTCTACGCAAATTAGAAGAACACTTCAAATGATGCATCATGTTGTTGTTATGTGCCTTTGGGTCACTTGCAACTCATAGCAACCCTATGTACAATAGCTCTGAACCTTGCTCTATCGTGTGCCAATCTTATTGCCTCCAACACACCCACCCCCATTACTCCAGTCACTGAATCAAACCACCAAATCAAGGGTCTTCCTCTTTTGCACTGTCCATCCACCCTCCCAAGCATTATATCCCTCTAGAAGAGCTGGTCCCTCCTTGCAGCCTGCTCAAAGTATGTCAGATGAAGCTTCAGAATTCTTGTCTCCTAGGAGCAACCTGGTTTCACCCTCTCTAGGATGAACCTGTTCATTCTCCTAGCAGTCCATGGTATATTCAACACTCTTCTCCAGCACCACAGCTCAAAGGCATCAATTCTCTTTCTATCATCTGTAGTCATTGTCCACCTTTCTGACACATAGCAAGTAATTGTCAATACTATGGCCTGGATCAAGTGCACCTTAGATGCATCATGAGAAAGTCAAAAAAGTAGAATAAGATATAGTGGTATTTTGATGGTTTTCCCTTAACTTGTCATCACTGGAGTTTTAAATTCAGTTACATATAATTTCTTTTGACCTTTGCAACAATCTCATGATATAGTCAGAATAGTTAATACTATAAATTGAACTTCTTTGAGAAAACTAAAACCCAGCTATTATTTGCCCTTAGTGAATGAGATTTTCAAATGTGGATTTGGGGCTAAAATGTAATTCAGCTTTGCTTGCACCCAAGATGTAAATACCACGTCTGTTACACTTGGCTCTGTTTCTTGAGTTGGACAAGGTCCTGGCATTAGGAGGATAACATGCTTGGTGAAAAGGGAGGACTATTCTCCATGGCATACCATTAATGTATGTGTCAGTAGTGACATGGGGTGTGTGTGAGGAGTTTTTTCACTGCTAGAAATGTGGTTGTTCTTCACCTTAATTTTCTAAAATTGTAGCCATCTTACAGAGCCTGTTCCATGCTGCTTCTTCTTGGAAGAAGATCCCTTTCCAGAAAATCCCTTTTTCGTGGTTACAGTATTCTTTATGGTCTGTCTTGTAGTAGATTTTTAAATTTTTAATAATTGTGTCTCAATGAATTTGGAATTAGATGAGGTTAAATTTAAATCTTAGACTTGACATTTTAACTAGCTGTGTATTACTGCACAAGTTACTAAATTTTCTAATACACGTTGCCTTGTCTGTAAGTTAGGACAGCTATCTCACAGAAGAGTGTACAATCTTAAAATATTTAAATTACTAAATGAAAGTGGGAAGCATAGTAAGGATTCAATAAATTGTACATATTATTATTATTTATGGCCTTTTTTTCTTCCTAGAGTTTAATCCAAATATTCATCTCTCTATGAACCTATCACAGTGACTGGATGTCAAATTTTTATAACAATCTCTGTAGCTACGTATATCCCACTCTCAAACATTATGTGAAACACTGGATTCAGTTTTAAGTAAATGTTTCTAGATAAAAACATAGTAAGAATGAGAGCAAGAAACTCTTTTCTTAATTATATGACTTAATGACTATGGATACATTTAAGAAATAATTTTTGTACAGAGAAATTCTTGGTCACTTAAACCCATATTTTGAAAAGCCTCTGCCAATGTGTGGAACTCATTTTTTGGAAACATAGAGAAATGCAGTAAGTATCATAATGAGTGCTCAAGATATGATTATGGTAATGGTAATCATATTCCTATAAAAGATGTAATTAAGGCTTTGTTGTTGTTTCTATGTACCATAGAGTCAGAGCACATTCATAGCTGACTCTCTGGTGGGTTTTGAGAGGCAGTTAATTGTACGGGAGGAGATTGTCCATCCTTCTTCCATGGAGCAGCTGGTGTCTTCAAACAGTGAGCCTTTGAGATTATGGCACAGCTTCTTGCCACTTGCCCACCAGAGCTCCCTGATTAAGGCTCTGTTGTTGTGGTGGTGGTTATGTGCCATTGAGTTGCCTGTGACTCATGGCAACCCTAACTAATTACAATACCTCTGAAGCCTGCCCTGTTTTGAGTCAAGCTCACTGTCTCCGACACATTGCCCTAGCTACTGTATCAATCCATCTCATCTGCGGTTTTCCTCTCCTGAGCTGTCCCTCCACCCTTCTGAGCATGATATCCTTCTCTAAGGATCAGTTCCTCCTGGCCACATGCCCAAATGATGTAAGACAGAAATTCAAAATCCTAACCTCCAGAGAGAAACTTGGTTTCACTTTCTCTAAGACAGACCTATTTGTTTCCTTGGTGGTCCATAGCAAGTTCAAGACCCTGCTTCAGCACCACAACTCCAAGGCATCAATTCTTCTTCTATCCTCCTTAGTCATTATCAAGCTCTCAGTTATTGCAAAGACCATGGCCTGGATCAGGTGCACCTTCGTTTCTAGACTCCATCATTGCTTCTCAGTAGATTTACCTAATCCATTTTATCTTTTGCTTTTCTGACTGCTGGTGCCAAGAGTGTTGATTGAGCTAGCTGTAACCATTAACAACCTCAATCTCCTCTCCATCCATCATGGTCCTTCCAATTGTCCCAGTGGTGAGAATCTTTGTCTTCTTCATTTTGAGCTTCAATCTCTATTGAAGACTATAGTCCTTGACCTTCTGCAGCAAGTATTTCAGGACTGCCTCAAGTTTAGCAAGCAAGGTTTTGTCATCTACATAACGTAGGTTGTTGATGAGTCTTCTTCTAATCCTTATGCCACATTCCTGCTCATAAATAAAGCCCAACCTCCTGAATGATCTGTTCATGTCCGAAGGAGAGACCAGTGCATTTGAACTTTTAACCTTTCAATTAGCAGCCCAACTTTATACGTTATACCAACAGGGCTCTTTGAAATTAGACAGAATAGATTTTCCTTTTTCACTTGTTTTATGCCTAATTTTTCACTAGGTTTATTTGCCTAATTCACTAGGTTTATGCCATTGAATATTTTATTCTCCTTCCAAAAAAAGTCTTCAAATTAATTTTTTAGCCAATTTCTAGCCCACCTCCAGTTTGTGGCAGAAATTTTAGGTTTTCTATTCCTATAATTTTACCTTTCCAGAATATGATAAAACCTTAAAGTCCCTCATTGCCATGATGTTGGATCCAAAGCTGTAAAGCTTTATAGTAAGAGAGTCGACATCTTTCCCCCAGAGGTCAGCTAGTAAATGCTGGGTTTTCTGTTCAATTACTATTTTGTACCATGCCACTAGAGTTCCACACCCATATACTCTGAACTCTATTCTATTATTTCCTCCATTTAGCATCATTTTTATCTTGATATTCTCATGTATCAGTAGTCTTTTATTTAAAAAACACATAACAACATTCCATTGCATAAACATACCATGATGCATGTATTCTTTAATAGCTGAAAGATACTGGTATTCTTGATAGATTTGGGTGCTTATGGATTTAAAGCGACTACATGTGTACATGTTTTTGTGTCAACATAAGTTTTCATTTCTCCTGGTTATATCCTGAACTACAAAGAAATCTGAGTTTTCCCCAAATAACAGAAAATTAATTCAAATTAGTTTTAAATTGATTAATTCTAGATCTATTTTTCAATCATGCTGATAAAATTGGCATACTAAAAGATTTTCTTAAATCAAAATTGTTTGGGTTATATTAGCTGTAGTCTCAAGAAGCCCGTAGGGTATTTGAACCACCATGGAAACATGGCCTTTGTGTTAATGAGACAGCTTCCTATGGACTATAACACCAGAGCTCCCTAAGTGAGAATACATGGGTTTTAGATGGCTACTTGTCTAGTTTAGGCAATATCCTGAGGGGGGGAAATGTGTCTTTCCTTAATTCCGAGTGCTTCATAAAATGTGTGTTTGTATAAAATCCACCCCAAATCATAGCTTTTCTATAATTTCCTGAAATTTTATATTCTTTTTGAACTTTTGCAATCAATTTTTTATCTACAAAATTCTAATATATTGTTTTAAGAACTTTTTTCCCATTTCTCTCACCACCCCACCCATCAAATTGTCCAAACCTATGATTATTCTTGATAAGCAAATTCTAATATTGTTGTTGTTGTTGTGTGCCGTCGAGTCGCTTGCAACTCATAGCGACCCTATGTACAACAGCCCTAAACTCTGCTCTGCACTGTGTCAATCGCACTGTCTCTGACACTCCCATCCCAATTACTCCAGTCACTGAATCAATTCACCTCATAGAGGGCCTTCCTCTCCTGCGCTGTCCCTCCACCCTCCCAAGCATGATATCCCTCTCCAGGGACCGGTCCCTCCTCACAACATGTCCAAAGTATGTTAGACGGAGCCTCAGAATCTTTGCCTCCAAGGAGCCACCCGGTTTAACCTTTGCAGGACAAATCTGCTTGTTTTCCTAGCAGTCCATGGTATTCTCAATACTCTTCTCCAGCACCACAGCTCAAAGGCATCAATTCTCCTTCTATCCTCCTTGGTCATTGTCTAACTCTCTGATGCTTAACAAGTGATTGCGAAGACCATGGCCTGTATCAGACGCACCTTAGTCTCCAGAGAGACACCATTGCTCTTCAGTACTTTGGAGAGGTCCCTAACAGCAGACTTTCCATGGCAATGTGCCTTTTAATTTCTTGGCTACTGATACTAATGGTTAACTCCACAATAAGGCATATACCTTTCACTTTATCTATAAAATGCTGGTCTGTCTGATACTTCTCTAAATCTGAACATTTAGGTTAAAAGAGACTAGGAAGAAGGATTGGCCATCCACTTCTGAAATAGCATACCTCTGAAAACCCTATGTACATATGTACAACAACCCAAAGGTACATGATTCAAATTCAACAGCTGCTCCCCAGGAGAAAGATGAGCAGTCTCCTGTTGTGAGATTTACTGTCCCTGAAAACCCAGTGGAGGGTCAGTTATGGGTCACTTCCTATTAGTTAGTGTGCAACAACAATTTTTGTACGAACAGAACTTGATGTATTCAGTGGATATTGATTCCTCTTACTCAGATTGCTCATAAGGCTAATTTAGTGCCTTACAGCACATTCATTTGTTATAATACTTATTGCCTTGTTGTTTTAAAAAAGTTGTCAAGAGCATGCATCACCTTCCCTGAAGTTCTCTGCTAAATATTAGCCATGTGTTATCTATCTGCTATGTATTTTCTAATGGAATACTTGATTAGATAATGTGAAACAACATTACTAAATATGTAAATGTCATAATCTTATTGAATTAATATGTTACATGCTTCTGATTCCATAAAAGGGTCTTTTAAGAGAAAATCTACATTTTGATTGGGGCTGTCACAAATGATATAGAAATGCCCTAACTGAATCAATCTGGCCTGGGACAGAAACCCAAAAATTGTGTTCAGCTAGTCCCTTTCACTTCTTCACTACTGTTCATTGAAACGGAAAAAAAAGGTAAAAAGAATGATTCATACCGCTAATTAACATATCCAAGAAAAAAAAGGAGGGGAGTGCAAATAAGCCAGAAATTATTTAATTACAAGTAAGGAGGGGAAAGAAATATTCTTTGGTCGTTTAACTTACAAAGCATCCCTGCAACTTGATATATATGAGTTCTCTGTAAACACTCTCCTTTGCAAAAATAGAAAAGCAAAAGGTAACTAATAATGAAAAGAAGTTGAGTGAGGTGATAGTGTTGTCGTTTTTTTAATTGGATTTGCTCTCTCCTTTCCTCCCCAAATGACGCACTCAAGACTGCCTCCACAGCTGTCAGTTTAGTTCGCTCCGGCGTTATTAAACTCTGCAGTGAAGGCTCCATTAGAATAAATCTACCCAAAGTAGCTATTTATATGCTTCTCTGTACATTTCTAAATATAAAGGAAATGGTTTCAATAGAACATTTTAGTTAATTTTTTTTAATGGATGCAGAATCTTGAATTTGCAGAGTGGTTATAATCCCTCTGTGCCACTTGAATGGTAGGCCTGTATGAGAAGCTCTGAGTGCCGTAAGTCATCAACAGAGGAAAGAATCATTTCTCTACAGCTCCAGATCTGAGGATTATTCATTTAATGTTCATAAAAGGGTTCTTTTATATGGCGTAGTGTAAACTATGTTGGAATAATAACCTAAAGATTAGTCGTTCAAATCTATGGGAGCAATTGGTTGTTGCTCCAAGGGAGAAAAATGAGGCAGTGACCTCCTTAGAGGGTTGTAGCCTCCAACTCCCTGTGGAGGGTTGAATTGACTGACTAGCACTGAGTTTGGCTTGGTTATAGTAATCATAAGGGACACTGGTAGTGCAATGGTTTAGCACTTAGCTGTTAGCCTGAATATTGAGGGTTCAGACACACCTAACAGCTTTGTGGTAAAAAGACCTGGGATTCTTCTCCATGGAAAGCCTATACTATTGTATGAGGCAGTCGATCTCTGTATACGGTGCTGTTATGAGTTGGCTCCAGGTCATCCAGCCACAACAACACAGTAATCATAAATGTTCTTGAAAAGTTCAAAGAAACAGTCTCTCCAGCTGCCTCTTGTCAGATAAGCACTTCTTTCCACTTCATAAAGAGAAGAACTGAGGCCCAAAGTCAACTGCCATGGATTTCACAGTGAATAAAAGGAGAAGTTATGAAAACGTGGTATCCATTCAAAGGAGCTGTCTTTGACAAAGAAAATAAGGATGACAATGGATTGTGGTACAGATAACCCCAATTTCCTGCCACTGTCTATTATCTGCATAGTATATGGAGAAAATTCTGTTCTCTCAAAGAATATTTTTTAGTCAACTGGAGTATGAATAGAACTGTGTATAGTCATCTCTATGATAAAAGATTCTGCATAGGAAAATTCACTCCCTCAGCATTTAACAAGTTGTGTAACAATGGAATAATGCTAAATGATATATGTTAAAATAAACATAACTCCACTGAGATTTTGGTGGGGAAATTTAGGTTGGTCTTACGTTTAGTGAAAAGTTGAGTATTTGTGTCATATAGGAAGGAACTATTCAAACCTTACAAAAACTTAAAATTCAATAACCTCACAGAAATCCAATAAAGGTCAGTAATAAAAAGAGACAATAGATATATAGTTCAAATAACCTTTAATGTACCCTTTAAAATTGGTAAAAATCTCCAGAAATATAATTTCCATTTTATTTCTCTAAAATGTTATAAAGTGAAAATAAACGAGCAAAATGTCAAAAAAGAAATACTTAAATATCAAATTGTCAATGATTTAAAAAAGGAGTAATTGATTTATAAATTCTCAAAGGTTCAGGATTTCACTGAAGTCTGATGAATACAGAATAGATTGACCAATAGTCTTGATTTTTCAGATAACACAAAAGTCTACCTGGGATTTTAAGTTTCTTTAGATAATTAGAGGAATCTTGTTAAAGTTTACTTAATAAGGAAATAGTATTTAAAGATTAATTCACGCTGTGAGTAGTAAAAACAGGCCACCAACTGACCTCCAACTCTTTTACCTTCAAGTCAGTGTGACTCATGTGAACCCATGTTTTGAGAGTTGAATTGTACTCCACAGGATTTTCTTGGCTACATTTTTTTGGAAGTACATCGCCCCACATATGTTTGAAGCTCCTCTAAAGTAATGCAAACTTCCAATTTTTTTCTGTTTGTAGCGGTGTGCTAAATACTTCCAAACACACAGGAACTGCCTCTGGTCCTCCATTTATCTTCTAATTAAACTTCAGAAATAACAAGAAACAAGCACAAAGTCCCTGCCCCCCAACTCTCCATGATCTCTCAGTAAGCCCCTGGCCATGTTTCCCTGTGACAGAGTCATGCACCATTTTCCTCCTATATTGTCCTTTAGCTACACTCACTTTAAGTTTCTAGTGAGCTGCAGGTTCCTACTTGGAGTCTTGTGCACATTGTGGTTGTTGTTAGGTGATGTCTTGTTGGCTGTGCCCCATAGCAACCGTATGAACAAAAAGATCTGACCTTGCTCTCCTCTCCTGACAGCATGTTGGAAGGCTTGTGTTTACCCTTGTCTTTCCAAGGGTCCTGTACCCCTTTATTCTTTTTCACTTTAACTATGTCTCTAGATTTACTAGCTTTGTTCTGTCTTAATACTTTAGTAGCCTGTTTTCGCTTACTAAGAAAAATTTTGCTAAAGAATAAAATTTTCCAAAAAAAATTAAAAATATCTGAACCTTGCTTGACCTATCTAGCTGAGCGTGAGCCTGTGTTTCAGTGAGTATGTCAGTTTATCTCTTTGAAGGTCTTCCATTTTCCTCTCTTTCAACTTGACTCTCAACCCTTTCCCACCAATATGTCTTTTACCAAGGACGGACCTCCTCTGATAGGATGCTCAAAGTGTATGTGAGATGAAGTGTCACCATTCTTGCCTCTTAAAAAGCACACTGGTTTAAGGAGCACTCTGGTTGCTCTTCCTCCAAAACAAATGTGTTTATTCCTTTGGCACTCTGTAGGACAGTCAGTTCTCTTTTTTCAACACCACTACTCCAAAGGCATTGATTCTTCTGTCATTCAAATTCCATTCTTTGATAACCAAATGTTGATTAAAGATGTATCCATAGAGCAGATTTCACTCCACTAACCAAGTTTTCCTTTCCAGTTAATTAAACACAAACCACTTAACATACTATCCTATAAAAAGTTAAATTTACTGCAAAGAGAGTAATAAACAAATTTAAAATCCAGTATGAAAGGTTTTTTTAATCATGTCTTGCATTGGCGATACTTTTACTTCCTTTCATTAATGAGGAGAGCCACATTTGACTGTTGAGGAAGTGGATGGAACTGAGACATAAAATGGACAAGTCTGATGACTTTAATTTTTTTAAAAGGAGCTTTACATATTGATTTATGAGCCAGTTTATGAAAGACTGTTGAATTTAAGTAATTTTATGAGACTATTTTTAAAAAATCAGGAATTCGGAATTATAATGAATATCTAAGGTTATTTCCAGTGATATGATAACTTTTTCTTAGTCTCTTTGATTTTCTTTTGTAAAAGCATCGATGATGGCTGAAATTTAATATTTCTGAAGTCCTATTAAAGCTTTCAATTGAATGACTCTCTGTAGAAAATTCAAATATGTCATTGTTAATTCTCAAGAGCTTTTTAAGAATCACTTAGTGTTTATAAAGTACTGCAAGATGAAAATTATGATGTAAGAAATAAGCATGAAATCTAATTTCCATTTATTAAAGGAAAACATGCTCTGCTAGAGCTCTGTCTGTGGATGCATAATTTTTAAATATCATTTCACTGAACTTCTTTAAAAAGTTCACTGAGGCATGGCACAATATTCAAGCACTCTCACAATCTTTCTTCTCTCTCTTTTCCTCTAGTTTTTCCTTTAATGCCAAGTCTTAGGAACTCTCATTTCCTCTCCTATCAGTGAAAATGAGAGTTATGTTGGCATAATCAGTAGGGTTTCACTACCAACCCAAAGAGTACATCTCTGACAGTTCATATCCACCAACAGTACTGCAGGACAAAGACAACCACTCTCCTGGTACAGCCTTGAATATCTAATACAGGGTCAGCTGGAAGTGTGATCTAACTCAATAGCAATGAAAGAGAAAGAGAGATTGCGAGAGAGAGAGGGAAGCAGGGCCATAATGAGTTAGAGTCCCTTCAGTGATGGGGAATTTGGGTTTTGTTTTATAGTCTAAAAAGCGAACGATATCTTCAGTTTGTTTGCAAGTGAAATTAGTTATTTGTACACTTTTTATCATAACTTCAAGGAAATAAGTGGAATCTTTTTATTAAATAATGATATATGTAAATATTTAAAATAATACCAAAAGAATGAAATTGTTGTTGCTCTTTTTATGCCCTCATGTTGGAGCTCACTCATAGTTGACCTTCCAGTAGGTTCTCAAAGATAATAAATTGCAGGAGAGGAGATTTTCCATCTTTCTTCCACTGAGAAGTTAGTGGATTCAAACCACAGTCCTAGTTGGAAAGAATTTTTGCATCATCTGTGATGGCTCTTGTGGATATTGAAAATTAGTACTGCTAAAGGAGCTGCACTGCCCCATCAAATGCACAAAGTTCGAATCCACCAGCTGCTCCACAGGAGAAAGATGGACAGTTGCCTCCCATATGGTTTACTGCCTCTAAAAACCCGCAGGAGAGTCAGCAATGGGTCAGTTCTTACATAGTGCTACATGACAACCACAAATTACTGTTAATGAAGGTTATGACAAAATGGTTGGATTCCATTTCTCAGACAAAGGGAGTTAATGTGGCTTTGGTTGTGAACTTTCCTCTCTTAGACTTTCTCCACACCCCTACCCACATCCTGCTTTTCTTTTATAAGGGAGCAACATAAGGGGAAACAAAGCAAATGAAAACCAGTCTGTTGCCCTCCATTTTTGTACGTGGCTTTGGACTCTCTTAAGTGTGTAGAATAGGACCATATCTACAACTTTTTAATTCTTTGTACAGATATGCCAACAAAAGCTACATTTTTAAACAGGGAACAGACATGGCAAAAACACTAATCGAAACTGAAGCAGCCACCTAACCAAAAATGCAGTCATAAAAAACCAGAATACTAGAAGAAAATGTCTTGTTCTGAATAAGGCAATTAAAGAAAAACAGACAGTATTAGGGGATGAGCATGTCTTTGGCATGTCTGTCTTCCTTTACCTTTTTGTCCTTTTAACCTCCAATAAAGAGTTGGTAACAAGAGAAAGATCAACATTCCAATTCTCAGTACTTGTGGGGTCACTACACACAGTGACAGAGGGGTTCATGTTTCTCACTCATTTATCCACTCAAAATGGCAATGTTTGTCTTTAAACAAATCCAATCTGGCATCATCATCTTTCAAATTTATTTGATCTCATAATATTTTTCCCCTCCCTAAAACACCGCTACCATTTTTTTCTAGAACTGCTGTTCCATGAAATACACTTTGAGTTACAAAGCTTTAAATAGTCATATCCAGTTACACATTCAACCATGTTAACAAGATAGCATGTGCTATCTTTTTTTTTTTTAAAAAAAAAAACACTTTCCTTCAGAAAAACTCAAACACAAATTGCTTTTTTCTAAATGTATCTCTCTTTCATCTATCAGGAACTATATCCCTGACCCTAAAAATATCAGATAGCTAAGGACTATGTGTGGATGGTATTAAACAAATTTTCTCCTAAAAAAAATTAGAAGAGTAGAGAAAGTAAACAGAAAACTCATATAACACTCTCTTTTTTCACTGTATGATTCAGATTATTTCTTTCTTAAGTTTATAGTTCAAATGCTCTCTGAGCCCTTCTTCATATCATCCAGGCCAGACAAGCTTATAAATATTTTAAATTCTAAAATTTAGTGCACTTTATTATTTATCTGTACTTCTTGTTACTGGCCTGGATGCAAAGGACTGTTTTAAATGCATGGACCTGTGAAATAGAAATAAGTTGAAGTTAGCCTGTGATCTTGACTATGTACTGGGGATATTACTTTTCTTCCTATTTGACAATTGGCAGCATCAGGATGGATGGTGAAGAGATGGAGATTGTTAACAACTTTAGTATGCTTGGCTCCACAGTCAACACTCTTGGCAGCAGTAGCCAGGAAATAAAAAAATGTATTGCGATGGCAAAGTCTGCTGTTAGGGACCTCTCCAGGGTACTGAAGAGCAATGATGTCACACTGGAGACTAAGGTGCATCTGATACAGGCTATGGCCTTTGCAATCACTTGTTATGCATCAGAGAGTTGGACAAGGACTAGGGAGGATAGAAGGAGAATTGATGCCTTTAAGTTGTGGTGCTGGAGAAGAGTATTGAATGTACCATGGACTGCCAAGAAAACAAACATATTCATCCTAGAGAGGGTTAAATCAGGCTGCTCCTTGGAGGCAAGGATTCTGGGGCTTCGCCTGACATACTTTGGACATGTTGTAAGGAGGGAGAGGGACATCATGCTTGGGAGGGTGGAGGGATGGCGCAAGAGGGCAAGGCCCTCTATGAGTGAATTGATTCAGTGACTGGGGTAATCAGGATGGGTGTGTCAGAGGCAGTATGATTGGCACAGGATAGAGCAGAGTTTAGGGCTGTTGCCCATAGGGTCACTATGAGTCGCAAGCGACTCGACAGCACATAACAACAATTGACAAAGTAGAGGCAGACTGAAATCTGTGAAAGAATTTATGAGGGAGGATTTAGAGATTTAAAGCAAAGAAACAAAGTTACTTTGTATAATCTTTGGGGGGGGTGGAGGAAGGACACTCAGCATTGAAAATTGGCCTGGCTCCACATAATGGTCCATGATTTAGTGCTGAGTTTCCCCACTATAATATTGTTGATTTTCAGTGCTGTCAACTCTAATTCATTGTGACTCTGTAAACAACAGATCCACATCTTGCCCTATTCTGCATCATGCTCATGACGTCTGTCCTTCTCAAGATCATTGTCACAGTCATTGTGTCAATCCATTGGGCTGAGGATCTTTTCCTCTTTCACTGACTCACCACTTTGCTGGGCAGCATGATTTAATTTTCCAAGGACTGGTACCTCCTAATATGCCCAAAGTGTGTGAGATGAAATTTCACCATCCTTGCATCTAAGGAACACCCAGTTTGCATTTCTATAAGGCAAGTCTGTTGCTTCTTTTGGCACACTATAGAATGTTCAGTAATCTTTGCCAATACCGCCATTCAAAGGGATGGATTCCTCTTCTGGATTACTTATTCATTGTCCAGCTCTCAATGGATATGAAGCAATGGATACCTTATGCTTTAAATTAACATACTTGCTCTTCAGCCTTTTAAAGAAGTCTTTGGCACAACTTTTGATGTCTTGACTTCTGCTGATTTGCATGTTATGAACCAAGTAAAAGAAAGTTCCGACATCTTCACCTTCTGGTTTCTGGCCTTCTTTGGTAGCTTTATTTTCTACTAGCATCATCTACATAACATAGGTTGTTGAAGTGAAATAACATGGGATTTTTCTCCAAGCTAACATGTAAAGGAGAACAATCGAGTAGCTCATTTCTGGAAATGTATCTATCCCCAGAAATTGACACTGCTGTTTGCAAATGTTAAAAATAAATCAGTAAATTAAAGTAACTTGAAATGTTATACACATGATAATACATTTTCAATTTCAGCCTGTCTTAGATAATGTGTGTCTCAGTTTCCGTAAATATTAACTGCTGGTAATAATGTACCTGACTATTTATAATGCAAAGTTTTACCTACAACTACTTAGTTTTAAATAGTGGTAACTATCACCAATTATATAGGAAAAGTTAAAACTATTTTTCTATAAGTTGTAATTTTCTCAGTTTGGGCTTATTTTTGCTTCATAGACTTCATTTTTAGAATGGTTTTGTTTTTAAAACAGTCTTTAAATGGTTGAGTAGTTAAGAGAGTACTTCCTCCCAGATGCCGTCTAAGCTCGTAAGCCACCAGAAATCTTTGTTCTAACTGTACTGCTTATATTGGTGTATGGGGTTTTGGTTGATTTGTTTAGAAGGATGAGAAATAAGGGTTTTAATTATAATAGAAGGAAAAGAAGTAAATTTTGATTCCCATTTGTATTACTTTGGAGTAATTATGGAACTTCTGAAATTGGGTCTAGGGCCATTAATGAGCAATGTCTTATTTAAAACAATAAAGATCATTGGCAGGATAATGGATTTTTCAGCTCTGTTGATAGATTTCTTGACATTTTGATCTAGTAGAAAGTTTCCCACATCTATAAATATAGTTCCCACGAGGCAAGATTTCTTTTGCCAGGGAGTATGATTTTAGATATGGGCAAAAGAAATCCATAAAGCTAGGTGATGGACTTAAAAGTATCAATATACAAAGTTTCCCAGCAGCTCTGTTTTATCTCTGCCACCCAAATAAACTGCAGCTAAATTGTGGAAATTAATCACATTGAAGTCTTGGACTGTGATAAGGATTCCATCACTCTATTTCATTTATTTGGGGCTAGGAAAAAAAATCTATTGAAATTTTCTTAGTTGACCTTTTGCTGTTATTAAAGCAAGATGTGTCATGACATTATACTTCATTATTAATGTCCTGTTAATGAAATGAAGATGTAATCCTCTGACTGGGTCCATCATATATAATTTCTTAGCTGAATGGATTGAGGTCGGAAAGCCAATATTATTTCTTCAATAGATTGGCCCTTATTTTCCTATGTTCCCATGAAAAATGGGTGTGTCCCCTTGCCAATCAAACATTTTTGATACTTTGTATTATAATTTCCTGTTTTGTCTCATTTATAAAATAAATGTACCTCTTTATTATTAAGTAGCACTTTTTATAACATTTTATTTTCCCTTGATGCTATAGGTTGATAATGCAAAGTCACAAAAATAAGAAATACTTTGACTTTTCCATTTATATGATATTTTGATTTGTGATCATTGATAAATAAATACAGTATGTCTTAATATTAAATATTTGGCATCTTTAAATCTTTAACGTTCTGTTCAGACTGTTTGACAAAACCAGACCAATTAGCTTGAACAGAAATCATTTGAAAGTGAATAAAAATGTAGCTAAACATCAAATACAGGTCTAGTATAAAATATAAATTTTTAATTGCATAAAAAGAACTGTACTAGTTCAAAACCACTTCATTCAAGTATTCAGGCCACTAAATATAATTTGACAATACTTTAATAAAATGTTCTGCAATCCCAGACATGTGGTTTGAGGCTACCAGCTGCTCCATGGGAGAAGGATGAGCAATCTCCTCCCTTGTAATTTACTGCCTCTGAAATCTGATGGAGAGTCAGCTATGGGTCAGGTCCCACTCTATGATGCACAACAGCAACAACAAAAATAAAATTACTGTATCAGAATTGACAAAATATACTGATGTAAGTATAATGGGCTGCCAAGAAAACAGACAGATTCATCCTAGAGAGGGTTAAACCGGAATGCTCCTTGGAGGCGAGGATTCTGAGGCCTTGTCTGACATAATTTGGACATGTTGTAGGGAGAGACCAGTCCTTGGAGAGGGACATCATGCTTGGGAGGGTGGAGGGATGGCGTAGGAGGGGTAGGCCCTCTATGAGGTGGATTGATTCAGTGACTGGGGTAATTGGGATGGGTGTATCAGAGACAGTGCAACTGGCACAGGACAGAGCAGAGTTTAGGGTGGTTGTATATAGGGTCACTATGAGTTGCAAGCGAGTTCATGGCACATAACAACAACAATTTGCTCACATCCATAGTATGCCTGTATTTTATTTTTTACTATGCCTTTTTTCAGTTTATGATGTTTCTGTTCATCCTAATTAGTCAGATTTTCCCTCACGTGCACTCACCCTGTCCTTTATTTCTTTAGTGAGAAAGTTGCAGACCTTCTGTTTTATATTAAAGGCTTTTTTCCCCTCTGGGTTTTTTTTGTTTATTTGTTTGTTTTAGCAAGAAATAAAGCATCAAGTAAAAATCTAGTCTAATTAGAAGTGCTTTATGACTACTTCAAAAGATGTTTCTTGCCTTCGTTGAAACATTGTAAAAATCCTGAGACAACGTTCATGGAAAATACACTATAAAATATAGAAATCATGAAATTTCTTTAAAGATCGTATTTTTAAAGATCATAATATTTACTGTGTTCTAGAAATCTGAAGGCTAATGTCACAAAGACACCTCCCTTGCATCACTCTTCAGCTCTATGCTAAGAGGTGTCTTAGTTCTATGTTTCCATTGGTTATAAATCAAGGGGCACTTTGAGTATAAGTTGATAAATTCGTTTGCTATCCCAGTAGCTTGAAGGTGTTAATTTGACTCTGATTTACCCTTAGAATTAATGAACAGTATCAACCTAGTGTCTTATGTCATTAGTGATCAATCTTCACATTTTTAGATTGCCTTAAAAATGCCAAACCTAGAATTAGACCGTTTATCCAAAGCTGTCTCTGTAATCAGTTCTTTATCCCTACACTATTCACAAGAGTAGTATTCAAGCAATCACAGTGCTTATAATTTGTCTTTTATTTATTAACTGTTTACTAAGGAATCTTTCTTCTCATTAGACCTCAATTACCTACTTTCAAAAATGCTTCAAAGTTCACCTTGAAGCAAGATTCATGAAGTATTAGAAGATACAGTTGGGTTATTAAAAACTAAAAAATCTTATTACCATTGAATTCTTTCTAACATATGGTACTACAGAGAAGAACTTGACCAAATAGAGTTTTAGAATATCTATTTCTAAATTTAAGAGAAATACACTGGGAGGATTTTATTTTTAACTCACTAGTTGATGGCTCCTTTGTTAAATTTCCTGTTCGTATTTTTTCCCCATCAAAAGAATTTTATAATATTTTAGTTTTCCAGTTATTCCTAAACATTTTAATGAGTTATCACACAACATAACTATCATTATCAACACAATAGCAACATAATTAGAATAAAATACATATACAAATTTACATTTATTTCAGAGGGGACTCCTTTTTATTATTAATTTTAATGTAAATTTACAGAGACTTTGGATTTCCATTCATTCATTGCTGCACTTTTCTCCCTGCCCACCACTCCCGCTAGTACACTCTTCTCTTTGAAAAGTAAAGGAAAGATTCTTTCATTATTTTATAATCCCTCGCCCCAGGTCCACTCCACTTTGCAGCCTTCGTTCTGGACTCCTGTCATGAAAATAATACCTAATCACATATCCCTGTTAAACAGTTTTCTCCCTCATCTGTTTCAATGCACTATACATTATTTATCACCTCTTTCTCAGTCTCCCCCCAACCCGATGTCAGTCCTATTTTATAATAGTGGCACTATGCAGCATTTGGCCTTTTGTGACTGAGATCCTTCCCTCACCATAATGTCCTCTAGGGTCACCAATTTTGAGTAATATTTCATGAGTTCCTTGTTTTTCAAGGCAGCATAGTATTCCATTGTGTGAATATACCATGGCTTCTCTGTCCATTCGTTTGTTGGTGGGCACTTAGGTTGTTTCCAACTCCTTACTATTGTGAACAAAGCCACGATAAACATGGGTGTACATTTATCTTCTTGGATGGCAGTTATGTTCTGTTTGGGGTATATTTCCTGTAGTAGAATTGCTGGGTCAAATGGTATCTCTGTTTGCATCGTTTTGCCAAAGTGCCACACTGCCTTCCACAGTGGTTGCACCATTTTACACATCCACTGACAGGGAATAAGGGTTCCAGTTTCTCCACAACCTCTCCAGCATTTGTTACTTGCTGTTCTGCTAAATTTTGTTATTCTTACTGAGGTGAGATTATATCTAATAGTTGTTTTGATTTTCATCTCTCTTAGAGCTAGGGATTTTGAACATTTCTTCATGTGCTTGTTGGCCATCTGAATGTCTTCTTTGGTGAAGTATCTGTTCATATCCTTTGCCCATTTTTCAATTGGATTATTTACCTTTATCTTGGTGTGGTGTTCAAGTATTTTATAAATTCTAGCTATAACTCCCTCATCTGACATGTCATTACCAAATATTTATCTTCTCCTGGTTGCAGGTTTTTCAGAATGCTTGGAAGACTGTTTATATTGTGGATTATGAATTCTAGAGTTCTTCCAAGCTTTTCTTTAATTAAATTTGTAGTCCTTGGTTATAGTTGTACGTCCATGATCCACCTAGAGTTGTTTTTTGTGTATGGAATGAGGTGTGGATCTTGCTTGAGTCTTCTGCAGATAGTTTCCCAATTTTGCCAAAATTTTGCCAATTTGTTAAAAAGGCTGTCATTTCCCCACTTAACTGATTTCATCTCCTTGTCAAAAATCAGTTGAGCATAGCTAGATGGGCTGATTTCTGGGCTCTCAATTCTATTCCATTGATCTATGTGTCTGTCATTGTATCAGTGCCATGCGGTCTTAACCACCACTGCAGTGTAGTAGGATTTGCAATCAGGGAGTGACATGCATCCTACCTTTTTTCTGTTTTTAAGAAGTGCTTTGCTTATTCGGGACCTCTTTCCATTCCAAATGAAACTAGAGATTGCCTTTTCCATCTCGTTGAAGAATAGGATTGGTATTTGTGTTGGGATTGCATTGAACATGTAAATTGCCTTTGGTAGTATTGCCATTTTCATAATATCTTCCTATCCATGCTCAAGCGGTATTCTTCCACTTCTCCAGGTCTCTTTTTGTTTCTTCAGTAATGTTTTGTAATTTACTTTGAACAGATCCATTGTGCTTCTGGTTAGATTTACTCCCAAGTATTTAATCTTATGATTAGCCATTGTGAAGGGCTTTGTTTTTCTTCGCTCCCACTCTGTATTCTCTTTGTCACCGTAGAGAAATCCAACTGTTTTTTTTGTATGTTGATCTTGTATCTTGCTACTTTGCTGAATGGTCAACTATGTCCCCATAGTTTTCTTGCTTAGTCTTTAGGGTTTTCTAAGTATACTATCATATCAATCAGAGGGGACTTTTAGTTTATAGGGAAGAGGTTTGATAAGATCACAAATAGTAATGTAAATTGCATGGTGAGTTCAGCTGTAATGGAATGTAGATATAAGTATCCAAAACACACCTTGTTAAGTCAAATCATAAAATAAACGTCATAAAAATTGAGAAGAAAATGGATTTAGTATAATATTTAATTTGTAATTGAAGACACACATAGAGAAATTGAAACACTTTAAGACAGTAGCATGGTTTTATATTTACAATGATTAAAATATATACATATAAATGTATAACTTTAGACATATTTCTGAGACATCATGCTAGAAAAAGTGGACAGTCAATAAAAAAAGAGGAAGTTCTTCGACAAGATTGATTCAAACAGTGATGTAAACAGTGAGCTTAAGTGTGTCATAGATGTTGAGGATAACACAGGGTCGATGAAGGCTCATATCTATTCATAGGGTTACAAGTCATCCTCTCTTTGACCACCCCTAACAACAAAAACTGCTACTTTGTAAAAAGAAATTCTACTCAAAGTACGGTTAATCAATAAATTTTTTATTTTTTTTCCATACACTGTTATGTTACATCTTGACTTATGTAACAACATGGCTTGCTCATGCAAAACCTCACTTTGCATAGAGAGCTAACACATGATTTGGAAGTAATAGCAGTATCGTAACATCACTTTGGTTTGCCCCAATATTTTAGATTTTTTAATTTGTCTGCTTAGCTGCGCTTGATTGCTAGTGTTTGTGCTTTTGGATAAGTCAGTACAAGCAGACATGGGATTCTCTACTTGATGAATGAATAAACGAATGAATTAAAGGAGCAGGGGGAAGTTGGGACATGGAAAATATATTCAACCCACCCTATATACTCTGTGATGGCTTTTTTAAAGAGCAAAAGTCTCCCGTGATGTGTTACTATACTCTGAGGGAAGTTAACAAATATTGCAAGGGAATAAGCTTTGAAAGACTTCAGTGCTGCTGTGGTCCTTGTACTGTGCTTTCATATTCTGGAGCTAGACTCCAGTGTGCAGGGTAAAAAGAAAAAAATAGCTTTGAGCTTGAACTTCATAGTCACTGTGGGATATTCAAGAAGGAGACCAATGGAGAGAAAGATAATATAGGCATAACTTTGAACTTTTTCTGGGTTTTACTTGCCTGAAACCAAGTGAGAGTCACTCTGACACCTTATTATTACTTACTCTTTTTCCATGTAGAGAAAAGTGCACCATATTCCTTGTTGATAAAAGTGAAAAGGAGTTCATACATGAGAGAGAAGGTGGACTTAAGTTTAACATGTAAAAGAAGTACAGTAAGGCAAGATCTAACCCGTGCCTCAGCTTGGAGACCATGTTCAAATACAAGTGTTTCCTTTTCCTCAGTTTCAAATTAAATGTTTCTTCTTATACTTCTAAAGCACATTTTAAGTTGTGTGATATTTAACTGTTTTCTGTTCCTCATTGTGAGATGAGGACCATGCACAATTCTACATTTTTCTTGTGGTTTTTTTGTGCTACTGAATCTATTCTGACTTGTATTATCCTGTGTATTGTATTTTATATGACATACAAAAATATGCTTCATTATGCCAGTTGAAATGGGGAATTAGAAACACGTAGTCACTGAAATTATGGAATTTGCACTCTATTGAGTTACTTCCAAAAAAGCAAAAACAAACCCATTGCTGTCAAGTGGATTCTGACTGATGACAACACTAGAGAATTTCTCCAAATGATTTCCAAGACTCCAAATCTTTATAGAAACACACTGGCACATCTTATGCCCATAGAATGGCAGGGTAGATCATCTTACTGACTTTTCAGTTTTCAGCAGAGTTGTTACCACTCTACCACCAGAGTCTCCCCTCAGTGAAGTGCACAGCTGTTAATGTAGAAAAGTAAGAAATCTGCTTGAAAGTTTCAATCAGAAAGAAAGAGAATTTCTTAGAAGATGTATTTTTTAGAAGATATATTTTATAAATGCATATTTCACAGCATTTGTCTTTTAAAAAATGTACTTTGGGTGAAATTTTTTTATTATTTGGGTGAAACTCGATTTGGAAAAATTAATTTCCATTTAACAACTCATATATTGTTAGTTGTACTCTTACTGCATGTTATTGTGTCCAATAATGTTTACTTTTGTTTACCTTTAACTTTTGTGCTTTTTCTGGTACTGCCTTTCAAGATCATTTTGTATTGATTTCTCCTATTGTATATTGCCCTACCCATCATTCGGTTTTAATGTAAGCATTTTCAAGATAGTGATACTTAAAAATAGCAATTAAAGAATAAAGAGGAGCAAAAGCAAGAGAGGGTAATCTCTATACAATTGTGAATTGTTTCAAGATCTTTTAAAACCTTTTTTATTTCTACCATTATTCACTTTTATACAAGCATTCATACACATTGCTTCATCCATATACATTTTGTTTTATCTAAACATTTAAGTACTTTGTGCTTTATATAATTAATTACTATTGATCTACTTTTGTTTCCTCATCTCCTAAAATCTTATTGCACCTTACCTATTCCTTTACCTCCCACTAATCTCTGCTGTCCTAGTTATTTCCTCTTCATATATATATATATTCATTCCCCAATTTTCTAATACTGAATTAAAAGAACAGAAGGAAGACTGATATAACAGGAGACTAGCAGGTTGGTATGAAGGACAATAATGGAGGTCAGAGAAGAGCAGCCTGGAGCCTGTTTGTGAGTAGTAAAGGAGTTTGGTTTTTATTAGGATAAAGTGCATGCTTAACATAAGGCCATTGAGTTTATGTAAATTACATGTGTACACATACATAAATGTACCCCTGCTCTTCCGTGAATTCCAACTTATGGGACCCTCGATCAGGTTTCTGATGCTCTAAATCTTAATGAGGAGGGACTATCTTATCACTTAAACTGCTAGGTTTTGGGATAGCTGTACAATACACTTATCTACAATTCTACAAGAGATGCAAGCTCTGGTGGCCTAGTGGTAAGGAGTTGTGCTGCTAACCCAGAGGTAGGTGGTTTAAATTCACCAGTCCCTGCAAGAGAGAGAGATGAACAGTCCCTTATTATGCAATTTATTGTCTCTTAAAAGTTGTTGGAGGGTCAGTTGATTCTGACTTGATGGCAACGAGTGTGAATTTATATGTGTGTGTGTGTATATATAT
>NW_006400044.1:2126791-2227938 GCF_000299155.1 Elephantulus edwardii | reverse complement strand
ATCCTGGCATCTGTAATTATTTAGTTTAATTGGACAGGTGGGGGGGAAGCTGATAATAGAAATGTGTAGCTGTGTGATAAGAAAAGTATAGTAGAGTGTTGCTAGTAAATTCTAAGCAGTGAATACCCTTGTGTTTGCACAATTGTAAAAACATTTTTAAATTTTTTCCCTCTTTTATATTTGAAAATATTCATAATGCTCAAATATTAAGCAAATCTTTATAAAAGATAATATGGAAGAAGAAAATACCCTGAAACCTCTCATAACCAGTATGAATGAGTATATTAGCACATTATCATTTGGTTCTTCTTCCACAGATTTTTCATTTTTAAAGAATTTACACTTTAAAAAAAAATTAACATGAAAATATTCTAAAATATCTCGAATCATTTGCATCATTTTATGTCACTTAAGCTATCAAATATTTGGCAAGGTATTTCTTTGAGGAAATAGACAGAAATGTTAGAATAGAAACTCATCAATCTTCATCTGTCCACCAAGTGCCTGTCAATACGGCAGGAACAAACCAGAGGAATCTGTTACCACCTAATAATGATTTAGGTTTCTTTTTTTTCTTTCTTTCATTTTTTTTAGGTTTCTGGGGGATTTAAATGACTGATTAAGATTATCAGTGCTATGTAGTGTAGCTTCTAACTTAGCTTTTTGTAAAATTTTAAGTAATATCAACTCAAGTCTGTAGAAGAGAGATTATTTGCTTTTTTGATGGGTTGTGGTGACTCACCATATTGTTTCACTGATAAATTGCTGCATCAAAGAATCACACTAAAAATCCTGTGCTTGAACTCTCTGTGTTTTCTGTAAAAACATTTCCCTTTTATTGATGTTTGTTCTCATTGACATTTTCAGGTCAGAAGACAGTGTTTCTTTATTAAATCTGTAAATCAGAGATATTTAATTGGTTCTAGAAACTTCTGAGTGTTTTTGACCTATCCCTATCTAAAACAAGGTTCTGACCAACTACTGTGAAATCTGCTTTTCCAAAAAGGCTGGAGGTGAACTATTACAGCATGCTCTTTATAAGTAGTCAGTCGCTTATTGCTTTAAAAGCACTGACTTTCTTCATGTAGGAAAAATGCCAAAACCAGTGTTATACCTGTACCTACATGCATAAAGAGACAGTTTAACAATTTTAAAAAATACATATATGGTTATCATCTTTTTCCCCCTCCTGAAAAACCTCAGGACTCTTTAAAAATAAAAGAAGGCTTACGTTTTTACAACTGAACTTATTTTTATTCTCCATGTGACACAGAAATAATTAGGTGATTGTTGGCATTAGCGACTGTGCTAAGATCAATGATACTGCAGGGACGATGGAAGCTGACTTTCATAATGAGAGCAAATGGCCCGGAGTCTACAAGAAATTGAAGGGAATCTTTTTTTTTAGGGTAGCATCATTACTAATTAAAATCTAAGAATCAGTACCCAAATTGTTCAGGAAACCTGACTGCTGATTGCAAAGCTATGCTTAAGGGTCATTCCAATTTCTAAACTACCTTCACTGCATCTTTTTAAGAAATGTCTCCAGAGCTGCATAACATCATTTGTATTCATTTCCAAGTACATCTCTCTCATTAGCTTTCTTTGGTCTTCTGTTCTGGTTCTTGACATCATTATTACTTGATGTGGGATGTTGAGAAGTGAGGAACTAAGTTGTTCAGAAACCAAGCCAATGGCAAGTGCTTTCTAGACTGGAGAATGTAGAGTCATTTATCCTCATTATTATCACTAAAAAACTGTAGGTCACAAGTATCTTAAGTCTCGTGCATTTCAGCATTTTCTACTAAATTGGGGTTGATTAAAATGTCTCATTTAAAAGTATTTCTTTTCAATATTCATATATATATGTATATATTCACACACCCCCATCTCTCAAGGAGTTATTATTCTCTTTTTTTGAAGAGCAAATCAGAATGAGTTTTCAAAAAAATCATTTAAGAGAACTGACATATATAGGCCATACTTCCCTTTTACTATATTTGAGAAGGAGGAAGAAGACCATCAAGAGAATTATACCTTTACAATGGTGTTCCATGGAAAGGCTATCTTCCACTTTAAAATAGCATTAGATTTGTTTTAGATTTTTACCTCTTATTCTCTTCATATTTTCAAATAGGGAAATCAGTTTCCATTTTTGTTTCTACCCTACATCTCTCCCTGTTTGGTTCTGAAGCTGTTGTGCATAGTTATTACCTGGGGAGGTTATTTAATTAAAAATGTATTTCATGATCCTCTTGCCAAACATTTTTAGTAAGCTCACATTGAGACACAGATATCGGATTCTGAGGCATGTGTTCCTTGAATGCATTTGGGGAAAGCAGAACCAAAAAACTCCTCTGCTTTTTACCTTTACTGGAGAGTGTTAAACGAACAAGGAAGGAATGCTGCATAACCATAGACAAGAGGAACAAGACTGCAGCACTGGGCTTTGCCAAGTCAAGAAGGTTGAGTAAGAGTTAACTAGTCACACAATAGAAAGCATTTGGAGGTGAGAAGTGAAGCCATTTTGGATGTTATTAGATGCCATTGAACTTTCCCCCTTCTGCTCTCTCCCATTGGCGATTCTATGTGTTATACAGTAGAACTGTTCCGTAAAATTTTTATGACTGTAATCTTTATGGAAGCAGCTCACCAGGCCTTTCCTTCATAGAGTTCCTGCTTGTGTTTGAATTACAAACCTATAGGCTAGAATTGATTTCAGATGGCTTGCACTACCCAGGCTCAATCAATTGCTATGCATCTGAGTGCTGGACAGTGAATAAGGATGACAGGAGAAATGATGCCTTTCAGGTATAGTTCTGGAGGAGAGCACTGAATATCCCTTGGACTGCCAAAAGAACAAACCGATATGTCTTTAAAAAGCACAGCTGGAATGTGCCTTGGAGGGAGGGATGCCAAAGCTTCATCTCTTTTATTTTGGACAAGTTGCTAAAAGTGGTTATTTCTTGGAAAGAGACATCATGGTTGGAAAGGTGGAAAGGCGGTGAAAGAGACAAGGACCCTTAACAAGGTAGATTGACACATTGAGTACAGCAATGGGTGCACCTGTGTCGGAAATGATGAGTATGACACAGAATAGAGAGGGTTCAAATATGTAGTTCATAAGGTTGCTGTGAATCTTACTTGACTGGATAGTGTATAACAACAATAACAACCCAGGATCAAGGATATTGTAAGTAGATGTCAATTTAAATGGAATCCCTGAGTGAAGTAAATTCCTGAGTGCTAAAGAAAGATTGGAAGTTCAGATCCATCTAGCATCATCACAGGAAAGAAGGAATGGGCAATTTATTTTTACAAGTATCAGTCATTGAAAACCCCATTCTGATACACATTAGGCTATCGTGAACAAAGTCAGTAGCAAATAGTTTAAACTCACAGGAAAAAAACAGAGACGTATGAAGTAACGCTTCTTTCTACAATCCACAAATAGATCTATCTGTATGGAGAATGAAAGGTAAATGGTTGAGGAGGGGTGACATAATAATGACATTTGGGGCATGTTGTTGTTGTTGTTGTTGTTGTTGACTGCCATCATGTTGAGCACAACTGATAGCAACCCTATGAATAAAAGGCCTGAGGCCTTTCCATAACTTGTCATTTATCAAAGGTCATAGAGTTTCTAGAGGCATGTTGTTTAGGAATTGGACGCTACTCCTGGGCATGTTGCTAGCAGGGCCTATTTATTGTAGAGCGACATCATGCTTGGAAAGGTGAAGGAATGGCAAAGGAAGAAAGATGCACAACCAGGTGGAGTGATCCTTAGCAAGGGACTGACTGTGTCAGAGATTGTGAGGACGACATAAGATAGAACAGAGCTCAGATCGCTATGAGTCGTATTCAACAGCACCTACCAACAACAGGAGTACACTGAGATCACATTTTGGAATCCTTTTAGCCATATTAAGAAACATACAGCATTTTCCTGCTGGTTACCACCAGAATAGCAATAAGCAATATGCTCCCACCTCAGCTCCCCTTATTCTCTTTCATTTGCTGGGCTCTGTTCTGTATAATCTTGGGATAGCCTCATTTTAGAAGACTGATACTTCATAGGCAATGACCCAAAGCTGGGAATCTTATAGAAATACAAGGACATATGTAATATCTATGCTTTTGGAATATATTTTCTTTAAAATTAAGTGCTACCTAGTGATTCAAACAAATGTTTTCTTTGATTATATCTTATAAAAAAGGGGGGGGAGCCATGATGGTACAGTAAAGTAATATTCTTGGGCAAAAACAAAGAGGAAAACTTATCTAAACATCCAGCACTTGGTCCTCAAGTCTGTGCTTTTAATGCATGTATTATCTCTTCCGAAAGTTCAGGGGGTGTAGTCTATGGAATGCTGCTAACCGAGGGTGGAAGCAAGGGAGAATGATGGGAAGTTTCCTTCCATTTGATTTACAGCCTTGAAAAGGCAATGGAGGGTCACTTCCAACTCCTCCACCGTAAGTTTATTGTCTATTCAGTAACTCTACTTTTTGTTTGTTTTTGTAACCCAGCACTTCTGTATATTATTTTAAAATATCTGTTACAACATAAATTTAAATAAGTAAATAATAGCCAGAAAAAAAGCCCTGATACACATGTATGAGCATTTTGTCATCAGCTCTTCATTAAGTTAACCACACCTGCTTTCTCTCCCCAGGAGGGTATGTGTGTGATAAATTGTGTGCCTGTGTGTCAGGAATTTCCAGTCAAAAAATGAGGAGGAACTATAAATTGAAATGTAAGAAGACAGCTAACTTGACCTGGAGTTTGATATGTTGCCTGTACTGTTGAGAACACTGCTTTTTTGGCATACTTACTCATGTCAATCTACAAACATCTTGAAAGAGAAAGCTTTGAGCCTGCCAGGGAGAAACTTTTTTCTTTCTCTTTTTTCTCCATTTAACTTTGAAAGTGGGAGGATTTGATTTTTCTGATCTGCCAAATAACTGTCATCTC
Source organism: Elephantulus edwardii (assembly GCF_000299155.1). Lineage (NCBI taxonomy): Eukaryota > Metazoa > Chordata > Mammalia > Macroscelidea > Macroscelididae > Elephantulus > Elephantulus edwardii. Next base: position 2,222,966 of record NW_006400044.1, on the reverse strand, counting down.
ACAACTAGATTTTACTTCCTTTTGTTTGATTTCTTAATCTGGATTAAGTCCTGAATGAGAAAGAAGCTACCATTCCAAGTAGATAGGGCAAAGTAAAATTTTATCACTATAAATGGGCACAATCTGTGTCTTAATGATTAAGGAATAACCTCTAGTTTATCCATTTTTAAAAAAACTAGAATAAATGTTACTTAAAGTGGAAAATCAAAGTGCTATTTCAACTAGACCTCAATTGCTTAAAATAATCTTTAGAAACAGTTTCAGACATGTCATCTGAATGCTACCTTTAAAGTGCCACCTACTGAACTAAGAGAGGCTGTAATTAGCGATTTTACTTACATTTGGTCTAGGGAGTGCATAAAAGCTTGTTTAGGGTGGGTCTTGCTTTCTCAAATTGCCCTCCTTAAACAAACAGAGCAAAGAGAGAAAGCTTTTTAGATGTCTAACATGAAGCCATTACAAGAAGCTGAAAGTCAACTCATGAAAGAAAGAAACTGTTTAGGGGGTTTGTAGTTAAAGATCTGGGTGGTGCTGAAAGTAGAATGGCAGATAATAGACTCCTGGCAATGGGGCTGTCAGGAGACAGAAAACTGTAGCAGCTTTGTGGGAAAATAGAATTGCTAGGTTTGCCCACTTGACCTTTACTCTGAATAGATGGGTTTAAGAAGATCACAAAGAGCTTTACAAAAAATAAAAAGAAAGAAAAGTGGTCAGCTTAGTTCTTTTGGTGTCTGAAACTCCTTTTTTTTTTTTTTTTTTACTATGAGTCGTTTTAAGTTTGTCTCTTCATATCCTGAGGACATTGCTGGGAAACTCTATTACCATACAATGGGGTGCATATTGTAAATGAAAGCATTGCTCACTATATAGCTGTCATGTTTTCTGTGTTGCGGACTGAACTTACTGAACTTTGTGAGGAAGGATTACTGAAAAGGGACTCTGCTTATTGTGACTCCACAAAAGTCACTCCTGTCAATGTCATTCATCCATTAAAGCCCTCTCTGTGTTTCTGAGTGATGGCAAAATCTTATTTAAATAGGAAATGGAATCACCATTTGAAGGGAAAAGGGCATATATACAGATATGTAGATGATAGCCTGAGAGTTAATTGCAACATTTTCAGCAAACAATCTGGCAATGGTAGTTCGTATGAAAAAGATCTGGAAGGCTTTAATTAAGTACAAGTTAAGTAGGTGGCACTAAAACAAAATAGTTGCCAATCACCCAAAATAATCTTAATTGCATTTATAGAAGTATTATGCCCTGCTCTAGGATAGTTTAAGGGAGCTCTGGTGGCTTAGTGGTAACTAACTGCATTGCCAACACAAAAGTATGTGATTTGAATCCACTAGCTGCCCTGGAGGAGAAAGATGAACCATTTCCTCCCCTGAAATTTAATGCCTCAGAAAATCTGCTGGAGAGTCATCTATGTCATGGCTTTGACTTGATGATACACAACAACAACAACAAGCACACAAACAGGATGACTGGACTTCTGTACAGTTGACATTTTGTACCTAGATTTGAAAATTATACTTCCGGTTAAATTTGGTAATTTTGACAGCATGAAGAAAAGAATGCTCCTCCACAACAACAACAAAACCATTATATGAAAAATATGATTTGTGAGGTTTCAGAAAACTTAATGTTAAATGTGAAAATTACTGAGAAATAATCTTACAGAAGAAAAGAATGGTGAGGGTTTAAGTTCTTTTAGAGTTTAAATAGATATTTTAAAGATTATACTAAAATGTTGTTTTTATTGTGTGCCATCAAGTTGGATCCATCCCATAGCCGACCCTCTAGAGAGCTTTCAGAGGTATTAAACCACACACGGGGAGATTGCCTACCTTCTTCCTTGGAGCAGCTGTTGAAATTGAACTGCTTGCCTTAGGGATTGTACTGCACCTTCTTGCCACTAGGCCACCAGAGTGCCCATATACTAAACATGAGGAACCATAAAAGAAGCATTTATAGTTAGGAATAGAAATATCAGAATGATTCAAAACATTTTAGAACTAACATAATATTACAAGATGAAGACACTGCAAAAACATTTTGTTTACCAAAGAGAGTTTTTGGTATAGTCAAAATGGAATGCTGAGTAAAGCTTTATCTATGATCTCAAGCTTAAATTTTGAAATTATATTTACACAAATAACTACTAAAAATATTTTTCAATGGATTTAGTTGTTTGTTATTTATTTATTTATACTATTTTTTTCAAAAGTATATGTAACTATTCTTATAGTGCCAAGAGTTGATTGTTCAAAATGGCTTTCCTATTCATTAATTGATTTTGCAACACAGATGGACGGGGCCATGGATATAGGAGTGTTAGTCTATTCTCAAGGAAATTGTCTAGTCTTGCCATTAAATTGAGTGGGGTTAGCAGCAGAATTTGAGAATATCATAACCAACAAAGAAGAAGCAGAGAATGCAGAGTGGACATGCATTTGGGGCCAGAAATTCTTGCACTAGCCAGTCCTATGGAGAGCAGCAAGTGCAGGGGAGAGCCAGAGACCCAATGTGAGACAGCTGACTTCAGGACTACTTTCCTGTGGAAACCAGATCTAAGAGTCTTTCACCAAGCTTGTTGGAGCACTGAGGGCTAGATATCATAATTATCAGTCCCAACGGTAAGAATCTGAGCTACAATCCCGAAGGTATATGGCTTGAATCCACCAACTGCTATGAGGGAAAAGGATGGACAATATTCTCGTGCAATTAACAGGCTCTAAAAACTCACTGAAGGGTCAGCTATGTATTAATTCTGACTCCATGACATACAACAACACTGGCCTAAAGTCCTGAGGCTGAGGGCTGAGGGGCCTGCCAACATACTTTAGAAACTGTCCTGACTATGTGATTGTATCCTACTGCCAATCAGAATCATATCCTGTTATCTTCCCTAATAAACTGCATAATCATGAAAATGGTTCTGTGTTATTTGGAACTATTGCAACATATTTTGGACTCAGCAAAACAGTGGAATTGACATTGGAATTAGTATAAATAGGTATAAGAGTTTTGTGGCCATGTCTGACCTCATGGGAATTGATTTGAGTTGTGGATGTCATTGATGGGAACACTTGGCCTTTGTGGAGTTAGTGGAAGTCAGACTAAGTCATCACCATGTTGCCATCACTCTTTTAAACAGTCCTATCTTATGTTTTTGGAAGTAGGAGTGTAATTCACTTCCTAAACAACATGCCCCTGGAAATATTATGAACTTTGTGAAACGATGATAGTTAAAGAAAGACTTCAGGTCTTTTGTTCGTACAGTCTATGAAATTTAATAAGAATTTCATCTGAGAGAGAAAAAGAGGGAGTCCTTTAGAATTCTTCTCTCATCTAAAAGGTAACAAGATTTTGCGTGTCACTTATTACTGGAATTCTTTTTTAGAGTCTTAATTTATGAAAACTGATCATTAGTAATGTATAGTAGTTACCCCCATTAAGACTTTTTCTCTTGGAAAAATGTATACATGTCGATTCATTTTAGAAAGAATAATAAACTTGTTACCAACAGGTGGATCACAACTCAAAGTAATGCTAAAGGAGAGAGTCACTGTCCCATTGAGCTCTCAATGAAGTCTTTATGGACCCTGGAACTGACACATCTTTTTCCTCTAGAGTTGCTAACAGGTTTAAACCATTGGCATTTTGGTTAGCAGCCAAGTATTTAACTTCTGAACCACCAGGGATCCAAAGTAACAATTTATTTTATTTCATTGTTGCTGATATCTTCAGATTTAGAAGAGAGTAGAGAAAGTGGAGAATATTTTCTTTTCTTTAGCTGAGCCTGCCACTCAACCACACCATTGCAGTGTTCTCCTTTACAAGTATTTCTTTCTCTTTCATACATGTTTATAGGCCAAGAATTTGCAAATATAAGTCTGAACTTCTTAAAGAAACAGGTTGAGATTATTTGTTTTTTAAAGTCTTATGTTAAAAGCCTATTTCTCCCTATATATCTTTTAAAACTTCATTTTCTGTTATTCTTTTAAGCTTCTTCAGTCTACAAACATGTCAAATATTAAAGACTGAAAATCAGAAAAAGAATCTCAAAATGTATGTGTTTGACTCCACCGCTAATCACTATATTTCTTTAAGATCTGAAATGGACGAAGGATGTTGCAGTTGCCCCCATGCCTGATCACTCCTTGAAGAATCCTGATAATGTCTAAGGAGATCAGACCAGAGACCAGACCAGGCAATGGATCCTCATACGGCTCTGGGCCTGATCACAAAAGCCACACCCAAGATAATTAACAGGACCCTCGCCCCAAATTCTGAGTAAAATACCATCTAGACCTCTAGTTGATCCTCTGGACCACCTACTTGTCCCTAAAACCTGTATAAAAAGAAATGGTCCTTGACTCCTCTCATGCTGTTTTGACCTTCTCTGCTCATGATAATTCGGCATCCTTCTCAGACCATGCAATAAAGGCCTGTTTGTTTCTTGGGGGGCAGAGGAAATATTTGTTTGATTGGGAAAGAAAATATTTTTTTTTCTATAATTATATTTTATTAATTTTCATAAACATTTACAGAGATTTTGGGCTTCCACTCATTCATTGTTGCACTATTCTCTCTACCCTCCTCCCAGTTTGTTCTTGTCCAAATGCCACAGTGCTTGTCAAAGCCAGTTCTGATTAATCTTCTTTGTCAGTGTATCCTTTGCCATTCCCTACCACTCCTCCCTGAGAGAGACTTCACCCTGAGTCATAAGGAAAAGGGGACGGCGTATTCTCTTAGCTACTTCCTGCTGAAAAGGGACGCTGTGGGTTTCAGGGTGAAGATCTTCTCTCACTACTCTAAAGGGCCCCTTTGGCAGTAGGAAACACATAGACTATTATGGAGATTGATTTTGTGCCATCAGCAAACGAATGGCTAGAGAAGCTGTGGTATATTCGCACAATGGAATACTATGCTGCATTAAAAAACAAGGAACTCATGCAATATTATTCAAAATGGTTGACTCTGGAGAACATTATGCTGAGTGAAATATCCCAGTCACAAAAGGACAAATATTACATGATGCCACTGTTGTAGAATGGGACTGTCCTTGGGGTTAGGGAGACACTGAGTAAGATGGGTTCAATAATGTATACTGCACTGAAGCAGAGGAGGGAGAGAACCGTCTAAAAGAGAGATGTAACTGGGTATTTCTGTCATCACAGGAGACTAGAGCGAGGGCTGCATGGTGGAGGGGACCTGGGGGAGGGTTTGTAAAACAATGAAAGAATCTTTTCTTTTACTTTTCCATAATTTTTGGACTCATGTACTTATAACTTGTTAGTCAAATTTGTGTCTTCTAGGTTGCAACACCCCCATGATACATCTTGAGGGAAAGAAAATCTTAAAAATGTTTCTTCCTGTCTTTCAGATCACATTTTATTTTATAAACCTTTTGACAGAAAACTGTAATTTGTAATTCTTTAACCTCTTTGTTGTGTAGTGTTGTTTATGTAAATATTTGAAGTATAAGTGCATGGAACAAGTATCTTGAAACCCACTTACTTCTTGCCTTGTGTAGAAACAGGGATTAGGTTGCTGGAAACACAAGTAGAGATTACACTCATGCATTCTAGGTAGTCTTTTGTCATTAATGTCATAAATGTACCAAAGATCTTTTTATTTCCTCCAATACCCAAACAGAAATTCCTAACAAGACACTCACATGATTTTCATATTAGGAAATGCTCTTCAGCAGAAGAGGAAATCCTTTCCTATAGAAGTGTTATCATGCCAATGAGACTTACCAAGGGATTTGTCTGTATTAGTTAAGATTAGAATGGGGTGGGCTGAGGAGAGGGGGTAGGAAGGAATGTCACTGTAGACACCACCTGTTTGCATGCATATAGTAAAGCTAGCCCTGCATTTTTAAAGATCAGCAAATGGAAATTCTGAAATATTTGGATATCTTCATGTTCTATGAACTATAGCTGTCCCTGGGAGGACAAACTTTGGACTAGTAGCTGATAGGTTAGTGGCTAATTCTATCTACAAGTCCCTTGTGACACTGGCCTGATGAAATGTTTCCAGAAGGTCATAGTTTTGAAAGCTTGGTGGAGTAATTCTACTCTACACACAGAGATTGTCAGGAACCAGAGTAGACTCCACAACAACTCATAGCGTATTTATAGTTATATTTGGGATTCTATTTTTAATTATTTTGTTCTTTAGAGAATTTGATTGGTCTCATCTTACCTTTCCCCGACTTTCTTTATCTGGAAAATATAACAAACCTACTACACATGTGTATTTAAACTGCATATTTATTCAACTGATTTACCCACTGGCATCCATACGTGTACAACTAACTAAAGAGAAGAGCCAATTAGCATGAATATCATGAAGTCACACTCAATTCTCTAGAGTATTTCCTTATTGAGTTACAGAGGTTATTCTTTTGGCACAGTGGGCCTTAACTAACTTAGATGTTATAAGGAAAAAGTCAGTTAAGAAGGCTAGGGTAGAGGTTTTTGTTGTACAATTGTAAATTTTCAAGAAGACATTCTTTAGTAAAAATACTGCTTGCACTTGCAAATCTAATCAGTAGTGGGAACAGGGAGGTAGAAAGAGAACATAGAGGGGGAAAGTCTTAAAGAGAAAGTAAAAAAAAAAAAAAAAGTAAGGCCCTGATTAGAATGAGAAGCACACTCATTTTAGAAAATGTTTTCTTAACAGATTGCTCTAGCCCTCTGCCTCAAGGTTTTTGATTAAATTAATGATGGGAGTGATAAGCTCCATTAGTGTTGCTGTTTCCAGAGGGAAATTTTTTACAGCCTCTTTTCCTCCCTTCTCTAAATCGCAGGTATGACAATAGAATTGCTAACTGAGGCCAGAGCAAGCCAAGAAGATGAACTTATCATTACTATGCAAATGCAGACAATCCAGGAAATTAATATTTCATATGAGCCTTCCTAAACGAGTAATGTTTCCATTATGGGCTTCTTGTCACTCAGCTGGGAAGTGTTTGCTGCAGCTTGTTGTCATCAGGGAGGTCTTGAACTTCCCTTTTTTTGTTTCATGTTGCCTGCTGTCTGGGGACCAGTCAGCACATCTGACATGTTGTGCTCGGCTTGGCCTATGCTCTTACCACAGATCTTTTTACTAATGCAAATAGATGAACCTGTTATGATCCATAGGACATTATCTGCTTTATTTCCTGTCTTGGTAGCAAAGTATTAGAGGAAGAAAGCAGCCAAGTTCTAGATAATAAAAAAGAGGAAGAAGTATTTCAGTAAAGCAAACCATAAAATCCCTAATAAGAGAAGTGATAGGAACTCTTCCATGTAGCATAATTAGCACACTGAGAGCTTTGGAAAAACACAATAAAAAAGAGTGTGACTTTGGGGGCTTGAAATAGTTACATTAAATTATTCATAAACGTTTGTTTGCCAACTGCCATTATGTTCCGTAGTCTGATGAAAACAATTGTGTTAACAATTAACATTGTGTAAATTGAGTGTGTGAGAGAGGGAAGCGGAAGAAAAAAGAGATCCTAAGCTACAGAAGAGATTGCGAAATAATATTGGATCTAACCTACTGATACTTGTTTTGGATCAGTATCAAACAGTAGACCTGCTTCTTCAGTACAGAAAACAGAAGAGTAGCTTTTAAAAAAAGCCTACCATAATACTGTGATAATAATACATACACTACCTAAGAATAGAAAATGAAGAACACCTTTTTATTTGTTGTTATTTTATATTATTGTTAGGTGCCATCAAGTTGATTACAACTCATAGGGACCCTACAAAAATAGGTTTCAACCATGCTCTGTTCTGCTCCATTCTTACCACTTCCACCAATGCTTGAGCCCGTTGTTACAGTCACTGTGTCCATCTATCTTCTTGAGTGTCTTCCTCTCTTTCTCTGAACTTGCATTTTCCCTGTGATGATGCTCTCTTTTCCCAAGAACTGGCCTCACTCGATATTACGCACAGAGTATGTGAGACAAAGTTTCACCATCGTTGCAAATAAGGATCGCCTTTCTTACACTTTCTCCAAGACAGACCTATTTGTTCTTTTCAATCTATTAAGCTAGCCAATACTCTTCTCCACCACCATCATTTAAAGGCAGTAGTTCTTCCATCCTTATTTATTATCCAACTTTCATATGCATGGGTTGATTTTGTAATATTTCTTATTGATTTTCATATGATAATACCTTTACAGTATGTTTTATTCATATACATTGTGTTTTATACAATCTTTCACTTAAATTGTGTTTCATACCATCACTCATATATATTCTATTTTATGTTATTTTTCTACTAGCTTATGTACAAAGTTCAAATACATTGTTCTTCATACCAGATCCTTCCAATTTCCCTCACCCTATCAGATCGTGCGAACCCATGATTAATATTCCCTACCCACACATCATCACCAGTCAGCTTCCACCCTCCCTCCCTTGGATCCTCACACAGTATTTGTCCTTATGGGACTGAGTTAGTTCATTCAGCATAATTCTCACCAGTCCCTCCCGAGTTGCGTAGTAATTTACAAAATCATTGCTCCTTTAAGCTGCGTACTATTCCGTTGTATGAATGTACCACAATTTCTCAATCCATTAGTTTTTGGTTGGACATCTGGGCTGTTTCCATGTTCATGTGATGGTGAATAATGCTGCCATGAACATCGATGTACAAGACTTTGTGTGCCTCAGTTCTCATTTTCTTGGGGTATATTCCAAGCAATGTAATACCTGGGTCACATGGAATTTCTATGTTCAACTTTTTGAGGACGCACTAAACTGCCTTCTGGAGTGCTTGTACTAATTTATAACCCCACCAGCGATGTATAAGAGTTCCTATCTCACCACATCCTCTCCAACATTTTTTACTTGCTGCTCTGTTAAACTTCACCACTGCGACTGGAGTGAGATGGTATCTCACTGTAGTTTTGATTTGTATCTCTCTTACTGCCAGTGACTTGGAGCATTTCTTCATATGTCTGTTGGCCATTCAGATATCTTCCTCTGTGAAAATTCTTTCCATGTCTTTTGCCCATTTTGTAATTGTGTTATCAGTCTTTTTCTTGAGGAGGCCCAGGAGTATTCGGTAAGCTTTTGTTATGAGACTCTTGTCTGAGCTGGTATTGTCAAATGTTTGACAGTAAACAGCTTTTCTTTTTACACTGTTGGGAAAAGTTTAGGTTTTGGGTTTTTCTGTTTTTTTTATACTAGTTTATTTACAAAATTCAAATACATTGGTGCTCACAGGGATTTAATTTTTAGAAGGTCCTGTTCATCAATTTTATACCCTGCAGCTTGTGCATCTCTAGTTGTATTTGGCAGTTTCTTAATACTGTAGACTTGGCCTTCAAAACTTGATCCCAGTTTGTCTTTTATGTCCTTTATGGTTTGGGGCTTGCCATCAAATTGGAACTGACTCACAGCCAAATCTCCGGTGAGCTTTCAGAGATAGTAAATCACACAGAAGGTTGCCCATCCTTCCTCCACCGAGTAGCTGGCAGATTTGAGTTATGTGACTTTGCAATTGCATCACAGATTCTTGCCACTAGACCACCAGAGCTCCCTATGTATGGAAAGCAATGGAAAATGCCATGGCTTGGCCATTAATCATTAATCATTAATCTTTAAAAAGAAATAGGTTTTCCCAATGCAACATGTCTTTTGATTTCTTAAACTATTATCTTGAGTGTTGATTGTGAGTCCAAATAAAATGAAATTATTGGCAAAATCAACTTTTTATTTCCCTTGTGATGTTATCTATTGGTCAAGTGGTGAAGTTTTTGTTTTGTTGATATTGAGTTGCAATTCAATAAGACTGTAGTTTTTCTATATTCTTAAGTGCTTAAAGTCTTCTTCATGTTCTACAAACAAGGTTGTGTCATCTGTACCATGTATATTCTCATGTCGTTCAGCTTCTCAAATGATTTACTGAGCATATGTTCAATCTTGACACATACCTTTCTTGATTTCAAAACATTAAGTGTTCCCTTGTTTTGTTCACACAACTGCTTCTTGGTCTATGTATAGGTTTCATATAAGCATAATTAAGAGTTATGAGATTCCCATTCTTCTCAGTCTTAGCCAAAATTTGTTCTGATCTACTCAAATAGCTTTGTATAGTCTTTAAAGTGCAAACAAGTATCTTTCTGATATTCTCTGCTCTCAGCCAAGATCCATCCGACATCAGTAATGATAATTCCTCATTCCACAATCTCTTCTAGATTCAACTTGAATTTATAGAAGTACTGTCAATGTACTTTTTCAGTTATTTTAAAACAATCTTCAGCAAGATTATACTCACATATGATATTAATGATATTTGAGACATTATACATTTTCTTGGATCAACTTTTTCCAATCTAGAATCTGTTGAAAAAGAAATGTCTTCCAGAAATGGGCATGTGGAGAAAAAGTTGGTCCTTTTGGAGATTTCTACTATTCTATCTTGTATTATTTACTATAGAGCCATTGATCCAAATTTTGTTATACATCTTCTTCACAAGGATTCTGAAGCTTCTTCTGACATAGTTTGGACCGGTTGCAAGGAGGGACTGGTTCTTGGAGAGGGATGTCATGCTTGGCAGGGTGGAGGGACAGCGCAGGGGATTGAAAGGCCATCGATGAGATAAATTGATTCAGTGACTGGGGTAATGGGGGTAGGTGTGTTAGAGACAATGAGATTGGCACAGGATAGAGCAGGGTTTAAGGCTGTTGTACACAGGGTCAATATAAGTCACAGGCAACAACAACTTCTTAGAGAATGACCAGAATTAATAAGTGGCATTTAAAAACAAAGAGAACTTTTGGGTAACCGGGGTTAGACAATTCCAGGCTCTACAGTTCTTATTTTCAACTTCTACATTCCTTCCTTTTATAGAATTTGATCACAATAATGTTTTTTCTTCAGTGATAAGAGTATTTTCACCATTTAACCTGTATTAAAAAGAAAATCTTGATAATTTGTCTTTCTCTTTTGCCCTGTCTTTGAGCCATGGTATCTTTTCCATGTTACCCAGAATGACAGAGTAATTTGCTGCAGATAGCTCCCTTGAAAGATAAGAGAGAAGTGTCTACCGTGTGTTCAGGAACTTTGTCTCGATGCCCAATGTTGTATTGAATTTTAACATTCAGCATAAGCAGTGAGACGTAGTTACCTGAAATTTTATTGGGAAATATTTACTACTTTATTAAAAAAATCCCCCTCAAAAGCAAAAAACAACAACCAACAGTGTACAAGCTCTAATAGCTAGAACAAATTAAATTTGTTGAATCCCAAGACTTATGAAAATATTGATTTTTTTTGTTATGTGTCCCTGTTGATACCGCTATAGCTGACATTTTCAATAAAATTGCTTACAAAGTAGACTAAACTGGGATGAATTTAATATTAGAGATCCCCAAAGAATGTAACAACAAAAGGTAACTGGAACTGAAATCTGAAGTTACTATCTTCGTACTTGTTCAATGAATTTTCATCAAGTGATGTAAGGTATGTTTCAGAAGACTACAATAAGTCTCATTATTTAGCCTAATCCAACATCCAACTTTTTTTTTTAAATGCATGATAGACATAAACTGAATGCACATTGCATGCATATTAATAGTTTATTTTTACATCTGATGTTGGTACTTTATATTTAGGATTTCTCAAAGGGGGTGTATAATGCAACATTCATTCATAAAAAACATATAAATTGTGAAAACATAAATTTTTGCATTTTAGGCTCATTTATAAATTCTTATATACTAGATCCATGCTACTCAAGTTTCCCTAAGAATATTTTTCATTATTTTGAAGTTCTGTTTTAGAAAGTATGTTATAGAAGATAAGGAGCCTTTGTGGTGTTTTGTTTTTTAAATTATTTTATATTGGTTTGCTTAAGAAGTTTGCATGCATTGTGTTTCACACTCTCCTTCACTCACATTTTGTTTCATGCTCTCATTCCCATTATGTCTTATAAAATGTGTCCCCATTGAACTATGCCCACCATTACCTTGTCTTTATAGATTCATGCCGGATCTTTTTTATATTTAATATCATCTAGTCTATCCAGTAAAATATTAAGAGTGACTAGCATGTCTTAAAATGTTCAACATGGACCAGTGAAAACACTATCACGGTAATGAATTCTCTGAATGTAAAGACCTGAATGAAAAAAGCAAAAAGGTTGGTGGATATGTTGAGTGAAGGGGTGATGACTGCATTCCTACATTACCGCAACACTTCTGCCTTATGCAAAGTGACGCTCAATAAATATCTGCTTTAATTGAGTGAGCATAGATAGCATTTACCAGAAATATTTTGCTGGCAGCCAGCTGCATTAGTTGCTGAGAACCATAACGTATTCTCACTGGAGTTGGAGGGAATACAGCCTCTATTTAGTGTCTACCTTTGCTCCAAGGGGAAACTCAAGCTCTAAAGTCAATTAGGAGTTCTGTCTAATAACTAGTAAAATGATTTAATAGAAAACAAATTTCATTTTATCATAAAGAATCTAGGGGGAGAAAATAAAAGGAGCAAAACCATAAGGCTTTCAGGCATTAATAGAACTCTTACAGTTTTCATTTTCTTGAGAGGATAAGTTACTTTCTCTGTGTATTTATTTATGTAGCAGTGAAGCTACCTTGTCATTTTCATTTTCCTAACACCATTCTGGGTCAGCTTGAAGGAGATTTCATAAACCAACTCATAAGTTTGCTCTGTATCCAACGATTATTTCTCACATGGAATGTTGACTATATATATATATATTCCAAGAAAATCTTTAGTTTTGCTAATATTATCTTATTTGCAAACATTTCTCCATGGGGCAAATATTTAAATGATGCAAAAAATTAGCTTAGGAAATTGTGTATCATTAAATTCATTGGATACTGAGGAAAGAAACTAAGCATAGTGACACAGAAAATATGAAGCATTGAAATAAATTTCAGTTGTGTGGGAGGAGACAGAGAACCATGCAGGCAAGGAATCAAGTTGCTTCCACATATACTTCGGGTACCTTTCACTTGGCTCTGTATGTACTGTGAGAAATTGCTGTTGCCTTGCAATTATGAGGAAAAGAGATATTGTTGCTGTTGTTGTTGTTGATGTTGTGGTAGTTGTGAAGTACCATTAACTCAGAACCAACCCATAGCTGACCCTCTCTGGTGGGTTTTCAGAGGTAGTAAATCCCACAGGAGGAAATTGCCCATTTTTCTCCCTCAGAGCAGCTGATGGATTTAAACCCCTGGTTTTGCAGCACAGCTTCTTACCACTCTGGGTTTTGTTTGTCAGCTTAATAAATAGAGTTAATTTCCCCTTTATTAATACTGACAGTGGTATATTTTATCCATAGTAGTTGACAGTGTTCGATGACGCCTTTTCTGTCCCAATATGACCAGAGGCCAGAAAGTCATGGACAGCTGGAGCTTGTTCAGTAAATGATATTCATATTACTGTAATTGAAGACAGTTCTCAAGTTACTATGACTATTTCTCAGCCACCTGCATAGTATTCCTTTATAAATATATACACTAGCTCTCCAGATATTGACTTGTAATGCCTATTCTTTTTCTTTCTTAGGTGTTATGTTTCTTAAAATTCCTAATCAATTTTATTCTGAAAATTTCTTTAAAAAGGTAATATAAATCTCCTCGTTTGTCAAAACTATCAGCACATCAGCGTGACATTCATTGTCTTGTCATAGCATTTTTCATCAAGCTTAGTTTCAGCTTTTAAATATTAAAAGTGAATAGGCACTACAGGCTGATTGAATTGTTTTGGAAAATATCAAAACTATTCACAATTACAAAAGTAAAACTATAAAATCATGCGAATCCAAGATTGTATTCTAGTAGGTTTATTCACTTACCATTAAAATGAATCATCAGATTTATTCTAAGTAATCTATAGCTACATAGTAGAATTCTGTTTTACAGGGTATTCAATGTCTATTATCTTGTAGAAGCAGATTGTAAGTCCCTTCTTTCCAGACACCTGGGATAGCTTTGAAACCCCTAAATGTTTGGTTAGAAGCTGAGTACATTAACAGCGTATACCAGCCAGAAACTTGGATCCTTTATCTCAGTGGAGGTATTGTCAATAAGGTGAATTTGGGGATATTGTCAATAAGGTGAATTTAGAGGATAGAGATATTAGTTCCTCACTGACTTTTTACTAAAAATTAAAAACAATGTTTCAAAGAGTTTAATAAGCCATGATTATATGTTTAGGAAATAATTTGGTATATTATTTATAAAATATTTTAATATGTAGCCCTAATGCTTTATATTTGCTATTATGGAGGAATAAAAGCATTACTATTTTGTTTGTTAGGTGCTGTCTTTTCCAACTCATACTGGCCCGTGCGCAGCAGAGTGAACCAGGGCCTAGTCTGGCACCTCAATCTGGTCCTTGCTAGGTGTGAGCCCGTTGGTGCATTCACTGTGTCAGCCCATCTCATTGAAGGTCCTTCCTCTTTACTGCTGACTGCTGCTTACCAAATGGAACGTCATTCTCCAGAGACTGGGCCCTTGTCAGAATTTGTCCAAAGTTCATGAGCAGAAGTCCTGTCACTCTCACTTCTAATAATTATTCTGGCTATAATTCTTCCAAGATAACTTGTTTGGTCATTTGGCAATCGCTGGTGCTTCAGTATTAATCACCAACACATAATTCAAATGCATCAATTCTTCATCAGTCTTTATTATTCATTAATCAGTTTTCAGATGCATATGAGACAGGTTAAAATACAATGGTTTAAGGCTGGGGCAATGTAAGTCTCAAGGTAATAATTTTGCTTTGCCACAATTTCAAGAATATTTTTACATCAGATTTGTCTAATGCAAGAATTCATTTGACTCTTGATTTCATAACTGCTGCTTCAGTGGCCCTTGATCATTGATCCAAGTCAAATGAAATTCTTTAAACAGTAAATCTTTTCTCCTTTTACAATGAAGTTATTTATTTTTTTTTTGTTCAGTTGGGAGGTGTTTTGTTTTTGGGGTTTTTCTTTATATTCAAATATCATAAGCACAGAAAGATACATTCTTTGATTTTCAACAGTAAGTGCTTCAGGTCTTCCTCATTTTCAACTATCCAGGTTCTATTATCTACTTGTCACAAATTGTTAGCCTCAAATTAGAATTGTTGTTGTTGTTAAGTGCTATGAAGTCATAGATGATTCATAGCGACCCTATGAATGAAAGACCTGAACACTAGTATAATTTTTATTATTTCTCTAAGTTCATAAGTTTCTGGAGGCAAGCTATTTTTGAAGTGGATGCCACTCCTGTTTCCAAGCCTGTTTTAATCTGGAAGCTCCACCAAACACTGTCCACCATGGGTAACCATTATCACATTTGACACATCAGCGTCACAGTGTTCAGCGTCACAGCAACCACCAGTTACCTCTGTACAACAATGCACAGACCAGTGCTATCCCACCTAGAAGAATGTTTGACCAAAAACAATTAAAGCCAGGCCTGAGGGCTGAAGATTAAAATCACCCACCTTTGGCTTGGTAGAATAACTATCTATGAGGTCAACAGAGCTGTCTCAATGACTTCACAGCAATTCAGTGAACAACAGATCTAACCCTTGCCCCATCCCACCCCACAATCTGAGACATGTTCAAACCCATTGCTCCAGTCACTGTATCAGTCTATCGTGTTGGGAATCTTCTTTTCTTCTGTAACCTTCCACTTCTCTCAGCATGATGCCATTTCCAAGGTCTGCAACTTTAAACTGTTGTTTGTAGTTGTTAAGTGCCATCACTCAGTTGAGTCTTAGACAACTCATAGCAAACCTGTTAATGAAAGACCTGAACACTTGTATATGATATTTGTTGGGTTTGTGTTTTTTTTTTCCTAATTCTAATTTCATCACTTTTGAAGTTATACAAAAGTGATGAAATTAGAATTAGGAAAAAAACAATAAAACAGCCATCATATAAATTGAGAGAGCATGCTTTTTTACATTGTTATGGTCTCTTACTTATTTACTTCTTGGTTTCATCTATAATCATATTTTAGTTGAACTTGATGACAGATTAGAAGAATGAAAAGAATTGCTATAGCTATAATAAAACAAGAGTTAGCAAGTAGTTTTATTTGGAAGCGGCAGAATTCCAGAGGCACACACTCAGTCATATGTTTGTACATTTACCTACTCACTCCCTTTGTGCCTGCCCCCATGTCCTTCCTGCTTTGGTTTTGCTTCATGAATAATCATCTTGCTGAATGATGAAATACAGCTACAAAATGTTACATCAATTACAGAGACTTTGTATGTTGCTAATTAGCTTAGGAACAGAAGATGCTTGCCGCCTCTTTTCTCCAAATTACTTTTTAATCAATGTGAACAACATCCCCAGGAAACATTTGAAAGGAGAATTACAAGATGGTCATCAAGAGGGTGATTCTTCCCACACAGTAAATGTAAAAATCACGATGCAACAAGTGCCTGATGTCAAACATTGGGGGCTTATTAATAATGAAGATAATGGAATATAGGTCAAAGAGCTTTGTGCGTAGGGAGTCACACTGAAAGCAAATGATTCAACTTAATGCACCCCCAGCACTTACAGTGCTAATTTATGCAAAAAAAATTATTAAATTTCCATTTGGCAAAGTCATTTCCATATAAAATTCATTTTTCTGGGGGCCATGTAGAGTTACAGTCTTTTCATACAGCAGAGGTCTTGTTGGTACTCGTTCCAAAATATGTGTAAAGCAAAGTACGAAAGAGCAGGAGGGATGTCTGGGAACCACTCAGCCCAGGGCTAAGAGTGGGTAAGCACATGGTTTGCAGATTTAAACATCAGGTCTTTCTGTTGACACTTACTAGTTCTGGGAACCTGTTGTTATGTGCCACCCAGTTGATCACAACTCATAGTAACTCTGTGAACAACAGATCTGACCCTTGTCCTATCCCTTACCATCTTCACAATATCTGCCAGACGTAGGCCCATTGCGGTAGTCACTGTGACACTCCTTCTCATTGAGGCTTTCCTTTCTGTTGTTGACCTTCACCTTTTCCAGCACGACATTTCTCTACAAGTACAGATTCCTCCTGAAAACATGTTTAAAGTATGTAAGACAGTGTGTTACATCCTTGCCTCTAAAGAGCACTCTGTTTGTACTTCCTTTAAGATAGAATTATTTGTTCTTTTGGTAGTCCATGATATATTCCGTACTCTTTGACAGCACCACTATAGGTATTCCACAAAAATAAGTATATTTTTTGAAACCTGTTATTAGGCCAGGAAGGTGTCATAATGTCTACCTCAAATCATTTTGTTGCCAAGAACTAAATAAGAGAATCTATTTCATGCTCTTTTAGAAGAGTTTCTGGAGTTTTTTGGCTGGTACAAGCAAATTGCTAATCCTCAAATAATAGCAAAAAATTGGTGGCTCATATTCACTGACAGACATCTTAGAGGTAAAAACCTTCTCATCTACTTCCAAAAGATTGGTTATTGAAAATCGCATGAGCACAATTCTACTATGAAGCACATGAGATTGCTGCTAATTGAACTCCAAGGCAATTACTTTTTGTTTGCTTTAACACTCTTCCAGAAACACAAATGTGAGCTATCATAAGAATTAATACCATTCTAATATGCACATTCAACAAATCTTGATAGAGTGTTTGCCACATGGCAGGAACATTTATCTTCGAGGTACTGGATCGTTCAAACAGCTTGGCATTGTGCATACTATTAAATGCTGATTTCATTCTGAATCATACGCTATTATGTTTGTTCTACTGCTGGTAACTTGAATTTAGCAT
The DNA here is from genome assembly GCF_000299155.1 of Elephantulus edwardii. Classification (NCBI taxonomy): domain Eukaryota; kingdom Metazoa; phylum Chordata; class Mammalia; order Macroscelidea; family Macroscelididae; genus Elephantulus; species Elephantulus edwardii. The sequence continues at coordinate 2,205,201 of NW_006400044.1, read as the reverse complement.
ATGAACATTTCAATAATGATGTCATAGGTGTTTTCAAAGTGAATACATATTTTAAAGTGCATTAGATCTAATTATTCAAATTTTAGAAAATTTTCATTAATCTTGAATCTAATTATATCTCCTTATAACACTCTCTTTCTTTCTCTCTCCTGGAGGGTATTCTGGGAGCACTTACACATGAAAATAGAGAAAAGGAATTCACACTTTATCCTTCTCCTTTAATCTTTCTCCCCACCCCTTGAAATCTTTAACCCTTCAGGTGACTTTTGTTTACCACTGATAGTGTCTTTCTTAAATGCTTTGTATGAATACATTTTAAGTTTTATAATTCCATAATGAATTGGCCAGTAAACTTTTATTCATCAAAACCTTTAGTGCATATCACCATTTCAGAGCCTTCAATGACTCTTGTTTAACCCATATCTAAATTCCGGTGCTCACTAAATTCAGTGTTCACAACTCCTAACAGATAGTTCCTCTTCTTTGCTAACAAGATAATTCATTTACTGTAATTGTTGTTATGTGCTGTCAAATTGAGTATGACTCATAGCAACCCTATGAACGAAAGGTCTGAACCCTGTTTTCTCCTGAGTCATCCTCACACCTCCTGAAACACAAGTGCTCATTGCAGTAGTCACTGTATCAATTCACCTGGTTGAGGGTCTTCCTCTCCTTCCCTGACCCTATGCCCTTCCCAGCATCATGTCCTTCTCCAGGGATTAGTCCCTCCTTGCAACATGCCCAAAGTATGTGAGGCAAAGCCTCATAATTCTTGTCTCCAAAAAGTTCTCTGGCTGCACCCTCTCCAAGACATATCTTTGCTCTCTAGGCCATCCATGGAATGTTCAGTGCTCTTCTCCAACACCACAGCTTAAAGGCATTATTATTATTTTTTTTCTGTCTTCCATTTTCATTGTCAAGCTCTCAGATGCATAGCAAGTGATCAAAAGACTATGGACTGAATCATACACATCTTAGTCCTCAAGCTAATATCATTGTTCCTCGATAATTTGCAGAGGTCCTTATTGTCTTCCTCCAATCTTTATGCAACACTCCTCTTCATAGAGTCAGACTTCTTGAATTTGCTCAGTATATAGATTAAAGAGGTATAGAGAGAGAATAAACCCCTGATGCATTATCTTCCAAATTTTAGACCATGCAGTGTTCCCCTGCTCTGTTCACACAACAGCCTCCTGGTACAGGCATAATTGTTGCATGAGAACAATTATGTGCTCTGGGATTCCCATTCTTCTCAATGTGAGCCACAACTTGTTATGATCCACACAGTCAAATACCTTTTAAAAACTCTTTCTGGCACTCTCTAAAATACTATCTTATTCTAACTTTCATTCACCAACAGAATAGCTGCCTTCTAGACATTTTAAAATTTATTCTAAAGACTTCTTTCTCCTATTTTAATTTCAACATACTCATTTTTAAATATATGCACTAACCATTAAAGCTAAACATAAAGAAATTGAAGATTTCTACCAAGGATAGATTTTAGTAAGAAGAATGTGGCATCAAGATTAGAGAAAGACCCATCAAAACCTGAATTAGGCAGATGACGCAATCTTGCTCACTGAAACTGAGTAGGACTTGAAGTGCTTACTGACGAAGGTCAAGGACTTCTGGACTGCATCCTGATACCAAGAAGAGAAAAATCCTCAACACTGAGTCAATGGGCAGCATCCTGATAAATGGAGAAAAGATTGATGTCATTGGTGTTTTCATCTTGCTCAGATCCGTAATCAAAAGCATCCTTTGTACCAGCAGTCAGAAAATAAAAATAAGAGTTGTATTGGGAAAATCTGCACCAAGAACCTCTCCAGAGAGCTAAGGAGCTAAGGATGTAAGTAAGGTGTGCCTGGTACAAGCCATCATGATCTTCTCAATTGCTTGCTATGCATATGAGAGCTGGACAATGACTAAGAATGAAAGAAGAAACAATCCCGTTGAGTTGTGGTGTTGGAGAAGAATATTGCCAAAAGAAAAAAGCAGGTCTGTTTTAAAGAGGGTGAAACCAGTTTGCTCCTTGGAAGCAAAGATTTTGAAACTCTGTCTCTTTGGGCATATTGTCATGAAATGCAAGATTTTGGAGAAGGACATTATGCTTGAAAGAGTATAGGGACAGCACAAGAAAAGAAGGCCTGGATGAGATGGCTTGACACAGTGACTATGGCAATGGGATCGGTGTGCCAGACATGGTGAGGTTGGCTCACGATAAGAGAAGGTTGAGAGCCATTGTTCATAGGGTTGCTATGGGTCATAGATGACTCAACAGCACACAACAATAACAATCAACTCTCACAGTCTGATAAATCATCCAATAAAGATGCTTTAATAATGACTGGTAACCGAAATACAAGAGTAACAAACAAAGAAGTAAAACTTGTAGTTGGAAATTGACAAGCATGGCAGAGACTGAGAGATGGTTCAGGATAAGACAAACTTCAGATCATTTCATCAGAGGATCACTCTGAGCTATGGTGGACTTGATGGCACCTAACAGCAACAACAAATTTTCAAAAAATATTCACTTGGTTCTTTTGTATTCCTGTTTCTGTCATTCCCTGTAAGAGTTAATAGGGTCTGTGACAGCTCAGTCTAAAGCATCAAAAAAATAAGAAATGAAAGAAATCTTTAGCTGTGGTGACCAAAGTTCATTCAGACAGTTTTATAATCAAGGGAAAGGCTTAAGGTTATATGAATTTAATATGATGAGTAAATATTATTGTACTGAAGATTTGTTCTTTATCTTATTTCCCACTTGTAAAGGAAAGGTCACAATAATCTCCAAAATTCTTTTCTTTATATTTTCAGCATAATCATCCAGATCATTTTCTCTCCTTCATCACACTGTATAACCTCCTCAAAGAAATGTGCTTAGGTTCAAAGACACTTTACTGAACCTGAATAAATTGCCCTAAAGTATCAGGCTGTAGGTCTCTGCCTGCTCATTCTACTTTGTGTGGATAAGGTCATAGGCATTGATATATTAACATAGGTAATAAGTTGCCTTAAATTATCTCTTACATGAGAATGTATATTTTATTTAAAAGAGAATGTAGATAAAAATTAAGGAATAGTTACATCTGGAGAGTGTTTGTAACCATGTGGTGGCACTGTAATAGGAACAATGATAGTGTCTGTGTTCACATTCAGTGCAAACACACTGTAGTTTGGTTTGCTTGCTTTATAGGCAGATTTCTGCCATCACCTTCCAGTAAATTCAAGTGGACATCCATTGCCTAAGGCATTGAAATCACTTCTCTGAAATCACTGCTGACTATCTTCACAAAGCTAAGTGAGTTTTACACTGAGCTTCTTCCTTCAAAACCTTGTAAGCAACCACAGGGTTGTTCAAAGGATAGAGTAACACATTGTAGGTCAGATCTTTTAGATGCTTGCTTAATTTCACTGTCTTAATTACACTTTCTTGTTTCATCTTAGAAACTGGTAGCCCTTTCTTTTGATACTTCTCCCTTTCAGCAAGACCTGTGCTGTTGCTATGTGCTAACTGCATTGTTGAGTTGGAACTGACTCAAAATTGACCCTCCATTAGTATTCAGATATTGTAAGTCACACGAGAGACCATATTTCACCCAGCAAACAGCTGGTAGATTTGAACCACTTATCCTTGAGTTAGCAGCACAACTCCATAACACAACTAGACCACTATAACTCCCTTTCAACAAGACTTGTATTCTGGGTGGGGAAAATGAGATGCAAACTAATGCATAGGAAGTATGGATGGATTCTAAAGAACCGATCAAAGAATTTCTCCTTCCGTTTGGAAATTGAGTTGTGAATATGATCCAGGACCTGGCAGTGTTTATTCTGCTGCACATATGATTGCTATGAGTCAGAGCAGACTCTGCGGCAACTAACAACAGCAATCCAAACTATTCAAGAAATTAATTTGGTGAGGTGTTTTAGATGGTGCATGAAACTGATAAAAACAAATTGACATTTATCTAATGCATCTCCATTATTTAGGATGTCAAGAAATGCGATATTGCATTTGAGTCTAAGTGCAAATTAGGAAACAGCTTTTATTTCAAGACTAGGGCTCATCCTTCCCATTTTCAGACCATGTCTCTTCTAAAAGGACAACCAGGGAGTCATTCTGTAGCTAATTTAACACCTGTACATTTGCAGGATTTGCAGTTGGATGCCGTGTAACCTAACGACTCAGGTAGCTGCTACAGGAAATTTATGACCTCCTGATTTTCTGGCTGTTAAACAGACTCAAAAATAGGCTAGGAGGAAAAGTTTTTATCTCTTTGGGAGAAACAGGATTTTATTACACAATATTATTATTATTACAAAAGAACAAATATGAGACTTGTGATAAACCTAGAAAGTAACTTCCTCCATCTATATAACTTTTAAACTTTAATTCCTACCATTGAGACAAATTCAGTTTATTATTATTGTTTCAGATCATACTGTCTTCAGTGTATGTGCAAAGATAATGTCTTTCCACAAAAACTGTGGTGCAATCAGAATAATTAGATGTTAGAACAGATCTGGATGGTGATGTTGGCGAATGGCAGTTCTGGACAGTAGTGTAAACCTTAAGGACTGCAGCCTTCACTATGGAGTGAAGATCAACATCAAGAAAACAAAGATTCTCACCATTGGACCAAACAGCAGCTTCAAGATGGCAGAAAAGAAATTTAGATTGTTGAAAACTTCAGCTTGCTTTGTTCCAGCAATCAACACTCTTGGTACCAGAAGCCAGGATATCAAGAGCCAAAATGCATTGAGAAAGTCAGCTGTCAGGGACCTCTCTAGAGAACTGAAAAGCAACGATGTCAGTCTGGAGAGTAAGATGCACCTGATCCAAGCCATGGTTTATGCAGTTACTTGCTATGCATCTGAAAGCTAGACTATGGAGGACAGAAGAGGGATCAATGCCTTTACGTTATGGTGCTGGAGAAGAGTGTTGAACATACCGTCGACTGACAGGAGAACAAACAGCTATGTCCTGAAGAGGGTGAAACTAGGCTGCTCCCTGGAGGCAAAAATTTTGAAGTTATATCTTACAAATTTTGGCATGTGGCCAGGAGGGACCAATCCTTGGAGAGAGGCATCATGCTTGGAAGAGTAGAGAGACAGTGCAGGAGAGAAAGACCAAGGATGAGATGGATTGATTCAGTGACAGGAGAAATGGGATTAGGTCTTTCTGAGACAGTTGAAACTGGCTCAGGATAGGGCAGGTTTTGAGTTAGTGTACAGTGTACATTGGGTCACTTTAACAGTGGGGACCTTGATGGGAAAATGCCCTGGAAAGGTAGGCAAGGAAATACAGGTCAGTTTGCTTGGCTCCACAGACAACATTCTTGGCACCAGTAGCCAGGAAATGAAAAGACATATTGCAATGGGAAAGTCTGCTGTTAGGGACCTTTCCAATGTTCTGAAGAGCCATGTTGTCTCTCTGGAGACTAAGGTGTGTCTGATACAGGCCATGGTCTTTGCAATCACTTGCTATGCATCAGAGAGAGAACTAGAGAGGATAGAAGGAGAATTGATGCCTTTGACCTGTAGCTCTGGAGAAGAGTGTTGAGGCTACCATGGACTGCGAAGAAAACAAACAGATTCATCCTGGAGAGGGTTAAACTGGGCAGCTCCTTGGAGACAAGGATTCTGAGGCTTCGTCTGACATATTTTGGGCTTGTTGTAAGGAGGGACTTGGAGAGGGACATCATGGTAGGTAGGGTGGAGGGACAGCGCAGGAGAGGAAGGCCCTCTATGAGGTGGATTGATTCAGTGACTGGGATAATTGGGATGGGTGTGTCAGAGACAATGTGATTGGCACAGGACAGAGCAGAGTTTACGGCTGTTGTACGTAGGGTTTCTGTGAGTCACAAGCGACTCGACAGCACATACCAACAACAGCAACAACTTTTCTTAATGGCATCTTTAAAGAGGAGAATAAAAATCTCTCTTGGTTTGCAGTTTTATTGTCTTGAGAGATATTAGAAGCAGAGGGGGCATAGCTATTAAACTTGAACAGGATATGTCTCGGGTGTCTTAGAAACTCCAAAAAGTTTTAAGGAATCTGCCAAATTAGTAAATTGGAGTGTTAGAAGAACTTTGGAAGATATATTTGAGAGAGAGAGTGTGAGGAGAAAAAGTGGCTTTATCAGAAGGTCACATGGGTTTGTTTTATTCCTTGTATACCAAGACTTCTTGTCCCCAAGAAAGAAAAATTTGTTGTTCCAGTTTTTGTTGATTTCCCATAAGAGAAACCTGGGGGAAATACTTAGTATGCAGTTGGAAATCAGGAGCTGGTGAGGTGCCAGGCAATGCCATGAGACTAAGAAATACATTTTGAATCTTTTACCCAGAACCCTGTGCAATGCAGCCTCACTCTTGCAATTTCTCCTGCTTCTCAGCTTCAGAAATGTGCCCTCTTTTGCTCCCAGACCTTTCTGGTGACTGCGGGAGACCTTAAAGCTAATGCAAGGTTAGGAATTAGTGACTCAGTGAGCTAACTCTCACAGCTGTATTCACATTTTCATAGTCTTCCAGGAATAAGGCAATAAATCATTTTCAGAATAAATCGGGATGGTACATTTTTCAGGCATCAGTTATTTACTTATTTGAGAAGTTTGACTTCTTACTGTTTCCCATATCATGCTAAATACAGTTGACATTTGACTTGACATGTGCTTGCTTTATTCAGTTATGCAGGTTGTAGATTGCTAAAATGTTCCAAGTATAACATTTTAGGCTTTCAAATAACCTCAAGACAAAAGGAAGCTCTTTCAAGGAGATTTGTTGTACTAAGGTTATTGTTCTGGTTGTTGTCAGTTGCAATCTAGTCAGCTCACACTCAGGGCAACTAAATTAACATATAATGGAATCAAGCCCCAAGGAGTTCTGGACCATCCTCATGGTGGTTGGGATGATTACATCCATTGTTGTGACCTAGTGTCTGTCTCATTGGACATTTTCTTTGGCCCTTACTTATCCTAATGTGATGTTCTTCTTCTGTTATTACTCTTTTCTGCTTACTATAAAAATTAAGGAACACAATAACCTAATATTATAATTGTTGTTGTTGTTGTTATGTGCCGTTGAGTCACCTGCGACTCATAGCGACCCTATGTACAACAGCCCTAAACTCCGCTCTGTCCTGTGCCAATCACATTGTCTCTGACACTTCCATCCCAATTATCAAAATGGAAAACCATTGCTGTCAAGTCAGAACTAATTAAGAAGTGACTCTGCTGGATTTCTGAGCCTGTATACAGCATGGAGAGATTGCCCATTTTTTCCCCATGGACTACTGGTGGATTGGAACCACCAAAGAGGTGCTGTCTTTGGGTTAACAACTCAACTCCCTGCTGATAAAACACTCAGAGCTCCCTAAGATTACCAGAAAGGGTAGAAAAAGAAAAGAAGGCATAGGGGAAATTCCTGATGGGTTAGGATTCAATAAGGGGGAAAACATGATTAGGGAAGAACGTTTATGACAAAAGAAACATATAAGTTGAATTTTCTGAAAAGTGATGTCAACTTGGGTATTCGGCATAGAGAAGAAACAAAGGGGAGACAACATTTAGTGACTTAACAGATTACTTGGTAGGATTTGAGCATTCAGGAAGAGAAGGGTGATGGGTAACAGCAGAGGTGAGACTGTAGACCCTCACCTAGGACTTTCTGCAAACCTGTGAATTTGGCATTTGCATCTTCATGAAAATGAGCAAATATATTAGGTTTAAAATGTCCAGTACATGACTGGATGTGTATTTTTGAAAAGTTATTCCCAGCAGTATGGATAACTGATGGGAGGGTGTGATGACAGTTGACCAAGGGAGGCCAGTGAGGAGGTTCTTACAATTGCTTAGGCAAGAAATGGTAAGATCTTTAATGAAGGTAGTAGCAGTGGAAACAGGCAGGAGGGCACCAGTTGGAGGGAAAATAATGACTAGTCTGGGATCCGTGATTGCTCCTGCTGAAAGCCATCAGAACAGCTCCAAGTTAATAATCAGTTGCATTCTCCTAGACATCACTTAGCCAACCAGGAGGATTTTGTACTTATGAATCAAGAGAAGAGACCGACACCCAATTTTACTGTGCATTTTTAATGTCCCTAATTTTCTGTGGTGCAATACAAGTTCATGCTGTTATATTTGAATTATTTAAAATATATGTACTTCTTCTTCTCTAGTATACAGATTTATGATTAGCTACGGGAGAGCTTAATGCTAAACATATGCCTACATTCATCTCAGAGTAATGAGAGTTCATTCCTATTTCCTGCAGGATCTTCTGACATGAAATATATATGTTTTTGCTGTTTGTTATGTACCCTCAGGTTGAAACTGACTCATAGTTGACCCTCCAGGAGGCTTTCAGATGCTGTAAATTGCATGGGAAGAAATTGTACATTGTTCTTCTGTGAAATCACTAGTGAATTTGAATCGCCTGCCTTTTGGTTGGCAGCAAAACTCCTGACCCACTAGACCATATATATTGAGAAGGAAGGATGGAGAGAGGGAGGGAGAGAAAGGGAGGGAGGAAAAGAGGGTCGGGGGGAGAGAGAGAAAGAGAGAGGAAGGGAAAGGGGGGGTGGGGAGAGAGTGAGCAAGAGAGCAAGCTAGAGAATCTACATATACATACAAGACACAAGGAGCTCCAGTGGCTTAGTGTTATGAAGTTTCCTTGCCAATCCAAAAGTGTGCTGTCTGAATCCAGCAGCTTCTCTGTGGGAGAAAGATGGACACTTGTCTCCTGTGCAATGTAAAGTCTCTTAAAACCTACTGCAGGATCAGCTTATGAGTTGGTTCTGACACAAACCACACACACACACACACACACACACACACACACACACACACACACACATTCTGGTAGCATATTTAGTATAGAGATGCACTGCTTACGTAAAGGCTTACTTCTCTGGAGGTTTGCATCTAGTACTTGCTACACGAGATAATGATAGACAACCTCCTCCCACACTTTTACAAACTCTGAAAGCATACTAGAGAGTCAGCTATCCACAGATTCTGATAGGATGTCAGTGAGTTTGAGATATAAACACAGGCATATTCTCAGAAAGCCCAAGGGCATGCAGAGAAGTGAATTCCAAAGATGAGAAGGTTAACCACTTCAAGGAAGAAAACTTTTATCTCTACAATTCTGCCTTATGTGCTCCGAATCAGATAGCTGGAGTGAGTGACACTGGATCCTTTATGGTTATCTAAGGTTTTTTGCCCCCAAGACCAAAAAACATAAATCTTGTTTTTCTAATAATGACATTTAAGGCAGAAAGTTATGATAGGATTTTCAATATCTTAAAGTTAGATGTGTGAAGGCATTGAAAAACATCCATCTTCCCTGTCCCAGTGGTTCTCCCCTTTTGTCCCGAGGGGCTGGGGCATGTGTTTTCCTTGAAATTTTCAATAAAAGATAAGAAAATAATTTCTTTGGGATCGTCTGCTTCCCTAGCTGAACTCCAGCTAGGTTGACTTGTAGAGACAATTAAAGCAGGCATTTGCTCAGGTTAGGTGGACATAGTTATTGCAGCATTTGTCGCTTTCCTGACAAATTGCATTATTCCCCTGCCCTTTGAACCATTAGAAGGTCTAGGGGGAGCCAGGTGGTGATGAGGAGGGGTTGAGCTCCCATTTGTCAACCCTGAGGCAGAACCAGGCTAGGCTTCCAACTCCTTTTGATTCTGTGCCCTGGGTAAAAGGAGAGGGCCTGATTGGAGGACACATTTCAGTGCTGTCCTTTGCCTCTAAACACAAGGCCACCATCTCTTTAGTGTTTAGAGGGAATGGGATGCCCCTAGATTCATTCAATAATTGCCCTGATTTCTGCCCGAGGCTTGACTTTCTTCTTGCTAAATGTTACGGACCCCAATTCTCTCCCCCTTTCCTAACACAGTGGCTCTTTGATTCTGCTGTATGCTGTAGCATCATCAGTCCCTCTGCTCTTCAGCTCTGGGGCTGATTCAGCATCACAGACTTGCCTTTGTGAGCATCTCTCTTTCCCTGCCTCTCCTTTCCCCTCCTCCAGGAGGTTAAAAAAAAAAAAAGATGGGAGCTTTTAGTTAATGCTAAGACATTTGTTGCATCTTAAATGAGTAGACTCTTGAATGAATGAAAGTAAGAGATAATGAATGGGTAACAACTGAGATAGACAGTATTGCTCTCCACACTTTCATTAAGTGGATTATGCCTGTCATAATTTGGAGGTGTATAGACAGTATAATCCACTGGCCTGGGATAGTTTTTAGTACACGTTAAATTGTGCATCATTGTTGTTGTTAGGCACCATCGAGCCGTCTCTGGCTCATAGAGACTACAAACAATAGATGTGAAGCCTGCCTGATCCTTCCCTGTCCTCTCCATCTCCACCATGCTTGAGCCCATTGTCCTGTCACTGTGTCAGGCCATCTTGTTGACTGTCATTCTCTTTTTCTGTGGCCCTCTACCTTTCCTAGCTTTATAGCCTTTCCCATGGACTGGTCCCTACTGATAACACGTTCAAAGTATATGAGACAAAGTTTCACCGTCCTTGCCTCGAAGGACAACACTGATTGCACTGCCTACAAGTCATACTTGGTTCTATTTTGCCAGTCCCTGGGATGTTAAACACCCTTCGCCATAGTTAACAGTTATGGTTTACATTGGCACTTGTTGCTGGTTATGTGGCCCAGGATTAGGGACTTGACTTTTCTGACAGTTTTATCATCTGCAAAACAAAGGTAATTCTACTCACCTTCAGGATCAGATAACCTATTAAACAAGGAAAGTACACTTTCTATGTACTTTCTTACTTATTGTAGTAAACTATTTCACAGTTTTCACCACATCAAATATTTTACTTTCACGTATGCCTGGTATACATCTCTCTTACCACCCTACAGTACCTTCCTACAGAGTTAAAGTCTCTTAATTAAAAGTCCATGACAGAGGTGGAATGCCCCATAAATAAAGTAAGCATAGGTTTATTTGTGCTTACTTACTATTCTGTAGTGAAAAATTATACATGGGTTTCACCTGGAGTAATAATTATTCAATATGCTGTTGTTCTTATGTGCTATTGAGTCACATGCGAGTCATAGCAACCCTGTGCATAACAGCTCTGAACCCTGCCCTATCCTTAACCAGTCTCACTGTCTCCAACACATCTACGCCCATTACTCTAGTTACTGTGTCAATCCATTTCATCCAGGGTTTACTCTCCTGCATTGTCCCTCTATCCTTAGAAGCATGATGTCCTCCTTTAATAACTCTCTCTTCCAGCAACATGCCCCAAAGTATGTGAGAAAGAGCTTCATGATCCTATCATTTAGGGAGCAACTCGTTTACACCCTCTCCAGGACAGAGATGTTTGCTTTCTTGGTATGTTCATTACTCTTCGCCCGCCCCACAATTCAAAGGCATAGATTCTTTTTCTATTATCCTTAGCCATTGTCTATCTTTTTATGTGTATCAAATAATTGTGAAGACCATGGCCTGGATCAGGTGCACCTTAGTTTCCAGACTGGCATTGTTGCTTGTCAATGCTTTGGAGAGGTCCCTGATGCTAGATTTAACCAATGCAATTCATCTTCTGATTACCTGGCTGGTGGTGCCAAGAGATTGTCGAACCGTGCAAACTGAAGCTGTTAGAAATCTTAATCTCTTCTCCATCTATTATGATGCTGCCAATTGGCCCAGTGGTGAGAATTTTTATTTTCTTGATGTTGAACCTCAATTCATGTTGAAGACTGCAGTGCTTGACTTTCTGCAGCAGATATTTCAGGTCCTCCTTGGTTTTGGCAAACAAGGTTGTGTCATCTGCATAATGCAGCTTGTTGATGAGTCTTCCTTCAGTCCTGATACTACAGTCCTCCTCGTAGAGTCCAACCTGTTCTGCATTTAAATCTAAAAGGTATGAAGAAAGGATGCATCCCTAACACTCTCATTTCCTGACCTTGAAATATTCATTGTTATCACAGACTCATGAGCTTACTTGTGTTTACTTATTAGTAAGTAGCACGTAGCAATCTAACTGATTTCACATGCAAGCAAGATTTTACTGAAGATTATGCAAAAACGACTGGAACAACACATCAACAGAGAACTACCTGAAGTCCAGGCTGGGTTTAGAAGGGGTCGTGGTACTAGAGATATTGTAGCTGATGTTAGATGGATCTTGGCTGAAAGCAGGGAATACCAGAGGAATGTCTATCTGTGTTTCATTGACTATGCAAAGGCATTTGACTGTGTAGATCATAACAAACTATGGTTGACTCTGAGAAGAATGGGAATCCCAGAACACTTGACCGTTCTAATGTGAAACTTATACTTGGACCAGGAGGCAGCCATCAGAACAGAGCAAGAGAACACTACATGGTTCAAAATTGGGAAGGGTGTACGCCAGGGATGCATCCTATCTGCATACCTTTTCAACCTACATGCAGAACAGATTATCCGGGAGGCTAGGCTCTATGAGGAGAAATGTGGGGTCAAGATTGGTGGACGATTTATCAACAACCTGCGTTATGCGGATGACACAACCCTGCTTGCTGAAACTGAGGAGGACCTGAAGCGCCTGCTGTAGAGTGTCAAGGACTGCAGCCTCCAATATGGATTGAGGCTCAATGTCAAGAAGACAACGATTCTCACCACTGGAACAATTGGCAGCATCAGGATGGATGGTGAAGAGATTGAGATTGTACACAGCTTTAGTTTGCTTGGCTCCATAGTCAACAGTCTTGGCACCAGCAGCCAGGAAATTAAAAGGTGCATTGCCATGGGAAAGTCTGCTGTTAAGGACCTCTCCAAAGTGCTGAAGAGCAGTGGTGTCTCTTTGGAGACTAAGGTGCGTCTGATACAGGCCATCGTCTTCGCAGTCACCTGTTATGCATCAGAGAGTTGGACAATGACCAAGGAGGATAGAAGGAGAATTGATGCCTTTGAGCTGTGGTGCTGGAAAAGAGTATTGAGAATACTATGGACTGCTAGGAAAACAAACAGATTTGTCCTGGAAAGGGTTAAATCGGGTGCCTCCTTGGAGGCAAGGGTTCTGAGGCTCCGTCTAACATACTTTGGACATGTTGTGAGGAGAGACCGGTCCTTAGAGAGGGACATCACACTTGGGAGGGTAGAGGGACAGTGCAGGAGAGGAAGGCCCTCTATGAGGTGGATTGATTCAGTGACTGGGATAATTGGGATGGGAGTGTCAGAGACAGTGCGATTGGCACAGGACAGAGAGGAGTTTAGGGCTGTTGTACATAGGGTCGCTATGAGTCGCAGGCGACTCGACGGCACATAACAGCAACAACAAGTACGTAATACAGTAAAGTCCCATATTTGTCTGTATGTTGTTTAATCTTCCTCTGTTGTCGCGTACCATTAATCTTCCTCTGTTGTCACGTACCATTAATCTTCCTCTGTTGTCGCGTACCATCAAGGCAGAACCAACCCATACTGATCCTCCAGCAAGTTTTCAGAGACAGTAAATCTTTACCTACCCATCTATAAATAAGATTATAAGTATAATGTGTATATAAGATATTAAGTGACTGCAGCAATGGGCTTAAGTGTGTCAAAGATGATGAGGATGACACAGGATAGGACAGAATTCAGATCTGTTGTTTGTAGGGTTTCTGTGAGTCAGACTTGATTAGAAGGGTGACCAAACAGTGTGGAAACTATAGAACAATATCATTGATTTCACATGAAAGAAAAATTCTACTGAAGATTATCCAAAAACTACTGGAACAACACATCAGCAGAGAACTGCCAGATCCAGGCTGGGTTTAGAAGGGGTCGTGGTACTAGGGATATTGTAGCTAATGTTAGATGCATCTTAGCTGAAAGCAGGGAATGTCAGAGGAATGTCTATCTGTGTTTCATTGACTATGCAAAGGCATTTGACTGTGTGGATCATAACAAACTGTGGCTGACTCAGAGAAAAATGGGAATCCCAGAACAGTTAATCATGCTAATGAGAAACCTGAAACCTCTACTGGGACCAAGAGGCAGTCCTCAGAACAGAGCAAGGAAACACTGCATGGCCCAAAATTGGGAAGGGCATACACCAGGGATGTGTCCTGTCTCCATACCTTTTCAACCTATATGCAGAACAGATTATCTGGGAGGCTGCGCTGTATGAGGAGAAATGTGGAGTCAAGATTGGTGGAAGATCTATCAACAGCCTGCGATACGCGGATGATACAACCCCGCTTGCTGAAACTGAAGAGGACCTGAAGTGCTTGCTGCAGAGAGTCAAGGACTACAGCCTCCAATATGGATTGAGGCTCAATGTAAAGAAGACAAAGATTCTCACCACTGGACCAGTTGGCAGCATCAGGATGGATGGTGAAGAGATTGAGATTATTCACAGCTTCAGTTTGCTTGGCTCCACAGTCAACACTCTTGGCACCAGTAGCCAGGAAATTAGAAGATGTATTGCCATGGGAAAGTCTGCTATTAGTGACCTCTCCAAAGTACTGAAGAGCAATGATGTCTCTCTTGAGACTAAGGTGCATCTGCTATAGGCCATGGTCTTTGCTATCAACTGTTATGCATCAGAGAGCTGGACAATTACTAAGAAGGATAGAAGGAGAATTGATGCCTTTGAGCTGTGGTGCTGGAGAAGAGTATTGAGGGTACCATGGGCTGCTAGGAAAACAAACAGATTCATCCTCGAAAGGGTCAACCTGGGCTGCTCCTTAGAGGCAAGGATTCTGAGGCTCCATCTAACATATTTTGGACATGTTGCAAGGAGGGACTTGTCCTTGGAGAGGGACATCATGCTTGGTAGGGTGGAGGGACAGCGCAGGAGGGGAAGACCCTCTATGAGGTGGATTGATTTAGTGACTGCGGTAATGGGGATGGGTGTATTAGAGATGGTGCAATTGTCACAGGACAGAGCAGAGTTTAGGGCTCTTGTACATAAGGTTGCTATAAGTCACAAGCAACTTGATGGCACATAACAACAACAACAACAGCAACAATAGCAACAACAACAAGGTATTAAGTACATTGTCTGGTGAGGCCAAATCGATTGAAAAAAGAAGTTGACAAAAAGAAGAATGAACTTGTAGGTAGTTCATTTAGTTTAGTTCATCAAGAAAATCCTTAGATTTTAGTGTAAACATTGTTTAATAAAGAGTAGTATGAACTTTATTTAATAAAGAATTATTTTACAGTGTCAAAAAATTTTGCTAACACTCATAACATAAGCAATTGTCCTTTTAATTCCTTTTGATTTGAGGATATGTACAACGAAAAAAGGCTAGATTTAGTACAATAAAAAGCTTTTGAATAAATGTATATTTTACTTATTACATTAATATCTATATACATTAGAAAAATAAAGAGATGAATATTTGTGGACCCTATTAGTAATTCCTTCTGACGATAACACAGGATATAAATTGGCACTTAAGAATTGGAACACTATTCCAAATTGTTAGACACCCTCAGTTTTTTTGTGGCCAGTGGTAATTGGTGTTGAAGAAGAAAAGTTAGATGAAAGGGACAGGAAATTGGAGCCCTGTTTTTCTTCTTCTAAAGATGCAAAGGGGATCTCTGGTGGTATGACTAGGGAACTGCACTACTAACCCATATGCTGTTCCTCTATGTCAGTTGGAAACCACCAGCAAAACCCACCAGTTTGGTGGCAGAAAGATGGACATTCCTTTTGCATATGAAATCCAATAGAATGTTAGGTATGAGTTGGTTCTATCTTTATGACAGGTGTAAAAGATATCTTTAAAGTGATAAAACACAAAAATGTCACTTTCAGGAGCAGGAGTAGCATCCACTTCCTAAACAACATGCCTCTGGAAACTCTGAACATTTATAGATGTTGATAGTTATAGAAAGGCTTCAGCCCTTTTGTTCATAGGGTTGCTATGAGTAGTGCTCAACTTGATGGAAATCAACAACAACAAGAAGGTGTACCTGATCCATGGTATTTTTACTTATATATGGATTGGGAAGCTGGACAATTTAATAAAGAAGATTAAAGAATAATTGATGCCTGAGAATTAGGTTGTTGGTGAGCAGTACTGACTATAACATAGACTACCAGATGTTGTTGTTATGTTCCATTGAGTCACTTGCAACTCATAGTGACCCTATGTATAACAGCCCCATACCCTGCTCTATCCTGAGCCAATCGTATCATCTCTGACACACCTGAGACAACTTTATCTCTGACACTACCCCCATTTCCCCAGTCACTGAGTCAATCCATCCCATCAAGGGTCTTCCTTTCCTGCACTGTCCCTCCACCCTCCCTAGCATGATGTCCCTCTCCAAGGACTGGTTCCTCTTTGCAGCATGCCCAAAGTATGTTAGACAAAGCTTCAGAATCCTACCAGGAGAAAAATAAAAATTATTTCTGTTTTAAAAGATGACTAGAATGTTCCTTACAGCCAAAGATACTAAGATGTTTGTCTCAAACACTTGGTATGTTTTATTAAACTCAAACTCATTGTTGTTGAGATGGAATTAACTCATAGGTTACCTTCCAGTGAGTTTTTAGAGTCTGTAAGTTGCATGAGAAGAGATTGCTCATCTTTCTCTTGAAGTAGCTGGGGGTTCAAACAACCTATCTTTGGATGGATTGACAACAAAATGTCTTACCCCTTAGGCCACAGTAGGAGCCAGGTTCTGGAGAAGGAAATCATGCTTGACCCCTTGAGGTAGTCTTGCCATCTTCATTTCCAAATAGCATTATGGCTGTACTTTATCCAGGACATGTTTGTATTTTCTTCTGGCAGTCCATAGTTCATTAATATTCTTCAATGCTATAAATACTTCAAGAGTGAGGTATAATTATTCAGATATAAACAATAAATAATTATATATTGGCAGCATCAGTATGGATGGTGAAGAGACTGAGATCGTTAACAGTTTTAGTTTGCTTGGCTCCACAATCAACACTCTTGGTAACAGCAGCCAGGAAATCAAGAGACGAATTGCATTGAGAAAGTCAGCTGTGAGGGACCTCTCAAGAGTACTGAAGAGCAATGATGTCAGGCTGGAGACTAAGGTGCACCTGATCCGGGATATTGTCTTCGTAATTATGTGCTATGCATCAGAGAGTTGAACAGTGAATAGCGATGATAGAAAGAGAATTGATGCCTTTGAGTTTTGGTGCTGGAGGAGTGTTGAATATATACTGCTAGGAGAACAAACATGTTTGTCCTGGTGAAGGTGAAGCCGGAATGCTCCTTGGAGTCAAGGATTCTGAAGCTTCATCTGACATACTTTGGGCATGTTGCAAGGAGGGACTGGTCCTTGGAGAGGGACATCATGTTTGGCAATGTGGAGGGGCGGCGAAGGAGAGGAAGACTTTCGATGAGATGGATCGATTCTGTGACTGGAGCAGTGGGAATAAGTGCGTTTGAGATGGCTAGGTTGGCACAGGATAGAACAGCGTTTAGAGCTCTTGTATATAGGGTCTATGAGTCACAAACAACTTGATGTCACATAAAAACAACAACCAATAAATTATACCTTTTTAATGAAATCTGCTAATATGTACCTATTTAACATCATGTTTGTTAAATTTGCATTGTCATATTTTTATTTTAATTTAAGCATCTACATTTTTTGAATGAGTATATTTATCAATAATGATATTGTCTTGAAAAACAGCATTTTCAAGAATTGGTCTATGAATTTTGCTTTAAGTCTGTGAAGATATTATGTGTTTCTCAATATATTGATTTTTTTTAGAAATCTCAACACATTAACAACAAATTAATAAATTCTATTAATAAAATGTATTGCCTTGAAAGAATAACAGGAAAACAAGGCATGAAGTTATGACCTGCTTTTGTCTTATATAACCTTTTTTTTCTTGGTTACATATAAATTTTAATCAAATCTGCCCTAGTTGCATCACACATAAGCCATGCCTAAACTAGAGTTGTCAGTTTTCATTTTGAAAAAAAATGAGATCAAGACTGGCCTTAATGGAATCAAACAATAACGTTTCAGATGATTTCAAGGTCTTTGAAAAGCCTGCCACAGTTCCTGTGGATCCTAGCTTTGTCTCCAAAAAGCCCAGGTTATAAATGCTGCATATTAACAAGAGCATAAGAAACCCCTCATGCACTTAAATTTGATGCAGCTGAAGTATTCTGTGGAAAACAGACCTAGTAAATAATTTGCTTATATGAGGGTAAATGTGGAAGTCAGGCTAATGAAGGAGGAAGAAATAACAAAATTTTACCTGGATCTCTCATAAAAGTAGAGTGAGTTTGTTTTATTTTGGTTTTTTGTGCTCACTAAATCGAAGCTGGAGTAGTATCCATTTCCTAGACAATATACCACTGAAAAAGTCTATGAACTTTGAGAAAGGACAATAGTTATGGAAAGGCTTCAGGTCTGACAAAGGTTATAGAAAGGCTTCAGGTCTTTTGTTCATGAGTTCTGCCCACTCCATGGCAATCAACAACAACAACAACAATAGATCAAAGAAAGAGTCTCAGTATTGAGCAAATATGGCTAGAATCTGCTAACGTTTGATAATCTTTATTTTTCAGGAAGAGAGCAGGCCTCAGGCCATAGACCTCTGACAAGCAAAAGGAGATAATGAAACACCAAGTCCATTGTAAATATTTTAGGGTAATTCTTTGTTGATGTTAGTTAATACTGCTTTCATTTAACTGTAGTAATATGCAGTTTTCTCTTATAATATTCATACTTAAGTGAGAATATTAATTGGTTTCAATAAAAATATCAACACATAATTGTAAGGGTGGTGGAAATGTACACCAGAAACTGTCATGACGCTGCACACAGGACCGAGGTGTGGGAAGCATGGCCAGAAATCCAGGAGGTGGGAGATCTAAACTGTGAGACCTGGAATTTGGTTTTCTTCATCTCAAAAGAAATCATGCTTTATCAAGTCAACATTGACTCATAGTTAGTTGACTCTCCAGCAGGTTTTCAAAGGATATAAATCACATTGGAAGAGATTGCCCATCTTTCTTCCAAAGTGTGGCTGGTGGGTTTGAACTACCAGACAGGTTCCGCTTTTGCATTAGCAACTCAGGTCTCTACTCAGAACATACGTTGTTCTTTTATTTCTTCATCTAAAACAGAAACTTGGAGCAGGAAACTTGTAGATTTTTTTAAAAATAATTTTTATTTTCATTGTAACGAAAGTTTACAGAACAGTTAGATTTTCATTTATTCATTGTAGCAGATTTCTTAATAAATTTTGATGCTTTTTTGTGAGGTAGAGGACTATTCCTTTGCTTTTTCCATTTCAAAAAAATATATACTTTTTTTAAATTGTTGCCCTATCTGCTATGCTATCACAACCCACCCCATATTGTACCCCTTGTTCAAGACTGTTGCCTTATATGTTGTTACTCTTATGTGCCATCAGGTTGTCTGTGACTCATAGTGACCTTGTGTACAAACAGCTTTGAAGCCTGCCTTTTCCTGAGCCAGTCTCACTGACGTTGACACACCTACCCCTATTGCCCCAGTTACTGTATCAGTCCATCACATCCAGAGTCTTCCTCTCCTGTGCTTCCCTCCACCCTTCTGAGCATGATGTCTTTTTTCCAAATACTGGTCCTTCCTGGCCACATGCCTTAAGAATGTGAGACAGAGCTTCAAAATCCTAGCCTCTAAGGAGAAAGTTGGTTTTGCCTGCTCTAAGACAGATCTATTTGTTTTCTTGTTGGTCCATGATGTATTCTAGACTCTTCTCCAGCACCACAACTCAAAGGCATCAATTTTTCTGTCATTCTTAATCATTGTCCAATTTTCTCATGCATAGAAAGTAATTGTGAAGACCATGGCAAAAATTAAGTACACCTTAGTCTCTCAACTGACACCGTTGCCCCAGTACTTTGGAGAGGTCCCTGACAGCAGGTTTACCCAATGCAAATCATCTTTTGATGTCATGACTGATGGTGATAAGACTGTTGATTGTGGAGCCAAGCAAGCTGTAACTTAACATCATCAATTACTTCTCCATCCATCGTGGTGCTGTCAGTTGGCACAGTGGTGAGAATCTTTTTTTTCTTGCTGTTGAGCTTCAATTCATATTGAAGACTACAGTCCGTGACCTTCTGCAGCAAGCACTTCAGGTCCTCCTCAGTTTCAGAAAGTAAGCTTGTGTCACAGATATAATGCCTAATCATGTATTCCTTTCAGACATTTCTTCCTCCATCTGTTCTATTGGAGTGTTCTTTTTCTACCCACTCCTTTCCCATTCTCTCCCCAATCCTCCATGTTGGTCTTATTTGATAGCAGCAGTGTTGTGCAGTATATGCTATTTTGTAACAGATATTTCACTCATCATAATGTCCTCCAGGCTTCCCATGTTGTGTAATGTTTTATAAGTTCATTGGTGTTCAGTACTGCATAATATTTCATTGTGTGAATGTATGTTAGTTTTTCTGTCCATTCATTTGCTGATGGGCACTTCGGTTGCTTCAATCTCTTTACTATTGCAAATAATACAGCAATAAGCATGGATACAGGCTTACAACTGTTTTGAGTCATGATGCTCATTTCTTAAGGGTGTATTCTGCTTCTTGAACTTTGTAATCTCACTGATTTCCCTTTTCTACTCTTAAAATAGGTTGGTTTTTTGCTTTTATGCACTATCAAGTGAGAATCGACCCATAGCTGACCCTCCAGTGCATTTTCAGAGACAATAAATCACATAAGAGTTTACATTTTCTCCAACAGAGCAGTTGGTGAATTCAAATGAACCATATGGCTTTGGGATGGCCTCACAGCTCTTCAATACTAGGCCACCAGAGCACCCCCCTACCCAACGCTTAATATAGGTGGCTGTTGTTGTTATGTGCCTTCTAGTAACTTGCAACTCAAAACGACCCTATATACAACAGTTCTGAACTCTTCTCTACCTTGAGCCAACCTCATTGTCCCTGACATACCTACCCTCTTTACCCCAGTCACTGAATCAGTCCATCTTGTCCTGGGTCTTCCTCTCTTGTGTTATCCCTCCACCCTTTCAAGTATTATGTCCCTCTCCAAGGACTGGTTCCTTCTTTCAACATGCCCGAAGTATTGTATGATCCAGGAAGCATGAAAAGAATATGGATGGGATATACAGAGTCACTGTAAGAAAAAGAATTGGCTGACACAAAAGAACTTAAGAAACAACATATAATCAAGAGACAATAGTCATGAAGGTGGAAGTGTGTTAGTTGATTTTAATATAGATTGTTAGTTTAAGTAGTTTTTATTTGGTGCAAATGGAGAGACTTGAGAAATTATTAAGTAGATTACAGTAATCATTAATGCATTAACAGGGACAATGAGAAACATTCCACTGAGGAATGCAGGAACTAGAAGTATAGGCTGCTTTAGTTTCAGAAAAGATTACTCTCCCTTGCCAATACTCATTTCTCAGATAATGAGAAAACCCAGAATATCCCAGAAAATTTACATGGCTCATTTTCATGTAACCAAATTTATAGAGTCAAAGCTGGAAATACCTGAATCAACTTTGTTCCTTTTTATATCATTATTATCTTTGTGACCTAATTTTACTCACCTTGTTATGCTTTGGGGAGTTCTGGTGGCCTACTGATAAGGAGTTGTGCTGTCAAATCAAAGGCATGTGGTTCGAATTCCCCAGCTGCTCTTCAAGAGAGAGAGAGAGAGAGAGAGAGAGAGAGATGGGCAATCTCTTCCCATGCAATTTACAGCTTCTGAAAGCCCACTGGAGGGTCAGCTGAAGTTCCAACTCAGTGGCACACAACAACAACATTATCCTTTCAATAAGGGAGGGCCAAGTCTCCAAATTGATAAAATTTACATTCAACACAATAAAAAATTTAAACAAGACTTAGCAAAGTATTCCTTTGAATAATTGCATGCCTGGTTTTGCCAATAGTGGCTGTTAATAAAAATAACTCAAGAATACCATATTTTTTACATAATTTTTATATCTTTTTGTCTAAAGATGTTCTATTTCCCTTTGAGGCATAGACCTCAGTGAAGTCTGGAGGTAAAATAGGTACCTCTCCTCACCTCTTGCTAGGAAAATATCATGAAAGTTAACTGAGGTTATAAATTATTTCAGAATTGTAAACAATTGCTTTATTAATTTCTATTCTTTTTTCACTTATAATCTGAAAGATGTTTTTAAAAAAATGGAAGAAGGGAAAAATAATGGAAGGAAGAGATGTTTATGTGCCTTTTCTTTTTCCTTCCAGTCCTTTAAAGTCTATCGACTCTTCATCAGTTTAATTATTGTGTTATATATCTCTAATGTACTTCCCACACAGGAGGCTAAGTAGTTTCCTTCCCCCAAGGTACTTTTCTATTGCTGGAAAGTGATCTATCTGTAAGCCACGTTGGCCTCTTTGGAAATATCCTCCTATTGATTACTCTAGAAAGAACTTTAAATGATGATACGAGAAACACTGCTGGGCAAACATACCAGTGTTTCCTTCTTTAATTATGACCTAAAGCAAATCCTTGAAATAAGGGATTGAGATAGACCCATGAATCACTAAACAACAGTGCTGTGCACTGAAATTAGATGGAATGTACAAAGATGGATATGTACCAAAAGCAATGTGTTTGTAAAATAGTGATCAGACTGCAGCTGCTTATGAACATGGAAAGTATATACTCCTTTAGTGTCTGCAATAAAGATGTTATAGTTAAAGTGCTTACATTGCTTCCCAAAGGGGAAGAAGACTTGGAGAGGTGGGGGAAAGAAAATGAAAATATTGGTAAATATTTATTGAGCAGTGTTGATTCCCCACATAGAAGTGCTCAGTGGTTTCCCCATTAACTGTTAAATTAAATGCTCGCTCTTCACCTGCTCACTGAAGATGCTCTCAAGCGTCAGGCGGAGCCCCCGCACTAAAGCTGTAATATAAACAGCCTAACTTGCTTAAGAATGTGTTCTACGTTGCTTTACAAATAATATATTTGTTTACATTGTTTCCTCAAAATATTCACCTTCCCAGATGACTCTCAGTCTATGCCTTTGGAACTTTCATCAACACCAACAAGCTTATTTCAAGGCTTTAATCTGAGAAACTTTACCCGATTCCCTCAACTACTTTGCTCCTTTTAAATTTGTAATGCTTTAACATTTGTGCTTAATGAAAACCAAACTACCTAAAGTTGCATAGTATAAGCTCACTTAACAGTCCTGTGCAAGAAATCCTAGCTTTTTTTTAATCTAAAGATTACAAACAAACAAACAAACAAAACTCTATGAAGCAGCACATGAAGTAACACATAGGGTCACCATGAATTGGAAGTTACTTGATGGCAGGGACTTTTTGGTTTTCACATACTTCTGAATTCTACTTAGTAATTATTAGCATGTGGTTGTTGCTGTTCAGTGCTGTTAAGATCACACTAATAATGACCCTTTGTACAAAAGAAGAAACATTGCCTGGTCTTTCAGCATCTTCATAACCAATTGCCTTGTTCGAGCCCACTGTTGCAACTCCTGTGTCAACTGATCTTGTTAATCGCCTCCCTCTTTTACACTGACGCTCTACTTTGCCAAGCATGGAGTGTTTCTCCAGGGACAGATCACTCCTGATAACATGTCCAAAGTACATGAGATGAAATCTCACTGTTATCTCTTTAGTGAACATTGGGGCTGTTCTTCTTTCAAGACAGATTCATTCTTTCATCTGGAAGTCCATAGTATATTCAATATCCTCTGCCAACACCATAATCTGAAGACATAATTCTTCAGTCTTCAGTTTCCATTTCCCCACTTTCACACGGTACGAGTGGATTGAACTTGGGACAGGCATTGCTTTCTCCTCAAAGTGAAATTTTTGTCATTTAACACTTTTCAAGAGTTCTTTCGTAGTAGATTTACAAAATGCATTTAGTTGTTGGATACTGCTTCCGGGAACACTGGTAGTGGATTCAAGTGAAATGAAACCTTGACAACTTCAATCTTTTATTCATTTATTGTGACCAATTTTATTATCTTTGTGTTTAGGCATACTCCATACTGAAAGTGATAGTCTTTGATCATCATCATCATCATCAGTAGGTGTTTGGTCAAGCAAGGTTGTCATCTGAAAACGACAGCTTATTAATGAGACTTCCTTCAAATCTTTATTTTGTCCATACAGTATAGTTTTTCAGTTTACTTGGTCAGTTTGCAGACTGTATAGATATGGTTATCTAAAAAGGGAGGAAACGGACCATGGAGGCACAGAGCCGTAAGCATCTCTCTGAAAGGACCAGAGGGAGTAAGAATAGCACAACCCTCAACACCCCAGAGCAGAAAGCAGATAAAGAGCACATAGCCCTGCCTGACGGTGCCTGTAAAGCCCCACCAGCAGGAAGAGGTTCCTGTATTCATTGCTGACTCAGACTCACAGTTATGGCCCCAAGAATGAGGTCTATTAGGGAAGGAAGTTGGAGAGTGGAGGAGGCAGAGAATATTATTCAAAATAGGTCCCGGATTTAGCCCAACAGTTCCAAGGCACAACTCCTCAGTTAGTCCAGGTCTGGTTTTAATTCAGCAAGCAACTTTTTCTTCCTTCAGCAAAAGCAAGAACAACAAACTCCATCTGTGGCCAGCACAGGACACGCCTTGCCACCATTTCTTTATAGCAATGCCGCAGTCTTTCTACCACCAGGGTCTTGCTCTTACCAGGGTCTTGCCACCACAAGTCTTTCTCACCTCAAGTCTTGCTGCCCAGTGTGAGGAGCACGCACTTGTAGTTCCACAGCTGATGCTGAATTGCTAGACCTTGTGTCTGCAATTAAGGTAGCTGGAGACCAGAGAGGTTCACTAATGACTAAAAAAGTCAAATTTTAGGGCTAACACAACAATGAAATGATGAAAGGCACCCAAGCATTGAGGACTCTCCTTTATAGGGTCGCTTTGAGTTGCCTGCGACTCGACAGCACTTAACAACAACAACAACAACAACCCTTATTCTGTTGCAAGGATGGCCCAAAAGCACAGTTAAGTGTCCTGGAATTCCCATTCTTCTAAGGTTATTCATAACTTGGTTTGGTCCACTCAGTGCCTTGTTGTTGTTGTTGTTGTTGTTGTTGTTGTTTTGTGCCATCAAGTTGCTGGTTACTCATAGTGACCCTAAGTACAACAGGCCTAAACCCTGTTCTATCTCTGATATACCTACCTTCATTACCCCAGTTACTGAATCAATCAATCTCATTGAGGGTCTTCTTCTCTTGAGCTGTCCCTCCATCCTCTCAAGCATGACGACCCTCTCTAAGACAAAGGTTCTGAACTCTTACCTCCAAGGAGCAGCTTGGTTTCACCCTCTTTAGGATGAAATTGTTTGTTCTCCTAGCAGTCCATGGTATATTCAATACTCTTCTCCAGCACCACAGCTCAAAGGCATCAATTCTCCTCCTGTCATCCCTAGTTATTGTCCAGATTTCTGATGCATAGCAACTAATTGTGAAGACTATATCCTGGATCACACAAGTGTTGAGGACTTTCCTTCAGAGGGTCGCTATGAGTCTCCTATGACTCCATGGCACTTAACAACAATAACATCAACATAGAGAGCAATCAGTTGGGCCAGTGGACAGAAAGCAATGCTACCAAGCTAAGGGGGGTGACTCTTAACCTGTGGCTCTCGGGCCTGTCTTTCATTGCTTTTGTTCAAATATTCTTCTAGGTCATATAGCCCTGGTGTGTCCACTTGCTGTACAGCGATAACTTGTGGTTGCTGTGAAGCTGAACACTGTGACACTGATGTGTCAAATGTGTTATTGATTACCCATGGCAGACAGTGTTTGATGGAGCTCCCCAATTAAAGCAATCTTGGAAGCAGGAGTGGCTCCAGAAACCCTATGAACCTGGAGAGAGGATTTAAGTCACACAAATGTTGAGGACTTTCTTTCATAGGATCGCTATGAGTCGCCTGCAACTTGACGGCACCTAACAACAATAACAACAACAACATGGCCTGGATCAGGCATACCTTAGCTTCCAGACTGACACCATTGCTCTTTAGTACTCTGGAAAGGTCCCTGACTGCAGGCTTTCCCCAGTGCAATTTTTCTCTTGATTTTCTAGCTGCTGGTACCAACAGTGTTGATTGTGGAAGCAAGCAAACTAAAGCTGTTAACAATTTCAACCTCTTCACTGTCTATCATGATACTACCAATTGACCCAGAGGTGAGATTCTTTGGTTTTTTCATGTTGAGATTTGACTCATATTTAAGGCTGCAGTCCTTGATGTTTTGCAGCAAGTGCTTCAGGTCCTCCTCAGTTTCAATAAGCAGTATTGAATCATATGCATAACACAGATTGTTGATGAGTCTTCCTCTAATCCTGATGTCACATTCCTCCTCATAGAGCCCAGCCACCCGGATAATATCTTCTTGTCAGTTGGCCGGGTGATTTCTTGACATAACTTGGTGAACACGTCCAGAGCAGCGTGTATTTGTTGAAATATATTAGAAGGTATGCCATCGATTCTTGGGTCTTGATTTTTGCTAATCCCTTCAGAGCAACTTGGACTTCTTCCTTCACCTCCACAGGATCTTGCTTAGACATTGTTTCATGAAATTGTTTATTGTCTGCAAATTCCTTTGGTACAATGACTCTGTATGCTCTTTCCATCTTCTTTTAACACTTACGGAATCATTTAATATTCTGCCAAAACACTCTAAAGTATTGCAACTCAAGGTTTGAATTTGTTCTTCAGTTCCTTCAGCTTAAGAAATATTGTTTCTTAAGTCTGGCCCCTTTGGTTTTCTGACTCCAATTCTCGGCACATTTTATTATAATACGTTGATTTCTTCCCTTTGCTTTGGCTTGTCGGCTCTCTAGTGTAATATTTGGAGTCTCTTCTGACATCCATTTTGGTATTTTCTTCCTCCTCTATCTTTGTAATAACTCCCTGCATTCTTCTTAAATGATATAGGTATCCTCCCACAGCTCATCTGGTCTTCACTCATTAATGTTCAAGGCCTCAAGCCTGTTCCTGAGATGATTTTGAAATTCAGATGGGATAGACTCAGGGTCAAATTTTGTTTCCCATGGATTTGATTTCATTTTCCTTAGCTTCAGCTTGAACTTGCATATGAGTAGTTGGTGGTCTGTTCCACAATCAGCATCTGGCAGAGTTTTCACAATTGATACTGAACTTCTCCAGTGATTATTTCCACAGATGTAATCTGATTCCTATGCATACCATCAGGTAAAAGAATTCCATGTCTATAGTTTGTGTTTATGTTTCTTATAAAAAGTATTTGCAATGAAGAAATCATTGATTTTACAAAATTTTATCATTCTATCTCGAGCTTCATCTGTCTCTTAGTCCATGTTTTCCAACTACTGATCCTTCTTCTCTGTTCCCAACTTTTGCATTCCAGTCACCCATGTCACCCATTATTATCAATGCTTCTTGATTACATGTTCGTTCGATCAATCTCTGACTATAAAAGTTGGTTGAAATCCCAGTGCCTTTGCATGGTTAGAAAGCACAGTTAAACATGCCTCTCATAATCTGTATTTCACTCAGTAGCCATCTGACATCAATTATACACATACTTCTCTGAATCCAGCTTGAGTTTCTGACAATTTATTGTGGATTTACAACTATAATGATTTTTAAATGATCTTCAGTGACATTTTGCTTGGATATGGAATGAAGGATATTTTTAAGAATTTTTCACATTATGCTGAGTTACCGTTCTTTGGGATGGGTACAAATTAGATCTCTTTAGTTGGTTGATAAGATAGTTGTCTTCCAAATTTCTTAACATAGACTAGTGAGAATGTCCAAGGCTGCACCTGTTTTCTGAAACAAATCCATTGGTATTCTGTCGATTCTGGAAGCCTTCATTTCAGCTTAGACTTCCTTCAGTACCATTGGCTCCTAATCATATGCTACTGCCTGAAATGGTTAAGTGTCTCATAGTTCTTTTTTTGGTAAAATTATTGTTTTCCCCTTGCTTTCTTTGGATGCTTCCTGCATCATTCAATACTTTTTTGCCCATAAATTATTACAGTATTTCAATTCAAGCCTTGAAGTTTTTCTTCAATTCTTTAAGCTTGAGAAATGCTGAGCACGTTTTTCCTCTCAATGTTCTGACTCAGGGTCTTTGCACATTTTGTTATAATACGTTGTCTTCTCCAGCTGCCTTTTGAAATCATCACTTCAGCTCTTTTACTTCATTATTTTTTTCCATTCACTTTAGCTATGCTATGCTCAGTAGAAAGTTTGAAAGTCTCTTCTGACATTCATCTTGGTCTTTTTTTTTCTTTCTTCTTTTTCCTTGCCTTTTAAGTAGCCTTTTAATTTTAATGACTCACGGTTGCTCCGTAGTTCTTATGGACTTTCCTTATTAAGTCCCTTGTTCAGAGTCAAGTGTTTGCCAGTCGGTTAAACATTTTTTTGTTTAAAATATTTTCTGTACTACAATTCAGGAATCTAACACTTTCCTCAAAGATAAATTTCCTAGGTTCTCTTTGTTTACTGAGAAAATCCTTTTAAGGGAAAAATACTTCTTTCCTTTGCCACTTTCTTTATGTTTCACGGTCTTTTGAAAGAACACATCTCTGTGTTTTGTAAAATGCAGTAAAACAAAATGACCTTGTGAAGAAGTGGGCTGTGCAGAACATTGTAGGAAATAAAAAGTCAGGAAAGTACCAAAAGTCTCCTTTCTATTGTTGACATATAAGGACTTCCATGACTTCTGGAAAGCAAGTCTTTGAAGAGTAAACTGTTTCTGTGGTGTCAGTGTTTGTGGTGATGTTAGTGAAATTCCATGATGGTGGAGAGGGAGAAAGGAAGAAAGACTAAAAGCTTATGTTGTTGTTGTTCACTTAAGAGTCGAAACCAACCCATAGCTGACCCTCCAGTGGGTTTTCAAAAGCAGTTAATTGCATGGGAGGAGATTGCCCAACCTTCTCCCGTGGAGCAGCTGGTGACCCCAAATTGCTTGCCTTTGGGATTGCAGTGCAGCTTTCTTGCCACTGGGCCACCAGAGCTCCACTCTGTCTTTCTTCTCAGATGCAGGACAAAGCCATATAGCCAGTCATCGTCATTATGAAACGGGCCAAGCCTAGCACAGACCTAACCCAGTGCCTCTCTGTGAAAGAGGCTAAAGCAGGAGTCGAGGACCCTCATTATATCTGGTGACAGAAATGTCTGCCTTCTTGAATCAGACAATTTTTTCAAATGGGTGGAAATTGCCTGTGGAACTGGTACAGTTTATGAAAACCTGTGACTTAACCATTCACTTGCAATGTGTCCAACAATGAATTCCTCATAACCTGCTATCACTCTAATGTTCATGGTTAGAGTAACATGGACCTTGACATCCTGAAGGACAAATAGTCTTTCCTGTATGTTAGGACCATCGTCTCCATTAAGAACCTGCCAGGAGAACATAACATCTTGAACTCTGCATAAACATGCTGCTGATCTCTGGCGGGGGTGGGGGTGGGGAGTCCATATTCTTTAAGAAGTACCTGCAGTAAACCTATTCAAAATACATCTCCATGCAAGAGCCCTGACCCAAAGTTTCTACTCTCTTTCTTTATTTTCCTTATTTTCCTCTCTTAGATCATCTATCATTTTCCTGGCTTATTTGTAAGCCTCTGTATCTTAAGCTACAGGGTGATTTTTTTTAAAATTTTGTTTTTAAACTAAGTTTCTGTTTGACCCCTTGTAATAAATATATTAAATTCATTTTGGAGTTGACAAAGTGAACTTCAAAACTGAAGTTCTCGATATTCATCTGCACAGACAAGCTATATTGCATGCATCCACAAGAAAAGGTAGCCTAATTACATTATAATGTATATCCAAGAATTGGTAAATAATATCTAAAATAAGTAAGCAGAAATTTAAATCCATCAAGAGTACAGGGAATTTAGATTAGTTTTCCAGTTTAGAGATAAAGCCCTCCAATAAACCAGTGTTTTAAATAGTTCAGGAAGATTTAGTTAAATAGAGATAACAACATAGAGAAGTGGTATGGTAAAAAGTAAAATAGAGAGGAGGAATGAAGAGGAAATTATCAAGAGATAAATATATAGTAAATATTTTATTATAGTCTATTTATATAGTAAAAGAGTGTGCTTTATAATTCACAAATGGCATATGCTTATCCTATATATGGGTGCTCAAAACCACTGCATAATTTCAATACTAAAATCTTTTAAACTCTTTGGGGATTATTTGTTTACTCTTCTCCCCTATTGGTTTGTGTAATCTGTAACAGAGGAAACCATTATTTTGCACTTTTCTTTCCCTGGAGGCTAAGCATTTCTTCTAGAAATAAACAAATGGGGGGTGATTGTGCCTGTCATGCAAAGCAAGTCCCAGAGAGAAGTGTGTTTGATCACAGAGCCTAGACTTAAGCATAGGTCTTTCTTTGTCTTTGTCTAGAGCTCTTTCCTCCTCATCAGGCTTCCTCCTGCTGTGGCGCGACAGATGACCCAGGCAGAAGAGATCAACCTGCAAATGCAAATTTCATGTACTTTACAGAGGGCGTTGGAGCCAGTTAGAAGTAAAACCAGTGGAGTGGAGCAAAAATGACTCCTTCCAATTGCATAATAGCATTGATCAAAAGATATTCTGGGGAAAAAATTACAAGTAGGTAGAAGTGGAATTAAATGAAGATGCTGCATTAGTAACATTAAATTTCATAAAATGAATAAAAGTGATATGGTTTTAGAAACAGCTTTTAGGAGGAAAAGCTAGATAATTTGTACTTTCAATTACATAAAGCCGTTTTTCCATTCTCTCTCCATGCTATGCACATCTTCAGCAACTAATGCAAAGGCTCTGCTTTCAGAAGCCATTGCTGACATGCTCCACTGTACTTTTCTGTCTTTTAGAGTCTAAACTAAGTCAGTGTGTTTAGACATGTAGCTGGTTCATACATATATGAATAAAATATTTTTCAACCCTCAAATGAAGGGGAGGTGTATGAGATGATCCTTATATACTTAGAGAGAGCTCTGGCAATCTAGTGCGTAGCGAATTGTGCTGTCAAAGCAGGTGGTTCTTGCTCTTCAGGAGAAAGATGGAAACTCCTCCCATGCAATTTCTAGCCTTGTAAAAGTTGCTGGAGGGTCAGCTATGAGTCAGTTCCTAACTGATAGCAATGAGTTGAGTTGTTATATACGTGAAGTCAGTTGACTTCATCTCTTTCAGGACAAGAGGTGAATTTCCAAAATACAGGCTTCTGTCCCAGCTGCTTGTCCTTGTTTACTAATCACTGTTGATATTAATAAGCACAGGTAAACCTTTGCTCGCCTTTTCCCCTGGGAACTTTGACTTTATCAGGTATTGTAAATAGGAAAAGAAATTTTGATTATGTAGGAAAATGCTTTGTGCCTGGGAGAGAAACAAATATCAGCCATACCTAGAAGCAGGATCTTTGCTTTGGTGAGCAGTTGTGCAGTTTTAAACAATTTACAATTGATCATTGCAGATTAGTAAATAAAGCTGATAATAAAATGGAAAGATAATGTCCTAGATCAGGTGCCCCTTAGTCCTCAAACTGACATCATTGCTCCTCAGTAATTTGGAGACATTTCTGACTGCAGACTTGCCCAGTGAAATACATCTCATTATTTTCTAACTTCTATACAAAGAGTGTTTGTTGCTTATAGATCCAAGTAGGATGAAATTGTTGACAACTGCAATCTTTTCTATATGTATCATAATGTTGTTTATTGGTCTAATGGTAAGGAGTTTTGCCGTCTTGATAATGAGATGTAATCCATATTGAAGGCTGGGGTCATTGATCTTCTGCAGCAAGTGTTTCAAGTTCTCCTCACCTTAAACAACCAAAGTTGTGTCATTTGTGTAACATACTTTGTTACTGAGTCTTCCTCCTAAAGAGGCCAGCTTCTCAAATAATTCACTCAGCTACTCTTTAGAAGTACTCTGAATTGAGAGATTAGGGCGGACCATTCTAATAAGTATGCTTTCTTCTGAGTCAACTATAGAATGGATCAAATTTACCCAAGAGGGGAAAAGGAGAACCTTAGGTAGGAAACACAAACCCAAACCAAAACAAATATGAGTACAAAGAGCCTGAATCAAGAAAGATTAAATCTATCCAAGTGAGAGACTAAGAGAAACCCAATGCAGACTAGATGAGGATCAAGATCGAAGAGTTAATAGGCCATGTTGATCTTTCATTTTAGCCTAAGAAAAGTTAAAATTCATAAAAGATTTCCAGGAGAACAGTACCTTGATTAAGTTTTAAAGCATTAAGGGAGAAAAAAATACTTTACACACTCCTTTTTTAAAAAATATCCTTGTTATCTTGAAAGGGTCCTTGCCTCTTGTATGCAGATCTTTCATTTTAGCCTAAGAAAAGTTAAAATTCATAAAGGATTTCCAGGAGAACAGTACCGTGATTAAGTTTTAAAGCATTAAGGGAGAAAAAAAAAATACTTTACACACTCCTTTTTTAAAAATATCCTTGTTATCTTGAAAGGGTCCTTGCCTCTTGTATGCTTTTCTTGTGAACTTACTGACAAGATTTCCAAGGCAGTCTCTAGAGAAAGCCTTCACTTAAATGTAGTAATTCATACTTAATCATGTCTCAGCTAGCATTTTTAGAATTCTCTGTTTGGTGTGATAACTCCTGTGTCATGCTTCTCCCTAGGTTGTTTCAAATTGATTGCATTTTTATTTTAGGTACTTGGTATTGCAGGGAGAGCTTTGTGGCCTAGTCCGTAGGGAGGTGCACTGCTATCTCAAAGACAGGGCCTCTGGCAGTTCAGATCCATGAGACTCCATGGGAGAAATATGGACAAACTACTCATGTGCCTCAGAAACAAAAAGAAGGGCAAACTATGACTCCGTTTTTAATGGAAAGTGATGAGAAGGAGCCTTGTAGGCAACATAGAGGTCTATTTCTATTTCTCAGTCCAGTGTCCTGTTGGGTAAAGTACAGCACTCCCCAGCTTGAACATCAGTCGTTTGACTCCACCCACTGCTTTTTGCAGGACAATGGGAAGTCTCTTCTCACTAAAATGTATCTACTCAGAAAGTCAAAAGGGGGTCACTATGAGTTAAAATCAACTTGATGGTGGTGGGTTTATTACAAAAATCTGTTATGTATATAGGATGTGTAGAGGTGCTATTATGTGTCATCTGTTTGACTATGACTTACAGTGGTCCTATGAACAACAGATCTTTATTATGTCCTCACCAGCGACGTCCTCACAATCCCATGTGAGACCAATATATTTGAACCCATTGATGTAGTCGCTATGTCAAGCCGTCTTGTTAAGGGTCTTTCTCTCTTTCTCTGAATATCCACCTATCCGAGAATGCTATCCTTGCTGCCCCTGCTCCCCACAAGTTATTGTTAATGAAACTTATTTTGTAAAATTCCAATAAAGAAACACAGGACACCTAAACCTCATATTTCTGTATTATTCTGTGAATCAAGAAACTCAAATAATGCTTTGGAGTTTCCTTTCAAGTTAAGACACACACATTTTTTCTGTGATTTTTGTCTAATTAGTTCTAAAGCAACA
The DNA here is from genome assembly GCF_000299155.1 of Elephantulus edwardii. Classification (NCBI taxonomy): domain Eukaryota; kingdom Metazoa; phylum Chordata; class Mammalia; order Macroscelidea; family Macroscelididae; genus Elephantulus; species Elephantulus edwardii. The sequence continues at coordinate 2,171,724 of NW_006400044.1, read as the reverse complement.
CTTGCATCCAGAAACCTTCCCTAGTAACCTCATTCCATGTGAAATTCACTGTAGGCAGAAAAAAAGACATGCTGCTGAAATTTTTTGCTACCAATTAAATAGCAAAAGCACGGAGGAAGCACAGACTAAACTTTATCTCATTAAGACAAGTCCAGATGCTTTGTTTACTTGTGGTTGGAAATCAATGCCCTATTGTGTTCTCGAAATATATAATTTGCAACAGAAATAAGAAGCAGGAAGTATATCTTCATTGCTTCATTTAAACTAGTAATTAAAATGCAAGTTTTTATTTTCAGATGGACAGTTTTAGCAAGCAAGTCAGCAGTAGTTTAGAATGATATAAACATTCAGCAGGGACATGTGGCAGAAGTTTGCTTACTGCATTGTGTTTAGAAATCATTTAAATAATGGTTGACTGAGTGAGTGAGACAATTTAGAGCTCTGACCTGTCATATTATTCTCACTGGTTTGGTAGACAGTTTATAGAATCTGGCCAGCAGAAAATGGCAAGATAATTCACTATGGTTGCCATTCATTTGCAATCTTTGATAAAATGAAGATTGAGACATTTACCCAAAAATATATTATATCTTAATATAAAATTAATTAGATGTAGTTTCTTCTGACTATTCAAATAGTTTTGATGAGCCAGGCAAATGGTTTTAATAAGCATAGAAGCCTTTGTTTCAATTTTCTTATGTTTATAAATATATTGTTCCTGCCCTTTGAGAGTAAAGCTATATGTTACTCACTCTAACATTTTACACAGGAAGCAAAAAAAGTAAAATTATCTACATTTGGATAGTTCTTATTTGGAAATTGTATCCCAGGGGTGTAATAAAGATGCCAGTTTTATGGAACAGATATACAGCTGGACACATTGAATTATGAAGATGGAACATAATGCAGGCAATTAATAATGCTACTGCTCTTAAATATAGATGAGAGGGGTTTAAAAATGTTTTTGATAGTTGTTTTGATGTGAGAAAATAAAATGGTCTGTACTCTGCTTCAGAAAGCTGAATTAAATGTGCTTTATTTTCTAAAACTGACATCAAGAAATTTGAAAGCCTGTAGCAAATCGGATATTATATCTTTATTACAACAAATTGACATTTGCCTCATCATATTCCTTCATGTCTTGTGTATCTAATGGTAAAAATATACAAAATGGAAAAAGGTACTGAAGTTTCTCTTGGCAAGGCATCCCAAGTATATGTTGCATTCTTCTATTTTGACAGTATATTTGATACTTAGAATGTAATATCTAATACATCCTTGATAGCACAGTGTGTGACATATTGGTCTGCTAACCATTAGATGGACAGTTGAAATCCACCATTGAGAAAGACAGCCACCTGCTTTAATGATTTACAGCCTCCAAAGCTGGAGAAGGGTCACTGTGTCTCAGAACTGTCTCAATGGCAGTGAGTTGAGGGTATAATACCTAGTAAGATGTGTTTGAAGAATTCTTCCTCAAGAATAATTAAATTATTAGCTGTTTAAATCCATTTTATTAACTTTTGTCTAATCTTGTCATTGTTATGCACCACTGACTTAGATCTGACTCATCTTGTGTACTGCAGAGTGAGGACCGACTCCTAGCTGCCCCTCCAGCAGATTTTCAGAGGCAGTCACATGCATGGGAGGAGATTATTCATTTTTCTCCTGAAGAGCTGCTGGTGGATTTGAATTGCATGCCTTTGAGTTTGCAGTGCGTCTCCTTACACTAGACCCCTACTTTTATTTAAAAATAATTCATGGACTGGGATTAATAAGGAAAAGAGTCAGTTTTCATATCCAGATTTGTTTAGTTGAAAACATGACATAGTAAATGGGATTTCAGACCACCATTTTATTAATATTGGCATTTGTTAGATTTTCTCACTTTACTTAAAACACTTGGAATTCTCAGAACTGTAGTAGAGCTTTATTTAATATTCTTTAACAGTGTCTTTCCTTAGGATACTGAGTTAATTCACTAGGTATAATACTCTCTAGACTATCCCATGTTATAGCCTTTTGCAAAATAATTGGTCCTTAGTGCTGCCTAGTATTCCATTGTGTGAATGGACCATAATTTCTCAATCTTTTCATTTCTTGTTGGATGTCCACTTTCTTGCTGTAATGAATAATGCTGCTATGAACTACAGTAACTGAGACAATGGGGTAGGTGTGTTGGCCCAGTAAGACTAACACAGGATAGGCCAGGCTTCAGAGCTGTTGTACATTGGGTTGCTATGAGTTATAGGTGACTTGACAGCACATAAAACAACAACAACATGAGCTGTGAACATGAGGAGCTTTGGTAGCCTACTGGCAAGTTGTGCTACAATCCTGAAGGCTTGTGGTTTGAGGTCACCAGCCACTCCACAGAAGAAAGATGGCCAATCTCCTCCCATTCCATTAACTGCCTCTGAAAAACTCGCTGGAGGGTCAGCTATGGGTTGGTTCTGACACTGTAGTACTCAACAACAATGAACATACATGCACAAGGACAAATACTGCATAAGATCATTACTGTAAGAGTAAGATAACTAATAAGATGTGTATAAAAGTCCAAAAAGGGAAGGAGAGGGAGGCAAGGGGCTGGAAAATGGAGAGGGAAGAAATCACTAGGTTAACAGAGTTCTGTGGGCTAATCGACGTATATGTACAAATTATACGAATTAAGAAAAATCCAATGGGGACCAGAAAAGAGGGGATAATAGAAGGCATAGATCAATGATGATAAATTTTATAAAACACACTATATGAATGATTGTATGAAATACAATATGCATGAAGGAATGTATAAAACACCATGTACATGAATGAAACAAAATGTATGTGAATTTTGTATGCAAGCTAATATAAAATATTAACAAAAAAATGGATTTCTTCTACTCAACAAAAAGTTGAGTTTTCCTTTTTCCCTCCTCTTTGAAGAATGTAGATAACATACACATTTCCCCCCTATCTTTCTCTCATTCTATGACACTTAGACTTCTGATTTCTGTGAGTCTGAAGGCACTGAACTCATAGTCTGTGTATATGAAAAATGCTTGCTGTTGTTGTTAGGTGCTGTTGAGTCAAGTATGAGTCATAGTGACCCAATGAACAACAGACTTGAACCCTGTCTTATCCCATGTCATTCACATCATCTCTTACCCATTTGAGCCTGTTGCTGTAGTTATTGTTTCTCACAGTCTCATTGGGAGTCTTCCTCTCTTTTTCATACCCTCCATTTTTCCAAATATGATGTCCCTTGCAATATGCCCAAAGTAAGAGAGAAAATCCTCACCATCCTTGTCTCCAATGAGTACTCTGCTTGCGTTTAAATATCATTATTCTTAAGCTCTTTGGGGCTTAATGCCTTTACGGTAAATTTGGTATAGCGAAGGGAAAGTCTGCGGTTAGGGACCTCTCTAAAATACTCAAGAACAATGGTGTCTCTCTAGAGACTAAGGTGCACCTGATACAGGCCATGGTCTTTGCAATCACTTGCTATGCATCAGAGAGTTGGACAATGACTAGGGAAGATAGAAGGAGAATTGATGCCTTTGAGCTGTGGTGCTGGAGAAGAGTATTGAATGTACCATGGACTGCCAAGAAAGCAAACAGATTCATCCTGGAGAGGGTTAAGCCAGGCTACTCCTTTGGAGGCAAGGATTCTGGGACTTCATCTGATATCCTTTGGACATGTTGTAAGGAGAGACAGGTCCTTGGAGAGGGACATCATGCTTGGTAGGGTGGAGGGACAGCGCAGGAGGGGAAGACCCTCTATGAGGTGGAATCAATATTCAGTGACTGGGATAATCGGGATGGGTGTGTCTGAGGCAGTGTGATTGGCACAGAATAGAGCAGGAATCAGGGCTGTTGTATATAGGGTCGCTATGAGTCGCAAAGGACTCGACAGCACATAACAACAACAACAAAGTAATGTTAACCAAATCCAGTTAAACATAAAACAAGTAAACAATATTCAGCATATAATGTTAGTAGTATAGAATTACCCTCCTGTAAAATCAAATTCTCACTGATAAATCCATAGTTGGGAAGACAAAATATAGGTCCTTTCTCTTTTTGCTTATCTCATCTTTATGAAATATTTCAGAGATTCTTAAAATCATATTACTAACATTTTCATTTTACAAGTGATAAAAATAAAACTGGAGAGTTTAGAACATCTTACCATAAATTACATAACCAATTGATGGGCAACAGATCATGAATCCCTAATACCTCTATGCTCAGACTATCATCTCTAAACAATAGAATCTTTGTTCTTCCCTGTAACTTTCACAGTTGCTAAAGATCCAAACTCGTCAGGATAATATTCTTTGTGTTCATTCTAAATATAAACCCCTTTTCACACTTAGCTGTTTGTAGAAGTCTGAAGGCTATATTCTAGAGCTGCTACCCATTAGACTGTTTGAAAGAAATATGGATCTTCATGATGTAGTAAGAGCCATAGTATTGCTGTGAAAACTACAGCCTGCTCATTCCAGCACCAGTATGTGAGCAGTAGCATAACAGCATGACCAGTTTCAAGAGCATGCAACCTTCACCTCATAGCTTGCAATATTGAAAGCTTTAATAAATTTGAGTAAAGAATATTATGTTTTCATTTCGCTATCAGCCCTACACATTACATACCAAATCCTGTATAAGAAGTTGTTGTTAAATAGTTGTTAAATATGGCCTTGGTGACAGAAATGAGGCTGGAGATCACATGACAGAATTTTGTACAATGGATTATTCTTTTCATTGGAAGTACTGGTGGGGGGGTGTGTTTGTTTTTTTGTGTATGTGTTTTTTTTTAATAACCCAAATATAAGGAGCAATTTTACACAAAGCATAAGAAACAATGGGTCTTCATTGTAAATTCTGAGGAATTTAGGAAATTTTAGATCTGTGTTTTATTGGAGGAGTGAGTATAATCTTAGCAGCAAAACTCAGTATACAGAGAATAATAATACAGTACTCTTGTACATTTTATTAACTAGAAGGTTCATTGCCTTTGATAGGACGTCAAAAGAGACAAGCAACACTTGGAACGTTAGGCAGGCCATCGAGGTTTGTAATTCTACAGATTTAACCTTGACTAATTTCTCCCAAAACTGTGGAGGAAGGGTTCTTTACTTCTTCTTCTTCTCCTCCTTCTCCTTCTCCTCCTCCTTCTTCTTTTCAAAACAGAGATTATGTTTTGATAAATAAAATGTAAGTTAACCATTCTGTATTAGAACCTGTACAGGAGAAAAACTGCTGAACCATCATGGTGACCACCATTTTTAACCATCCAAGTGGATGAATGACTCTATTGAGAAAAGTGAGGAATTAATTTTACAAATTACAGAAATATCCTGTTAAAGGCAAATTAACTTTGTTAACATGTTAACATAAAAAAGGCTCAGATCACAAACTAAAACATATGCAACCTGGTCACTTTTCTACTGATGTTAAAGGTTGGCTTGGCCAGATGTCCTCCCCACCATGGAAGTGTCCTCTGAAACATTTCTTTCCAGGCTGCACCAGAGGAGTTGAGAATTTGATTGGTGAGAAATGGGAAGTTCACTCTGAGTCTTTACCTTTTGAATTAATGCTGGCTGAGCTATTTGAGCAATGATTGAGGAATATTTTTATTCAGTTTGGCCCGATCTGTCCCCTGGTGAGCACGGGCTTGTTATTTTTTAATGAAACCATTTTCACAGCCTGTTGTTTTAGGTGTCAAGAATATAGGTTCTTACTTTTTGGGACTTCTCATACCATTTTTTTTCTTTTCAATTCTTCTTGTGCTTCTGGATTTCTTTTAAGCAGAGTATTGTGTCAAATAGTGGGATAAAATAACAAAGAATAAAAATAATCTTAGATAATGACAAATGAAAAAAATATAGCAAAAACTATTGTCATAGGAGAAACTAGAACTGTCACTGAATATTTTTGGCTTCCATTTTGACATATAAAGAAATAGCTTGGAAATAACTTATCCCTACACTGAACTTTTCTACCCTAACTCATAACATATCTTTTAAAATTAGTAGAAAAATATTACCTTTTTTGTTCTAAATGTGAATTTTGTTGATTTACTGCTATTTTTTATACTTTTTTGGTAAGAGTTGATAGAGAACTGTCTTTACTCTAAATAGAGACTCTTCATTCACAATATAAAAAGGATCTGACGGCATCATTAGCTCTGCTAAATATGTGAGATTTCACAATCTCCTTTCAGGAGTTACTTTAGTGAAGTTGGAGATGTTTTTATAAATTATTTATAAAGTTTTGGAAATAAATAGGAGCCTTAATATGACCATATATGCTAGATATACAAGCCAAGCTTAGTTAACTCTTATAATAAAGCAAACGGAGTAGCAATAGTACAAGTGTGAGGGGGAGTAGATTCTTAGTACAGCATTAGTATAAGTGTCAGTACATTAAAGGTTCAGTTAAGGACAATATTCAGTACAGGTCTTACAGCCATATATTTTTGTTCATTTTTCTCGTAATAAAACTATCAGAGAACATGCTGTCAAAACTTGGTATTATTGTCATCCTAACTTCAGACTTATTTAAATTCAAAACTGTTCTTGAAGGTTGATACTGAGACTAGGGACATATAGTAAGCTAGCTTAGAAAAGCATATTTCTAGAAAAGAAATTGCTTTTAAAATTTTATTTGAAAAACTCATTTACAGAACAACTGGGTACAACAAAATATCAGAAAAGATCTGCTTTATCTTGCTGTTACTGCAGTTGTTATGTATTCTGGAGTTGTAAATAGCTGATGCTCCAGCAGATTATCAGAAGCAATAACTCACTAGAGAGGAGACTACCCATCTTTCTCCTGTGGAGCAGCTGATAGAGTTGAACCATTTACCTTCGAGTTGGCAGTGCAACTCCTTATTACTCGGTCACCAGAGCCCCCCACCCCATTTTTTTAACCTTACTACTTTCAAATAGCGACAACATAGAGAAAGCTATGTTGGCCTAGTGGACACAAAGTTATGCTACCAAGCCCAAGGTGGGTGAGTTTAATCTACGGCACTCAGGCCTGCCTTAATTGGTTTTGGTTTTTTTTTGTCAAACATTCTACTAGGTGGTATAGCACTGGTCTGTGCATTGCTGTGCAGAGGTAACACATGGTTGCTGTGATGCTAAACACTGTGACACTGATATGCCAAATGTGATAATGGTTGCCCATGGTGGACAGTGTTTGGTGGAGCTTCCCGATTAAAACAAGTCTGGAAGCAGGAATGGCATCCACTTCCGAAATGGCTTGTCTCTGGAAACTCTATGAACAGTGCTCAGCCATTTCGTTCATAGCGTCGCCATGAGTCATCTATGACTCTATGGCACCTAACAATAACAACAGCAACAATGACAACAACAACTTTCAAATAGAGAAATAACAATAGGACAAAAGTTAATCAACATTTTAAATATTTCCCATTTAAACTTGGTAGTATTGCATCCATGTTCATATTTTAACAAAGAGAGATCATTTGACCAGAGAAATTTCTTTTTACATATACCTAATAATAATATTTAGAAATAAAAAAAGTAGCAACTTTTTTAAAACTCAGTGGTATCTTCAGATATCAAGCCCTGAGTGACAACTGAGTGGACTGTTGCTTAAAAGGAGCTCTGGTGGCCTAGTGGTAAGAAGTTGCACTGTTGACGCAGAGACATATGGTTTGAATCCATCTGAGAGGGTCAACTAGGAGTCTGCTCCGAATCAACAGCACATAACATCAACAACTAGTTTAGAATGCGTTCTGTTTGAATCTTAAGAAAAACTAAGCATATAGCAGGTTCACAACCAACTGTAGCAAACTCTGAATGGGATCCCAGAACACTGGATTGTGCTTATGCGAAACCTATACTTGGACCAAGAGGCAGTTATCAGAACAGAGTAAGGAAACACTGCATGGTTCAAAATCAGAAACAGTGTATGCCTGGGATTTGTCCTATCTCCATACCTTCTCAATCTATGTGCAGAACAAATCATCCAGGAGGCTGGGCTCTATGAGGAGGAATGTGATATCAGGATTGATTGAAGGAAGTATCATCAACAGCCTGCATTATGCACATGATTCAACCCTGCTTGTTGAAACTGAGGAGGAACTGAAGCACTTGCTGCAGAACATCAAGGACTGCAGCCTTAAATATGGGTCAAAGCTCAACATCAAAAAAACAGAGATTCTCACCACTAGGCTAATTGTCAGCATCATGATAGATAGTGTAATGATTTAAATTGTTAATAGATTTAGTTTCCTTGGTTCCACAATCAACACACTTGGAACAAGCAGCCAGGAAATCAAGAAACAAATTACACTGGGAAAGTCTGCAGTCAGGAATCTCTCCAGAGTACTGAAGAGCAATGATGTCAGTCTGGAACCTAAGGTATGCCTGATCCAGGCCATAGTCTTCACAATTATTTAGTACTCATCAGAAAGCTGGACAGTGACTAGGGATGATAGCAGGAGAATTTCTGCCTTTGAGCTGTGGTGCTGAGAAGAGTATTGAATATACCACGGACTGCTAGAACAAACAGGTTCATCCTGGAATAGGCGAAACCAGGATGCTTCTTGGAGGCAAGAATTCTGAAGCTTTGTCTAACATACTTTGGACATGCTGAAAGGTGTGACCAGTTCTTGGAGAGGGATGTCATGCTTGGAAGGGTGGAGGGACAGTGCAAGACAGGAAGACCCTAGATGAGATGGATTGATTCAGTGACTGGGGTACTGGGGGTAGGTGTGTCAGAGACAATAAGATGGGCACAGGATAGAGCAAGGTTCAGAGCTATTTTACATAGGGTTGCTATGAGTCACAAGCGACTTGATGGCAACAACAGGTTCTCTCTTCAGCCCACATACCATGTATTTTAAACAGCCTAAAAGAAATGTGTTTCCTTTAAAAGTATGTGGTACTGCCCCTTGACATCTCTCAGAGTTCTTTAGAGTTGACTAATTTTACCGGGTCACAGAGTTGTACCTTGGGCATTTCAAATACCTTATTCACTGAACATTTATACCTTATTCTTTGGAATTCTTTAAAAAAATAACTCCTGTCGTATCTAGGGTGATGAAGTAATCTTGCCGGCAATAGGCATGGCTTTCAGGTTCCTTCTAAAAAGAATCTAACTCCTCCATCTGTGCTACTCCCACCTTGCATTTAATCATTAAGTGACACAAGACAGAATAGGTAGTAAATTTGAACCAATGACTTACCATGGTTCCCCAAGGGTAAACATCTCTTCTGTTTCTTTTCCCTTCTGTTTCTAGGTTAATAGGGCCACTTGTGGATATCTAATAATGTGCATCCTGATCTGAAGGAATTCCCCTGGGGGAATGTGAGCTGCATATATATCTTATTTATAGCCTCATGGGAGATTTCTTTTTTTTTTTACTTTTAGATAGTCACAGTTAAATCAATATGGCCTCCGTTCCTTCCAGCCAGTAATATATGTTCAGCTGATTGGGGTTTATTACAACAACAGCAGAAAAAAAATCTGAGAAACTTTTAGTTATTTGGTATTGTCCAGATTTTATAGGAAAATAGTCCATTGAAAAAAATACAGATAATTTAAACTCATAAATCTTATTCTGTCAAATATTTAAATTAATGTTAAAATGACATAATTTTAGGCTAATTAATTACTAGTTATTTTATCTGTTTTCTTTTTAGGTTAAAAATGTCGGTTATATAATTATTGTCATCTGACTCACTACAAATTCTAGAAATAACTATGTATTACCCAATAGCAAGCAATTTTTCTGTGAAAGAGAGGATGTCTCAGACTGAAAATTGGGTTATATTTTCCTAGATATGAAAGCTCTATATCTTTTAAAAGAAACCATTTAGGAATTCTCAACTTAAAATAACGTGTTAGTTTTTATTTAAAAAATGAAGGAACCTGGTGATGCAATGAGTCACATGGTAGACTATCAACACCAGCTGCTCTCTGGGAGAAAAATGGCTAGCCTCCTTCTATACAGATATACAACTCCAGAGTAAAAAAGCCATTGATTGCAGATTGTTGTGAGTTAGAATTTACTTGATGTCAAAGAGTTTGGTTTTTTATGCCCTTAATAGTAATTTTTTCCTTCTAACTTATTAACTACTTCATAATTTACATGGCATTAAATCGGGAAAACAAAAAGGTACGGGTATTATCAACATTAAATTTCAGTTATTGTGCAATTTTTATTTATTTTTTCCTAGTTGATGTTTTCAAGCAAAACCAAAAATTAAAGTATAAAATAAAGTGTTAGCAGAAAATAAAGTTTAAAAAGTATACAAAACATATTAAAAAGGAAAGAAATCTGATTTTCTTTTGAATCTCTAGAATAGTGTTATTAAGTGAGTATTAAATAATGCAAACTTGGGCATAATTTCAGTGGCTGACAGAAATGATTACCAGTAGGCTATGTTGATTTAACATAGTTGTCATCCCAGACTCCTCAGTGTCTTAAAAAGTATCATTCTAGAGGAAATCTGGTCTCTCTTGAGTCACAGATTTCTCTTTAGAGAAAAAACAGATTTTTCTTTGGAGAGCTAAGAAACCAGTCAACCAGGTTGTTTTTAATTAAATATACTAAGATGTTATGAAAAAATATAAAACAGGATGTAATATGTTAGGTTCTCAGAATTTATTTTTATCACCAATATTTAGAGCTGGAAGAAGCCTTTGGATATAATGAGCCTCCAATTGGGAAATAAAGGAAAAGGCCCAGATAGAAAGTCATTTGCTCCTCGGGGCACACAGGACTTAAACTGAACGTTGTTGACTCAATCCAGAACTATTGACATATTGGACCATCTCAATTACTTGTATATTTGCTAGGTTTGTTGAGTTATATTGACTTTCAGTGCTATTTGTAGTCTTAGGGTCATTAAGAAGTATCAAGAATATATATACATGTTGTTGATTGCCTTCGAGTTGAGCACAACCCATAGCAACTCTATTAACAAAAAGCTTGAATCCTCTCTACAACTATCAACATTTATCAGAGCTATCAGAGTTCATAGAGTTTCCAGAAGCATGTCATTTAAGAAGTAGGTGCCACTCCTGCTTATGATTTTATATATATATATATATAAAATCATAAGCAGGAGTGGCACCTACTTCCTAAATTGATATATATATCAATCCAAGCAAGATTAAATCCTTGATAACTTCATTCCTTACTCCATATATTATGATGATACATTGGCCCAATGGTAAAGATTTTTGTCTTCCTGTTGATGAGATGTAATCTATATTGAAGGCTGAAGTCCTTGGACTTAGGTAGTAAGCCTTTCAAGGCCTCTTCACTTTCAGCAAGCAAAGTTGTATCATCTGTATTATGCGGGTTGTTGATGAGTTTTTCTCCAAACCTGATGTCACACTCCTCTTCATAGAGGCTAGATTCATAAATTATTTTCTCAGCATACAGATGAAGAGATACATAGAGAAGATACATTTCTGATGCACAGGCTTCCTGATTTTAAACCATGGAGCGTTCCCTTGTTCCATTCAGACAAGCCTTCTTGGTGTAGGTAGGGATTTCATATAAGTACAATTAAGTGTATGAGGTTCCCATTCTTATGAAGGTTAGCCATAGTTTGTTATGATCTGCACAGTCAAATGCTTTCACATAGTCAATAAAACAGATATTCTTTTGCTATTCTCAGATTTCAGCCAGGATCCATCTGATATTAGCAAAATATCCTTTAATGAATCTTCTTCCAGTTCTTCTGCTACATTTTTTCCCACATATTTCAACTTTTCAGTTAAGATGCTCAGAGTACTGATTGAATAACAACAGTGAAAGGATGTAAACTTGGCATACATCTTTCCTGACTTTTAAGTCACATAGAGTACTTTTTGTTCCTTCTAATGACTACTTCATAGCCTATGAAACCTCTAGGTTTCACATAAGCACAATTAAGTATTCCTGAGATACCCATTCTTCTCAATATTACCATAATTAATATGAGCCACACAGACAACTGTCTTTAGTCAATAATACAGAAATAAACATCTTTCTGATATTCAATTTTAAATTATTATTTTTGTGTGTTTTCCAGTCAGAGCCAACCCAGAGCTGACCTTCCAGTGAGTTTCAGAGATAATATATTGCAGAAATAATCTATTGCCCATTCTTCTCCTGTGTACTGGGTGGTGGATTCAAACTAATGTGAACTGAAAGTGAGAGTTCACTTTTTCATTTATAGTAGCAACATTCCATGTACTCAATAGCCACGAGTAGTTACTTGCTACCTTGTAGAGTGGCACAATTTTAGAAGATTGTCATGATGTAACTTTTAATAAATCTATTTATATGGGCATTAAAAAGTCATCCATTTCAACTTACTTCACTGGATTACATTTTAGTTTGTAACACAGACTTCTGCCACATATCTTCTGTTTTAGATATATAGATTTTCTTTTCTATACTGAGTAGTGATATATTCATCATGAGGACTAATGAGAAAATAAATGTTTCAAGATTAATTGTGTTACTGCCAAAGTTAACTAAATTTTCTTCCAACAGCTTTGAATGCATTCTTAATTTGAACTAGTAGAAAATAAAAAAAAAAAACACCTCCAAAATCAGCAGGGTTGTGTGTGTGTGTGTGTGTGTGTGTGTGTGTATTTTTCTTCCCTTGCAATTACATTTTTTAAATTTCATTTTATACTGGTTTACCTACTAGGTGTGTATACATTGCCCTTCACACCAGATACCCCCACACATCCACAGCCCATCCCCCTCCACCTGTCAAAACATGCAACCTCATGAATACCTCCCCCAGCTCCATCCTTCTGCTCCCCCCTTTAGATTCTCATATATGTTTTACTACTTATCTATTTCTACAATAATAGTCGTAAACAGTATTTGTCCTTTTGAGGCTGAGTTAATTCACTTAGCTTAGTACTCTCCAGTCCCTCCCAAGTTAGGAGTTAGGTAGTGATTTACAAAATCATTGCTTCTGCACCCTGCGTAGTATTCCATTATGTTAATATACCATAATTCTCAACCCATTCGATTGTGGTTGGGCATTTGGGCTGTTTCCATGTTCTTATAATGGTGAAAAACGTTGCTATGAACATTGGTGTAAAAGTCTCCATTTGTGTCTCAGTTCTCAGATGCTATACATCTTAACAACAACAATTCAAAGGCATTGATGATTAATCTGTCATCCTTAATCATTGTATTATCTAACTTTCAGATGTATAGGAAGCGATTGAAAATACCATGATTTAGATCAGCATACATTAGTGTTTAAACTGACTTCCTTGTGTTTTAACACATTGAAGAGGTCCTTTACACCAGATTTCCACAATGCTACGTGATTTTTAATTCCTTGTCTACTGTCTGTGTTTCATTGATCATGCAAAGGCATTTTTCTGTGTGGATCATAACAAACTGTGGCTGATTCTGAGAAGAATGAGAATCCCAGAACATTTAATCGTGCTTATGCGAAACCTATACTTGGACCAAGAGGCAGTCGTCAGAACAGAGCAGGATAACACAGCATAGTTCAAAAAAGGGAAGGTTGTATGCCATGGATGTGTCCCATCTCCATACCTTTTCAACCTGTATGCAAAGCAGATTATCTGAGAGGCTGGGCTCCATGAGGAGAAGTGTGGCGTCAGGATTGGTGGAAGATCTATTAACAATCTGCGTTATGCAGATGAAACTGCTTGCTAAAACTGAGGAGGACCTCATGCACTTGCTGCAGAGGGTCAAGGACTGCAGCCTTCAGTATGGACTGAGGCTCAATGTCAAGAAGACAAAGATTCTCACCACTGGACCAGTTGTAGCATCAGGATGGATGACGAAGAGATTGAGATTGTTCACAGCTTCAGTTTGCTCGGCTCCACAGTCAACACTCTTGGCACCAGCAGCCAGGAAATAAAAAAACGTATTGTCATGGGAAAGTTTGCTGTTAGGGACCTCTCTAAAATACTCAAGGACAATGGTGTCTCTCTGGAGACTAAGGTGTGCCTGATACGGGCCATGGTTTTTGCAATCACTTGTTATGCATCAGAGAGTTGGACAATGACCAGGGAGGATAGAAGGAAGATTAATGCCTTTGAGCTGTGGTGCTGGAGAAGAGTATTGAACGTACCATGGACTGCCAAGAAAACAAACAGATTCATCTTGGAGAAGGTTAAACCAGGCTACTCCTTGGAGGCAAGGTTTCTGGGGCTTCGTCTGACATACTTTGGACATGTTGTAAAGAGAGACAGGTCCTTGGAGAGGGCCGTAATCCTTGGTAGGATGGAGGGACAGTGCAGGAGGGAAAGACCCTCTATGAGGTGGATTGATTCAGTGACTGGGGTAGTCGGAATGGATGTATCAGAGGCAATGCGATTGGCACAGGACAGAGCAGAGTTTAGGAATGTTGTACAAACGACTTGATGGCACATAACAACAGCAACAACTGTTATCATGGGTGTTGATTGTCTATCCAAGTAAAATTACATCATTGATGTCTTCAATCTTTTCTCTATTATGATGTTCTGAATTGTTTCAGTGATGAGGCTGTTTGTTTACTTGTTGTTGGATACATTCTATATTGAAGGCAGTAACCTTTGATCTTCTGCAACAAATACTTCACTATCAGCAAGCAAATTGTGTCATCTGCATAATGCAGGTTGTTGATGAGTTTTCCTCCAATCCTGATGCTACGTTCTTTGTATAGTCCAGATCTACAGTGTTTCAGAAGAGTACTGAATATTCCATGGACTGCCAATATTCCTGCTTTGGAGGAAGTGCCACCAGGATGCTCCTTAGAGACATGAGTAGTGAACCTTTGTTTCCTATATTTTGGGAATATAAGCAGGAGGAACCTGTCATTGGGGCGAAAGGCACTATATTTGGAAAGGTAGAGTGTTTGGTTGAGAAAGAGAGGAAGACTTCACCTAAATGACTTGACACAAGGACTTATGATCATACCAGAGATTGTGAGACTAGCACAGGATAGAACATCTATTTTTTAATAGGGTCACCTTGAGACATGGTCAGTTTGAGGACACATACAATAACAACAACATTTAACAGCAGGGGATGGTCCGTCTTTCTCTCATGCAGCTGTTGGTAGACTAGAACTACAAAAGATGTGTGGTATTTTAGTTATCAGCACAGCATGCCAGTGACTTTTGTCACCAGAATGACTTGATTTTCATGACTGTTTAACCTCTCTTCCTAGGGTCTTTCAGGGAGACACTTTAGCAAAAAAACATGAGAGCATAGCTTTGGTTTCACACCGATTGTGCTGATATCTTGATGCAACTATTTACAAATTATCTGAATTTCAGTAAAGTTACTCCATCCTTCTAATCTTTGGTTTCTTTAGTCTAGAATAGAGTTAGGGACACTATGATTGGCTGTTGCCATCCAGTCACTTTCTGTTCATAGCAACCTCATACAAAACAAAACAAAATTTCTAGTATTGCAAAATCATGACTATGGTATGACAAATCCGTGGCTGCAGTTTACATGGATTCTCAGTACTTTCCAACTTAATACAATCATCTTCTAATATTTAGTCAATGGTCTTTTGTGATTCGTGGGGTTTTCACTGACTGGTTTTTGGAAGTAAATGACCAGGTCTTTCTTCCGGATCTATCTTATCTAAAAACTCTTCTGAATTCTATCCATGGATAACTCTGCTAGGATAAAAAATGTGGGTAGTATAACTTCCAGTATACAGCAATCAACAAACCGCATAGTATGACAAACTGGCAGATAGAAAGGGAGATACATATAGTAACTACTTAATACTGAGTTTTAAGGAATTCTGGGTGCATAGTATGCTATGTGTTATATTCGTAGTATGCTATGCTATGTCAGTGATTCGAATTCACCAGCTACTTTAAAGGAAAAATATGAGAAGTCTCCTCATCCTGACTGCAGGGGGAAAGGAGTTACTAGAAGTAAAACTATAGTCAAACAGCGATGGTTTAAAAAAAATAGAGTTTTGGATCTATATATAGGTGCTACAAAATATTAAGCACTCAATTGCTAAAATAAACCTTATTGCTTCAAATCCACCAAGTGATGTTATGGGAGTAAGTTTTAGTAATTGTGTTCATAAAAATTAAAAGCAGCTCCATGAAGTCACTCTACTCTGTAAAACATTTTCTTTTCTGGCTGATATGTATTGTTAAGTTGGAACGGATACATAGATGGCTACAAATCAGAATTGACTCAGTGGAAGCTAGAAGCATGGTGGTGGTGTTTTTAATATGATTCTTTAATTTAACAAACAACTCGTAGCTTTTGAGTCAGAATTGGCCCATAGCTCCAGTAGGCTTTCAGAGGCTATAAATTGCACAGGAGGAAATTGCTCATATTTCTTCTGTGGAGCAGGTAGTGGATATTAGGATGTGTGTGTGTGTGTGTGTGTGTGTGTGTGTGTGTGTGTGTGTGTGAAGCAAAAGAAACTGCCTACCTTTGAATTAGCAGGGCAACTCCTCCTGTAGGTCACCGGAGCTCCCTGTGTGTGGGGAATGTTAGAGAATTAAATTAGTCATCTTCGTCTTGTGTCTGGCACATAGCAAATGCTCAGAATTTGATAGAATGTGATCCATTATCACTAAACAATCTGGTAGAACTTGAGACATCATCACACTTTAAACTTATTTCCAAAGGTCGAGAAGGGGAAACACAAATGTTGTATGTGAATGAGGTAAAGTAAATTCACAGAACACACACCATGGAGAATGGAGAATCATGGTTTCAATTTCAGATTTTTGTTGCTGTTTTTGACTGACATATTAGTGTGTGTGTGTGTGTGTGTGAAGCAAAAGAAACTGTTAATCAGTTTTACTGTGAGGATTCTTTTCCTGCCTTTTGGCTAGTTTGCATCTGTTTCAAAATGAGACTTTATAAACAATTCTCTAAAATGATTTTATGAGTAATAGATCAAACATTTAATCGAAGTATGGTTTTATGTTCTGAAAATTATAGCAAAGATAAACATCATGAAGTACATTTGCTAGTTTTATTAGTACCAGATTTGTAAAGTACTGTACTTTTTTGCTGTTCTATTGTTGTTGTTGGTTGTTTTTTGTTTGTTTGTTTACATTCTCCTTCATGTTCCTAAACTTTTACTTTTCAGAATTCTCTTATATATTATCATTATTATTAATGTGGCATGTATAATGTTTATAGTGTTTACACATAAATATATCATCTCTGCTAGGAGGTTTTCTGTCTTAAAGCAAATGTGCTTACCCATTGACTATAAAAAACATCCGCTGGAACAAATGTAGAGCTATCCATCTCGCGAGCAGAATTCTCATGGGGTTTGCTTATCTGCCTAACTGCCTAGGAAACAAAGCTTGAAAATCATCCTCATCCTTTTGGAGAACAGTCAATCATTTAGACTGTTTCTGCTACTCTGCAGGCTCCTTGAGATAATCAAGTTATTATAAGATAGCAAGTGTGATGTTTAATGTGTGATAAAGCCTTGAGTTCTGCTAGTCTGTGTGGCCATAGATCAGATTCAGAGAACTTGTTCTGTGTGAGGCTCACACCTAGGAACCCCTCTTTCTTTCTTTAATATTAACAGATATTAAAAACATTTTTTAGAAGGTGGTCCTCATCAGCTAAAATGAAAATTTATACTGACTTACTATTTAAGATGCATTATTACAGGCAAGTAAAGCTTCGTTTTTTGAGCAAGGTAGTAGAAAAAGTTCATGCTTAGGTCAGCAATAACTGAGAAACAAGAGTTTTAGAATGTATTAAGCATTTTTCCTTTAAAAATCTACATTAATATTGAGTTTCAGCTTTCTAGGTGGATAGAATTTCAGAGCTAGTGTTTTTACTTTTAAAAGTGGAGCTAGGTCAGACAGTGACACAAAATTAGAAATGTCAAGATATTTAATTTTGAAGCATGACTGTTCTTAAAGATAGTGAATTCAAATAAGTAAAGCACCGTGTTATGTTAAATACAATATATTCTTATTCATTTTTCTGACCTTCCGTGTACATGCACATGTCTGTGTACTTGTATGTGTTGCATATATGGAGGTCTGATGGTGTAGTGCTCAGGAGTTGTGCTGCCACAGCAAAGGAACATCAATTTAACCCACCAGCTGTTCAGTGGAAGAAAGATGATGAAACCCTTTCCATGCAATTTCTTCCTCTGAAAACCCACTGGGGGGGTCAGTTATGAACTCATTCTGACTCAACAGCATGTAACTACAACATAGATTTCTTTGCAGAATATGAATTAATATTCTACAGGCCGTGGTCTTTGCAATCACTTGTTGTGCATCAGAGAGTTGGACAATGACTAAGGAGGATAGAAGGAGAATTGATGCCTTTGAGATGTGGTGCTGGAGAAGAGTATTGAGGGTACCATGGACTGCCAGGAAAACAAACAGATTCATCCTGGAAAGGGTTAAACCGGGTGGCTCTTTGGAGGCAAGGATTCTGAGGCTCCGTCTGACATAATTTGGACATGTTGTAAGGAGGGACAGGTCCTTAGAGAGGGACATCATGCTTGGTAGGGTGGAGAGACAGTGCAGGAGAGGAAGGCCCTCTATGAGGTGGATTGATTCAGTGACTGGGGTAATTGGGATGGGTGTGTCAGAGGCAACTGGATTGGGATGGGATAGAGCATGGTTTAGGGCTATTGTACATAGGTTTACTATGAGTTGCAAGTGACTCGATGACACGTAACACCAACACTATAAATATCTTGTTTCTGTAAGAGAAAGAAGTGGTTCTAGATGAGTACTGAATATCCTACGGACTGCCAAAAGAATGAACAGATATGTCTTCAGCTTATTTGTTGTTGTTATATGTTAAAGAGTTGAGAATGACTTAACAGACCTGTAACTTCCTCTGTTCTGTGCCATCCTTATCTTCTCTGACACAATGGATCCGTTGTTGAAGCCACTGTTCCAGTCCAGCTTTATGGATATCTTCCTCGCCTTCTCTGTTCCTCCATCTTACCGAACATGGCATCCTTTATGAAGGAATAGCCTCACCTAACTACATGTCCAAAGTATATGAAAAACAAAGCTTCTTTGTCTTTGCTTCCAGGGAGCACCCTGGCTGTTCTTTGTCTAAGACATACCTGTTCATTCTTTTGGCAGTCCATAGTATATTCAGTAGTCTTCTCCAGCCACACAGCTCAAAGGCATCACTTCCTCTTCTTTCATCTTTGTTCATTTCCCAACTCTCTGATGCATAGCAGGTGACTGAGAAATCCATAGCCCTGAATCAGGGTAACCTGAGATGAGTTTAAACATTGTAAATAAAAGGCTGAGCCTTGACAATTTATCTTCAGTTTTGAAAGGGTTCCAGTTCAAATCTACCAATTGTTCCTTGGGAGAAAAATAATACATTTTTCTTCTGAAAATTTATAGCCTTGAGAAGTTTAAGATGATTCTACTCTGTCCTATAGGGTCACTAGAAGGCTCGATGCCATTGAGTTTGGCTTTGAAATCATGTAAGCTTCTAACATTGGATGGTCATTCATATGAATGCCAACATACATTTATAGGAAGACCTTCTTGGAGGCAAAAAGGAAGGAAGGATAAATCCTTTTACATATTAAATTAAACATAAAGAGGGACACAAGATAGGGTCCACTTTAGCAGAAAGTGAAAACATATCCAAAATCTGCCCTATCTAGACAAGATAAGGACATGGCTATCTTGTCTTTTGCTATCAACATCATTGGCCCAGAAGGACCAGCAGGGCATCAGCCTCTGCAGAAGCCTAAAGTAGTTTGGTACAGTGTCAAGGAGAAAGAGGGATAAGGTATTTCAAAGGATAAACAGACATCAGGTAGTGAAGAACAGAGTGCTTCCAGTAGAGGCAGTGGTTCAGACTAGTTTTGTTCAAAGGCATTCATTCCCAACTGTGCAACCTTTAAAAATATGCTCAAAAGAAAGAAATATTTGAGTGGGTCAAAGGATGAGGTGAAAAGATACAGAAAAAGGGAGATTTGAATGCTTAGCCAACAGAACATACAGAAAATGTATGTCAAAGAGACTAGTGAGAAATTGGTTGTAATAATTAAAAAGAGAGAGTTGGGAGAAACAATAAATGCGTTACAAGAATAGAGACTACAGGTCAAATAATCAGAAATTAACCAGAGCAAAGTTTCAGAATGAGAATCAGTGCTAATGGTGGGAACACTCACAGACACTTTAGATAGTGGGAATATTAGGAGATATTTGGAGAGTCCTGAGGGTTTTTGATGCTTTAGCTTTGTATAAACCAATTCAACCTGTAAGTAACTTTTAGGTTTTGGTTTATGTAACAATTATCTTACTTTAACAAGATTCTCAGATCATTGCTCGAGGATAGCCAAACACAGCATATTCTGGATATAAAACACAGCAAGTGTAAAAGGAATTAGATAACATCTCCCACAAATGCTGTGGAGGAATGTTGCTTACACACGTATAATGAGAGTTCAAGGGGTCCAACTTTTATTGCCTATTGCTGTCATAAGCCTAGACCTTCCACCACTAGCCAGAACTGAAAGGGAAGTTTTGTAGCCTTCAGCAAAAATAATAATTTTGCTGCAGAAATATAAATAGTAACAAGGTTCCTCACACATCAATGTATAATTACTGTTCTGTTTACCCCTTTTAATCCAAAGATCCTTTCTCCAGTAGGAATACAGGCTTACGGCAGTTTTATTTGTAAAACTATAGAAGAGTACATTGTGCTTTCAAAATGTCTTTTACTATGTTCTCTAATTATAGTAAAGCATCATCAACAAATGGTTGGCTTTTGCTCTTACAAGTTTTGTGATTATAAAATGAGTTTGAATGAAAATATATTTTTTTTCAAAATAATAAAATAAAATTACATAGTTCAGTGCTTCCTGTTTTCCACCTTTCTGAAAACTGCAGTCTACAATTTGGGGAGAGGTTATGAGCAATCAAACTAATCTACGCGCTGGGAGAGCAATCATGAATAGCACAGTTGTGTTTTCAGGGTGTTTGCATGAAAATGAAGTCTTTATGAGGAAAAACATTTCAATTTCTTTCCTTTTTTTAAAAAAAAATTTTACTTGTAAGTCAACAAAGCATGCAGTGAATGGATGATATAAACAGGAACAGTGTAATTGTTCCCATGGCTGAGGACATGTCACTCAATCTGGAAGTTTTCCCAGCACTTCCAAACCTGTGGGTCTCTGCTCCAGAACTCCAGGAGGCACCAATGAGATCTGAGGGACCGCACCTCCTTTCTGCTCTGTTAAGCTCTGGCCAGTTCTTGGGTTCATCTCCATCAGTTTATTGGAAGCACTACACTTTCAAGCCAGAGAGTTAATTATTTCCTCAAATTTATTTCAGTGTGTTTAATGTATTCTAAAATCAGGTCATTTTTAGATGATTTCCTCAAAGAGGTTGAAAATTTTTCACTGACGGGAATTTTTACAACTTGAAATTTGATGCAATAAATATATCCATTGTAAGGCATATTTTCAGCCATACTTAACAAGATCTTGATACTTAAAGATGGCATAATGTTCATGTCACACCTACTGTTTGTTTATGTGATCACACTCATAGACACCTGTACCAACAACAACAAAAAATTGCACTCTATTGTGCTATTTTTAAAATTTTTAATTATTCTTTTAATGAAAGTTTATAGAAAAAGTTTGATTTTCATTCATTCATTGTTGCACATTTTTACCCCCCTCCCTTCCCCTTTCTCCAGTTCACATTTTTGGTTTTTATGAACATTCATTGTTGCACAATTACCTACAGCCCCCCACCCGAACCCACCCCAGCCCTCTTTAGAATGTACCTCTTATTTGAGGCTGTTGTACATATAATTCCTAATAAAAACCAGAGCAATGTATATCTGTGTTTATTGACTATGCAAAAGCGTTTGACTGTGTGCATCATAACAAACTGTGGCTGACTCTCGGAACAATGGGAATCCCAGAACACTGGATGGTGCTAATGAGAAACCTATACTTGGACCAAGAGGCAGTCATCAGACAGAGCAAGGAAGCACTGCATGGTTCAAAATTAAAAAGGGCATGTGCCAGGGATATGTTCTGTCTCCATACCTTTTCAACCTGTATGCAGAACAGATTATCCGGGAGGCTGGGCTCTATGAGGAGAAATGTGGGGTCAAGATGGGTGGAAGATCTATCAACTATCTGAATATGCAGATGATGCAACCCTGCTTGTGGAAAGTGAGGAGGACCTGAAGTGCTTGCTTCAGAGGGTCAAGGACTACAGTCTCCAATATGGATTGAGGCTCAATATCCAGAAGACAAAGATTCTCACCACCGGGCCAATTGGTAGCATCAGGATGGATGGTGAAGAGATTGAGATTGTTCACAGCTTTAGTTTGCTTGGCTCCACAGTTAACACTCTTGGCACCAGTAGCGAGGAAATTAAAAGACGTATTGCCATGGGAAAGTCTGCTGCTAGAGACCTCTCCAAAGTACTGAAGAGCAGTGGTGTCTCTCTGGAGACTAAGGTGCATCTGATATAGACCATGGTCTTTGCAATTACTTGTTATGCATCAGAGAGCTGGACAATGACTAAGGAGGATAGAAGAATTGATGCCTTTTTAGCTGTGGTGTGAGAGAAGAGTATTGAGGGTACCATGGACTGCTAGGAAAACAAACAGATTCATCCTGGAAAGGGTCAAACCGGGTGGCTTCTTGGAGGCAAAGATTCCGAGGTTCTGTCAAACATACTTTGAACATGTTGTAAGGAGGGACTGGTCCTTGGAGAGGGACATCATGCTTGGGAGGGTGGAGGGACAGCGCAGGAGGGGAAGGCCCTCTGTGAGGTGGATTGATACAGTGATTGGGGCAATTGGGAAGGGTATATCGGAGATGGTGTGATTGGCATAGGACAGAATGGGGTTTAGGGCTATTGTATCTAGGGTCGCTATGAGTCACAAGCGACTCGACGGCACATGACACAACAACATATTCCTTTTAAACAGTTCTTTCCTTCATATGTTCCGGTGCAATGTTCATTATCTATCCCCTCTTATCCCTTTCTCCTTCCAAACCCTCGTCTCAATTTGTCTCTGTCCTCTCCAAATCCATTATTTTGGTAGAGGCCAAGATTTATAAACTGTTTCTTTATATTTATTCCTTTTTCTGTATCCTCTGTTTTCCAGTCCCTCCTCCATAAAGTTATTCAAGTAATCATTTTAAAATGGAAAATGAAAATCTAGACTTAGCACTCTGCTCCAACTCTCCCATACACTGAAAACAAAGAAGAATCTTTAAATGTCCTCCTGTCAGAATGCTGTTCACATTCCTTAGTTAGACCTGTCAGGTGCTTACTCATACATGTACGTGTGCAGCCTGTGTTGCAGCTCTTTCAAAGCTGTGCTCTTTTGACCTCCTTTGCATAGTTCTACTTCCACAGAAATCAACCTCAATCTCAATCTCTCTCCCTATCTACCTCTGTGTGTATATGAATATATGTATATTGTTGTTGATGATTGCCTTACTCAGAGCGACCCTATGAACTAAAGGCCTTAAGCCTTTCTATAACTATTGACATTTGTCTAAGTTCATAGTTTCTGGAGAAATGTTGTTTATGAAGTGGATGCCACTCCCACTTCCAAATGTATATAGTACCTTTTGTATACACTTGCTCACCTGATCAGGGCATCTCTTACGATCTGACCTTTTGCCTTGACAGATGCTCCCTTTCCATTATACTTCTACCAATTAATCTTTGTCTGAGTTATCTAGTGTTTCTGTAGCAGGGTTAACACAAATGGTTTTATAAAACAAATTTATTTCCTCACAGTTAAAGAAGCTAGAATTCTAAATTCAGGATATCATCTTTAAGGGAACGTTTTCTCTTTCACTTCTTGAGGTGTGACTGTTCTTGGAGAACCTCATGTATTTTGGCATCAATTTTTTCTTGGATTTAAGAGACTTACTACACAGGAACCTGAATCCAGAAGATGTGCTCCCTGCTGAGCTCTTTTCCTAGTGATACTGAAGGTCCTTCAACTCTACTGATTCTCTCTCCTTTTATCTTTTGTAAGATAAAAACTAATTTTGGCGATACTCCTGCAAAACTCACCTTAGGTAGGATCGGGTCTTAACCTGTTTTATATCTTATCCTAATATCCTTACTACACACATTGGATATACTATGCACGTGATTATATGGGTGGGTGATTACATGGAGAATGATTACATCATTATGTCACTGTCTCTAATTCTGCCTCATTAATGTTACAGAGGTAAGAATTTGCAACTCGTCGGATATTTACATATCATTGTGTGACCAAGTTAACACATATTTTGAGGGCACATTAGTACAGTCCATGACAGTGCTGAATTGTTGTTGTTGATTGCCTTCAGGTCAAGCATGACTCATAGCGACCCTATGAACAAAAGGCCTGAAGCCCCTCTAAAGCTATCGACATTTATCAAAGTTCATAGAGTTTCCAGAGGCACGTTGTTTAGGAAGTGGATGCCACTCCTACTTCCAAATCTGTCATAGTATGTTATTGTTTATTTAGTCACCTGCAATGCATAGTGAACCTATGTACAGCAGCTCTGAAATCTTCCTTGTCCTGAGCCAGTCTCACAAATTCTGACATACCAGCCCCCATTATCCCATTTATTGTATCAATCCGTTTCATTCAGGGTCTTTCTCTCCTCTGCTGTCCATCCACCCTTCTGAGCCTGATGTCCTTTATCAAGAACCAATCTCTCCTGGCCATGTTCCCAAAATAAGTGAGGGAAAGCTTCAAATCCTAGCCTGCAAGGAGAGACTTGGTTTCACCCTTTCCAAGACAGACCTGTTTGTTTTCTTAGCAGACCATGATATGTTCAAGACTCTTCTCCAGCACCACCACTCAAAGGCATCTGTTCTTCTTCTGATCCTTAGTCATTGTCCAACTCATTGTTGTTTGTTTCATTTAAAACATTATTTTCTTTTAGATTAAAAAAATTAAATTAAGTTGTCCCATAGACTACCATTAGAACAAACAAATACGTCTTGGAGAAGGTGGAACCTGGATCTCTTCTTCTAAGAAGAGAATAAGGAAAGAATAACAAATATCATCTTACTTACAGGAAAGACTGGTGAATATCATCTCACATATTATCGGCATATTGTTAGGAAGGGCCAGTCATTGCAAAAAGACATCAAACTTGGAAAGGTGAAGCTTTCTCCTTCATAAGGAGGAAAACCCACACTGAGAGGCACTGACACAGTGATTGGGCTCACATAGATCAGAGATGGTGAGGATGGCACAGGATGGGGCACAGGTCACATCTGTTCTTCATAGGGCAGCTATGAGTCATGGTCAACTAGGTGATATGTAATAACAACCCCCGAAACAATACGGAATGTCATTCTCTAGATGGTACAAGTCATCACTGTGGCTGGTTGGTAAGTGAAAAGTTAAAATTTGGGTCTACCTGTAGACTGGTAGTTTAGAAGACAAAATTGGCGGTCAACTCCCAAACAGTAGTAGAGCACAAGTTCTGCTCTGCTACGTATGGGACCTTCATGAGTCCGAATCCGCATTATGGCAATTCCTTTAGTACCAATTGGAAAGTTGACTATTTTAGAGAATAAATTAGTTAATGCTATTTACCAATGGGCTTCATTCTGTCACAGATAGTGTTGCATCCCCAAAAGATATGTATTATAAATCCTAGTTTCTCTACTCGTGTATGTAAGCCATTTGGAATAGGATTCTCTTAGCTATGATGATAATGTCCTATCAGCACAAAATGTATCTTACAAATTATTTTGAAATACAAAAGGAACACTGGAGCAAGCAAGCAAAAATTTGCCAAATATAAGATGCCAGGTGGAGATCTCCAAGGAACACAGAAAAGTTGAGACAAGGAAACCAACACCCAAAGTGTCCTGTAGACAGAGAGGATGTTCTCTTAGAGACAGCACCCTGAATTTTTACTTGTAGTCTCCTAAAGTGCTGGTGGTCTAGTGGTAAGGAGTTTAGTTTCCAACATAACCTTCTGAGAAAGATCAGCAGTCTCCTCCTTTGTGATTTATATCCTGTGAGAACCTCTGTGTGTGTCAGCTATGAGTCAGTTCCTACAAGACGGCACATAACAAGCCTCTTCAACTTGAGAAAAGAAATTTCTGTTCCCTAAAGCCACCCACTTACATGATTTCTATTACAGCAGCACTAAGAAACTCAGACAATGTGTTAAAGTAAAATGATGTTTTATGAGAATCTAGTTCTTTTCCGTTAAAGAGACATATTTGCATATCCTGATGTGAAGGAAAAAATAATGCCTCTTACTGAGTTTTAAGATGAAAAGTTTGCCTGTGGACTTGTTTGCCAGTGTTAAAAGAATAATCTCGGCTCAACTTATTAAAAATTGTTATGCTTGTGTAAAAACTAGTTATCCCGCTTCAATTAGCTTAGCAAATTCAGATGTAAATATCACCACATATGTGATATAAGAGCTGAAGTTTCTTTCTGTTAAATATAATGATTGATTTAAGTCTCATATTCAGTTCTTTCATTTTGAGTTAAGATGTGAACATTCTGGCATTTTCCTTTTCACACAAACGTTCTTGATACGTTGCTCTTGGGTATGTATATAAATAAGTGGTTAGAAAAAGGCAAACACATTCATCATTAGGCTGTTATATTGAATCAGTGAAGTGATAATTGAGTTAGAACATGCTAAAACAGAAGTCTTGGGAATAGCTATTATAAGAAGAGTTTTAAAGAAGAGAAACTAAACAAATTGCTAAAGGAGATATGTAACTTCCCAATATTTTTATGCATTTATGGACAATAATTAAAATAAATCCATACACTATAGTTTACAGTGCTTGTTCAGACAATTTATAATAGTTTATCAGTTTAGGAATAATTTGTAAAAAAATTCTGTATACGCACACAGAAAAACACACATATGTGTAAATGCACATACACATCATTTGTCAGAAGAAGGAAAGTATGAGAAAATATTGATGATTTAGTATATTCTTTTTTCTTTTATTATTTTCATGCTTGTCTTCAGTTTAGGTGTTTTATAAGATGTGGCAACATTACATCTTGTTTCTAGTAGGGAAACTTTCTGTACAGATCTGTTATATCCTGCTAAGAATACAATAAATGGAAATTTGGGGATAGCAACAGTAGGAACTGCTGTGTGTCTGCAGTTAAGTTAATCAGGTTTTGATACCCTAAAACTAACACAGCTCACAAGACTGATAGCCCAATGGTGCAGTAAATGGTTTCTTAGCAGGAAATCTACAGTAGAAGTGTAATTTGGACAATGGAGCATTTGACAGCTAACCCATCAAAAGCAGTGCACCCTGAGGAAGTTACTCACTTAGAGCTTTACATTCAGCCATGCATTGATAAAGCAGTGGCTAAATAGGACGATCGATCTGGAATCAAATGATTGCAAGGCTATTTATCCCACTTCCAAAAGAGGATACAAGT
Source organism: Elephantulus edwardii (assembly GCF_000299155.1). NCBI lineage: Eukaryota > Metazoa > Chordata > Mammalia > Macroscelidea > Macroscelididae > Elephantulus > Elephantulus edwardii. The sequence continues at coordinate 2,144,321 of NW_006400044.1, read as the reverse complement.
GGATAGTGGATTACTGCCCCGAAGGACTCTATCTTGTGTATTTACCCAAAGGAGAGGACGGGGCACCTGTCTTATTAATTTCCTTTTCAAGCTAGTTGCTCACTTATTAATAAGCATGATTAAAAGTTAAGCTGTTTCTGTTCCCAAAAGATTTATTTATGCAAAGTGACACAAAGATAGGTTGAAATTTTCTCATGCAAAATACCACAAGCTGTCAAAGTATCCAAAATGATGTTTGTGGCTTAAAAAAAATAAAAAGAAAATATGTACAATACTTTTATGTATGGAATTTTAATTACTTTAGTGAAAGTGAAACTGTGCTCAAATACACAGACTAGGGAAGTCCTTTTTAAAATTTGAGCTTTTATAAGTTTTAATATGAACAAACTATTGTTGTTATTAGAAACCTTGAGTCAACTTTATGAAGAACAGATCAGATCCTTGCTGTCTCCTGGGCCATCTTTATGATTGCCACCATCCTGAAGATCATTTTTGTAGTCATTGTGCCAATCTATAGTTTTTTTTTAAATTCTTTTTTGTTATACGAGGCATGTTGCAAGGAGGGACTGGTCCTTGGAGAGGGACATCATGTTCGGCAGAGTGGAGGGGCGGCGAAAGAGAGGAAGACCTTTGATGAGATGGATCAGTTCTGTAACTGTAGTGGTGGGAATGAATGTGTTTGAGACGGTGAGGTTGGCAGAGGATAGAATGGTGTTTAGGGCTCTTGTACATAGGATCGCTGTGAGTCGCAAGTGACTTGATGGCACATAACAAAAACAACAACAACTAGTATTTACAAAATTTGAATACATTGTTTACCAGAACAGATTCTTCCAATTTCTCTCACCCCTCTCTCCACCAAATTGTACAACCCCACGATTACTACTCCCTTCCCCGTGCACATCCTTATCCCTGTGCATCCACTCTTCCCTCCCCTGGGATCCTTATACTCATTTTACAATAATGGTTTATACAATATTTGTCCTTGTGGGACTGAGTTAGCTCAGTTAGCATAATGCTTTTCAGTTCCTCCCAGTTTAGGTAATTTTTGAGTAAACAAACTACATAGATTTTTTTTTTAAGCCTCCTATGGTAGATCAATGAGACTGAAAATATGACCATTGTAGAAAAGATTTTCAGTTTGGATGAACAATCCTTGGTGACTCTTTGCCTAATTTTTTCATGCCTAAAATAAAGTTTTCAGGTGCTAGATTCCCACTCTACTCCCCAACTTATTATAAAAAAAGTCAGAAAGGGGAGAATCAGGAGAAGCAACAAAGCTGTGACAAGAAAAAGCTGGTGGTGAGTATAAAGCCAAATCTATTGTTGAATCTCTTGGGCAACCATCAAGAGAAGAACTGATCATCTTTTTTTAGAAACAAGAAGCTAAAGAGAAATTATGATGGAAAAAGGTTATAAAACAACAGGACAATGGGCTGCAATCTTGAAATTATAGGATATTATTATAATGCCTTTCCATAGCTATCATTGTTACTCCAAGTTTCCAGAGGCATGTGGTTTAGGAAGTGGATGCCATTTCTGCTTCCAAACCTGTTTTACAACTAGGAACTACACCAAACACTGTCCACATAGGGAGACCATTATGGTATTTGATACCCCAGTGACACAAGGTTCAACATCACAGCAAACCAGATTACCTTGGTATAGCAAATTGACGAAGAGTCATGTAGAATATAGAAAAAAGTTCCTCCAAATGTAACAGCACCAGTCTCACTTAGCAGTGATTAACTGTTGTCAAGTACGACTCAAAGTGACCCTATGAACAAAAAACCTGGACTCTGTTCTCTAATTAACATTATGTCTGTATGATTATATAGTTTATAGGGTTTCCTGAGACATCGTTTTAGGAAGAGGATGTCACTCCTGCTTCCAAACCTGAATCAATCTGGAAGCTCCACCAAACACTGTCCATCATGGGTAACCATTATGGGTTTTTGACATCTCTATGGCACTGTGTTCAGTATCACAGCAACTCCAAGTTATTAAGTACTGCAAGTAAAATAAACTGCTGTACCATTAAAGAACGTTAATTCTAATATTAATAAATTTGGAGCAAAAGGCCAACTGACACCTTTTATGGAGGGGGAAAAAAACCTGATTTCACAAATCAAACACAACCCCAAACTTTCCTACGTGACCCCCATCAAGATGCGAGAAACCAACTTCCAGAATGGAACCTCTGGTTCAGGAGTTTCCAAGCCAGCCATGGACTCAACCCCTACAAATTGGATTAGTATATAGTAAATTTGAAACATTTGTCGGCTTGACACATGAAAAGACTATTAAAGAATATTCAGCAAAACAAATGTAGTGGAAAAAAATATTAAAGAAGTACAGGAGCAGTAAATTAAGGGGGGAAAATCGCTTTCTGAATTTTGTGTTTGTGGTATTTGTGATTTTCTCAGATTTCTTATTTACTATATCTTCTTTTATGATTCTGAATCAAATATTCAATTATGTATTAAAATTATGGATTTATTTTTTATTATCATTCCTAATAAATGCAAACAAACAAAACCTAAACAGATTGTCATCAAATTGAATTTAATTGATGACAATCCATACATGCAAAGTAGAGCTCTTCTTCTTCTTAGGAGGTCTTCAAATCTAGAACTTTTAAAACCAGATTGCCAGGCCTTGCTTTCAAGGTTCCTCAAAGGTTAGTTCAAAGTGCCAACTTTTTGATTCCTAGTCATGTACTTACCTGGTTATTTAACTTGGAGATAATGTATCCTTACCAATGGCACCCCAAAAGTATTTTGAGCTATATAAGAATAAAATCACTCACACTCATAATCACAATCAAGCCAATTCTAAGTAACAATTTTCCTTCCAGCAGGTTCTCAGAGGCTAGAAATTTTTCCAGTGTAGAGTGACTCTTAGATTCTAAATGCCAGAGGATTGTGGCCTTTGGGTTAGGAGCACAACTCCCTAGGTTCTATGTACACCACTAGAGCTACCTCTCCCAAAAAGTAAAAAAAAATATAAAAATAAAAAAATTCTATGACCATTCTGACTCTTAGTGACCATGTAGGACAGGGTAGAACTACCCATAGGGTTTATGGCTGAAAGGTGCTAATCACAGACCTTTACACTTAGCAGCCAAATGTTTTGATCAGTGGGCTAATGGTTTTGTTTTTAGAATTCATATGTTCCACAAAATAATATATGTTCCGGAACATGGGAGACTATAGCCCTGCTGAAAAGACTTCAGGCTTACCAAGTGCTGACACAGGATTATAAAACAGAAAACTTGACCTAAAACAAATCTTACCGTCAACTGCAAACTATCTAGGAACCTGGGAGACTAAGGTCTCAGCATGGTCTGGTGCTCCTGAGCTTGTTAATGTCCAGTCAATTCCAACTCCCAGGAACTCTGAACTAACTACGCTAAACCTTACCATATACTGCGCTATCCTCACCACCTCTGAAATGCTCAAGCCCATTGTCACAGTCACTGTGTCAAGGCTCTTCCTCTATTTCTCAGACCTTCCACTTTCCCCAAAATGATGTCTTTCTTCAAGGTCTCGTCCTTCTTGGTAGCATGCCACAGTATTTGAAATGAGTTTCTCCGTCTTTTCCTCTAAAGAGATCCCTATCTGCCCTTCCTCCCAAGCCACACTTACTTGTTTTTCAACAGTGCGTGAATATTCTGCACTGTTACATAACACCACAATTCAGAGACATCAATTCTTCTTTGATCATCTATAACCTCTGTCCAACTTTCAGATGTATAGGAAGCAGTTGAAAATCCCATCGCTAAGATCAGGTGCATCTTAGTTTTTAAACTGACATCTTTGTTACTTCAACACTTTTTGAAGAGATCTTTGACAACTGATTTTCCCAGAGCAACTATTTTTTTTTAATTCTTGACTGCTGTTACCACAGATGTTGATTGCAGATCCAAGTAAAATTGGATAGTTCACAACTTTATCCTTTTCTCAGTCTATTATGGTGTTGCACATTGGTCCAGGGCTGTACCTTGATCCATTGGGTCTGTTTTCTTGATGTTAAGATGTAATTAATCCACGTTGAAGACTTTACTCTAATGCTCTACAATAAGTACTTTAAATCCTCTTCACTTTGGTAATCAAATAAATCTTCTGCCAATCTATGTGCCATATCTTTATATACTCCAGCTACTAGAATTATTTGCTCCACATACAAATTGAATAGGTATGGATAATTTTAAAACTGAGGTTGAGATTGGGTATTTTAGTAAACCTAGAGTTTGAACTTTACTCATTTTATTTTTCTTGAATGGATTCTGTTATCAGCTTAATTTCCTGAACACACAAAAAACATTCTAGGAATAGATTGTACAACTAGATGCAGAACTGATCACTTTTATTATAATATATACCCCATTCTCTCTACATTTCATAGTCATGCAGATCTGTTATTTTGAGTCAGTGTTTTAACATTAACTCAAATTCTTTTTTTAACATTAGACCAGAGCTTAAAAAATTCTAGTTTTATTTTTAACAAATACCACTTAATACCTTACCCACAAGCTTTATTTACATTTGTCTATAGCATCCTCTCAAATATTTTTGTTTTCTTCTTCATTTAATGAAGACTTTAAGGTTACCATATAGATAAGTAATATATGGCACGTATAATAGCTCTCAGTCTTCATTATTGAGAATAAAACACTAACATTTTATAATTTAACTATTAAATGATTAAGATGTACAATGTAACCTGATATTCCTATGCCTGAGATTTATCCAAACCCTTCATACGAAAGCATTTTTCCTTAAACTTCATGTTTTCTCACAGAAATTGGTAAGGATGAAATAGAAGTAGTGTTGTTATTTTTTTCCCCTTCTTCCAAACCAAAAGAAGATTTTTTTATTTGAAAAGATGGCATAAGAATATGTAAGAATACAAATAGTCACACCTCTGCTTCCATTTTCTTCTAGCAACATGAACTCCCACACATACACAGAGTTTGCTTTCAAAACAGATCTGCTGTGAGCTTCAAGCCTTCAGCACCTTCATGAACAATTTCACAAGAATGTACAATCAACACATCCAGTTCCATGATGTAGTTCTCCAAAGTGACTCTCTTAGGTACACTGTAGATGTCAATGATAATAAGTGCTCATAATCAGAAATCACGCATTTATCTTATGCCTCTGAGAAATGCAGTTATAATATTTCTTTAAAACCTCATTTTAGAACAAATTATAAACTTCATAAGTATTTATTGCAATGAATGTTTTGAAGTGGCATGGTAAAATGGAACAAAATATGAACTTTCACATTGTACTTGCCACATGGTCCCCAGAAGAGAGATACTTTCTGTAATCAGAAATTTAATTAAAGTAGGCTCAGATCAATTAACTCTATATAAAGACTAAAGTTGAATGCTTAATCATAGATGTTAGAGATGATCACTTAATAAGTAGTTTGGTTTCAAACCAAGATATTTCCTTTAAAAAATCACTTGTTTATCACACATAAAGAAAGTGAGAAAAATAACATCACAGAAAATCTGAGATTTAGTCTAGCTTACAGATCTTTTTGGATAAATAACTACTTTTAAAAAAACTATTTCAAAAATATCATATAAGGAATCTAAAAGTCACCAGGTATGGTAAAAAGTGATTTGTAATAATTAGCAATTCTAAGTATTGCTGTTACATGGTCTTTTAAATTCTTTCTTATGCATCTGACTCCTCAAGTGATGCTTGGAAAGGCTAGTCAAGGAAAGAAAGACGCTTGAGCAGGTGGATTGACACAGTGACTGCTGACCTGGTCTCCAGTGAGTAAGGAAGTGTGAGGAGGGCACAGAGTAGAAGAGGGCTCCAATCTGTTGTTCATAGTATCATGGGTCATAGATGACTTGATGGCAGCTAACAACAACAACATGCAAAATTTTTTAATTGTGGTATTGGAGAAGAGGATGGAATATTCCATGGACTGCAAAAGAGAAAAACAAATAAATAAAGCAAACATGACAACAACACAACAAACTCAAGTCTCACTTGGAGGAGCCAGGAGGGTGCAACCAGGCTGTTGCTGAGAAGCAAGGATAGTGAGACTTTGTCTCACATACTTTGGGCATCTTGTTGGGAGAGGTCAGTCAATGGAAAAGGACATTGTTCTGGAAAGGGGGAGGATCAAAGAAAGACACAGGGACTGGTAAAGTGATGAACTGGCACAGTGACTGTACCAATGGATGAGGATGGCGCCAGGATAGGGCAAGATTCAGATCTTTTGTTCATAGCTGCCATGAGTCATAGTCAAATTCATGACACCTAACAACAATAACAATAAATAATATTGATTTGCATTTTACTCAAGCATCCCCACATTAATGTACCCAAAATACAAGTTTCAAACTTGATGTTATTTTCTTTTAAGCATCAGTGACTAGGGATGATAGAAAGAGACTTGATGCCTTTGAGCTGTGATGCTGGAAAAGAGTGTAGAGTGGATCTTTTTATATTTTCTCCATTAATTCTCCAGCTCTGTGTTTACTTTGATGGGAAGAGGAATACTATTTTGTCTTGTTTTGGTCTGAAGTCCAGTTTTCATGACAATTTTTATTTTGAAGTTTGGATGCTGCTAAGAAAATGAACAAGTTCATCCTAGAGAGGGTGAAATGAGGCTGCTCTTTGGAGGCAAGGATTCTGAGGCTTCATCTGACATACTTTGGGTGTGTTGCAAAGAGGGACCCATCCTTGGAGAGGGACATCATGCTTGAAAGGGTGGAGGACAGCCAAGAGAGGAAGACCCTCCTTACAATGGGTTGATTCAGTGACTGGAGTAATGAGGGTATGTGTGTCAGAGACAGTCAGGTTGGCACAGGACAGAGTAGGGTTTGGGGCTATTGTGCATAGGATTGCTATTAGCTGCAGGTAACTCGATGGCACATAACAACAACTGAAATGTTTAAAAGAATAAAATTCAAATTAATGTTTTACAGGACACATAAAATAGATAGGATAAAATCTGCAAAACTTGAAATCTGTATAAAACAGAAATCTGTCAGAGAAGGAACATTCACTACTGGGTGCTAATAAAGTGGGAATTGACAAAAATACCTCCAAGCCTAAAAACTCTCAAAGTCCAGAAGAAACTGGCAGTACTGCTGAGTTCTAGTTCTCTCACAAGTCTCACTCTAAGAAGCACCCAAACTTCAAAATAAAATTGCCGTGAAAATTGGAGTTCAAAACAAAACATTATTCCTCTTCCCATCAAAGTGAACACAGAGCTGGAGAGTTAATAGAGAAAAATATAAAAAGTATAACAGAAAAAGAATGAACAATACAGGAACTTTATATGGTAACTTCAGGAAGGTTTCTAATGGAATCAATGAATTGATAAGTGATAAGTAAAATAACTGCAATATTTTAATTCTTACATCACCAAGTTATACGCCTTTCAGTGATTATTTTTATCACACCAGCAGGCCCAATCTAGCCACCTGCTTTAAGAGTAGTTAGTTGATCAAAGTAAGAGACCATACAGCCAATTCTATTCCCTTCACACTGAATGTTTGAGCTCTGAAACTCTGAATCCTGCCTGAGACACACCAAACTGTTGTGATTCTGATGACTGCTGTGCATCTCTCTACCACCATGTGAAAATAAATCATGTGAAACTAAATCCAAAATTCCACAAGGAATGGGGTCAATCTTTCAGTGAAAATAATAGCCCATTTGAGCACAGTTCTCTCTCTGACCGGAAGGCAAGCTCTTCAGTGTCCACTGGGGATATTTCCTAAAGACACTTTGAAAGCTCACACATGTGTGCTGTGATTTTTAGAAAGCAGGATCCTCCACTTGGGGAATAGGAAGGCTTCTGCAACTCGGGGGTGGGGGGGAATGGTCAAAATGAAAGAAAAAGATTCATGTACACCTTCGGGTAGAGGTTTGCATACTAGAATGCTGTTTATGTTTTCTGGAGCTTAGATAATTGCTTATTAAAGACTCTAGCAAGTTTATAGAAACAGTGGCAGTCACTGTATGGTATAAACCTATTTTAGTAAATTTTCCAATACTGCACAGCATGCATCTGTGACTGAGACAAAAATCAATGCTTATGGATTTAGCCGTGTAATCCTATCACTTGTTCTGTGAGATATGATTTGAAATGTAAAGTACGTTAAGACTTAAGTGAACTTGGAGGCACAGCGTCTCTGGGGTGTTTCTTAGTATCCTATTTATTATTGATTAGACTATTTCTTTATTGTATCTACTACTCTCTCCAGTTAGTCTTCCTTCTCTGTTTGCTAAAAGGTTTGGGGTGTTGTTTTGTTTTGTTCTTAAATTAGGTGCTTTAGAACTAATAAACTACCCTTCACAGGAATATAATCAAATGGCCAATTTGATTTTCTTAAGACACTAGCAAACCAGTAACCTAAATGTCTAAGTTATAAAAAACTGCATCATAAAACTATAACACAAATACATTAAGTTTGTTAGATGCCAGGGAGTTAGCTCACATTTGGACCCCGTGTTAACTAGAACTAAATGTTGGTTGCCTGGTCCTGTGTCATCGTCGTATTCACTGGCATGCTCTTGTCCATTGCTGTAGCTATTGTGTGTTTTTAGTGCCTTCCAACCTCAGGGGTTCATCTTTCAGCATCGTATCCTCTTGTGAGGCCACATTTGGGCAAAGAGAGCATCAGACCTTTCCTCTTCGTGTGTTTTCGTCTGGACTCAATGCAAAATTTATTGCCATTGTATTGGAGCCAGCTCACAGCTGACCCTTAGCAGTTTCAGAGGATGTAAATCAGAGACGTGGAGACTGACTGTCTTTCTCTCAGAGCTGCCGGTGGATTTGAACTGCCAGAACGGCTTCACTCTTGAAGTTAGTAGTGTAACTCCCTACAGACTGTACAGCACATGCTGGTATTTTAAATATTGCTGTGATAGCTTTTCAAATCACGACAACACACAGGCCACCAAGTACGAGCTATAGTTTATGGATAGAAGATGACTTCTAAAATACTCCTAAGTAATCGTAAAACTATCTTAGCTCATTTTTGTGGAGTTGGAACAAGCTTACAGTTGACTTGTGTTTCTGAGACTGTAAATTAATTGCAGAGATCGCTCAACTTTCTCCCTTGGAATCACACGTGGATTCGAACCACCAGCGAGATGTGATTTATGATTTAGCAGTGCATCTCCATACAGATGACACCCCTGGAGCTAACTAAATAATCTTATATATTCTAAATTGCTTTGCTTAGACAACAGGAAGTCATTGGTAGGGAAGGTGTGGTAATCAAATTATCTTTAAGATTTTTTGAATTGCACCCTGGTTAAAATTTACTGTGATAGCATTTATAAGTGCAATTTTTAAATGGTTCTTTTGACCTGAAGTCAGTCATTCTTTAACTCATTAAATATCTACCTGTTTTAGATTTACCTGCCAGGCTACATGATAATCAGGTAAGTGCTGAGGAAAAGTCTCTGATACTTAAATGTTCACAATCCATTGAGATTGTTCACAGCTTCAGTTTGCTTGCCTCCACAGTCAACACTCTTGGCACCAGTAGCCAGGAAATCAAAAAACGTTAGGGACCTCTCTAAAGTACTCAAGAGCAGCGGTGTCTCTCTGGAGACTAAGGTGCGCCTGATACAGGCCATGGTTTTTGTGATCAGGAAGCAATTATCAACTAGAATTGCATAAGCTATGTTTGTGACCCAGACAGAAATGTAAGGTGATACGTTTTTGGTTCTGAACTGATCTCTAGCCCAAATGACCTTTGAAACTCCATTGCTGTTGGGTCAGTTCTAATGCGGGTCAGTTCTAATGCACAGTGACCCTCCATTAGATTTCTGAGACTTGAAATCTTTTGGGAAGAGACTTGCCATTTTTCTCCCACAGAGGAGATGACAGAGTGAAACAGCTGACCTTTTATTAACAGTCCTGCAGGTTTCACACTGCACCACTAGGTCTCTTATCGTGGCCTTGTTCAAAATTCCGACAAACTGCCTTTTCATTGTTGCAACTTACAGGGACATTCTATTTTGTTTTCTGAGGTGATAAATCTTAGTGAGAGTAGACAGTCCATGTTTCTTCTGAAGAGCTGCTGGTGGATCTGAACCTGTTAAGATGAATTCTTTTGGTTAACAGCACAGCATACGATAGACTATTCCAGCAAAGCATAATGGTTCTACAATATCTTTTTTTTTAAAAAAAAAAAGTCAGCTATCTCATTAGTAATTTAACTTAGTTTTTTAAAAGATAAAATTATTTTCGTTTCATAAGTGTGTCTTCCCATTCATAAATTATATTTTAATATGAGAACTTTGGTTTTAATTTGTATTATGAAAATGGGTTACACTTTGCATAAATGTACTGGTTTTGAAATTGTCGGCTGGAAAATGTTGGTTGAAAGCTAATCTGAATTTTAAAAACTGTAATTGTCATTATCATCAGCGTGTACTTCATCTGGGGAGGAGTGTGACCTGAAAGGAAAGCCATTCTCTATATAAACTACTAGATCTTAGATTTCTATTAACTATGTGGCTTTTAGACCTAAGATAAAAGTAGCAGAAAAAAAGAGTATTAGCTTCCCTGTAAGGTGAGACATGAACGAAAATCATCGAAAACCCATCTGCCCTGACTCTATGTGTGAAAATTATGGCAGAGTTGATAATGTATTCCCATTGGTGAGAGCTCATTTCGCTTGGACACTTGTGTACATACCTTAGGCAAGTTACTTACTGAGAAGGAATCCTGAATACTATCAATACTGTGAGTGGGATTTGCTTGCACATGCAATCTGAATCTCTTAAAAAGTTTTGTCTTTAAAAGAGCAAATTCACAGAATGACCTTCAGCTAATCTATCTAAGTGTAGGCCCTGAATGCAGAATACATCTGCCATCTGTCAAGTGAGAATTCCTCTTTCACTCTTCCAACCCCCACTCCCTGTAAGTCCTCTAGGGACTGAAATAATTTAGGGAAAGATCTTTCTTTGCTGGCAAGGAAAGAGTGCATTTAGACAAATCATTAAAACCATTACCTAACAAAGTACATGTTCTTAAAGAACACAGTGATACTTGCCAATGAATTAATCAGCGAAATAGACTTTGAGAGAGTGAGATTAGCAGTCTTGGGAAATATTAGAATCCACGAAATGCCAGAGCCGTTTCAGTTGCCATAAATTTCAATCCAATTAAGAGGATTTCCTCTTAACATTTTAAGATTCTCTCTAGATGTTGGCCTCTTTGTTACTCTCTACTGTTGTAACCAGGCCTAGAACAACCATGGTGACTTTCCTAGTGCTTGATAGAAAGAATCATTTATTTAAATAATTGATCATTCAATTAGTAGAGCAAATGTTGAACAGTTGGACAGTTCTTTTTATCAGTGTTGATGGGAAGTAATTGGCTGTAGTTCATTATGAAACAGAATATTGAAAAGTGTGATTTTTAAAATAAGAATATTAAGTACAGCCTGCCCCCGCACCACCAAATAAAGCTTTCTTACTTGCTCTTTTTTGTCATTTATTTTTTTTTCCCCATCAGTGCTATTACAACCCAAAAGAAAATCAAGCCACTGGTTATATTTCTTTAATATTACTTTGCTCAGGGATAAGTGACTTGCTTATACTAATTGAACCTACCAGCTGCTTAATTGGGAGAAACAGGTAATTATCACCTTCTTTAAGATTTACAGCATGGCTAACCAGAAGCTATGGTGGCATAGTGGTAAGACATTACACTGCCAACCCCAAAGCAGGTGGTTCAAGTCTACCAGAAGCTCCTAACACTAAGCCACGAGATCTCCTAAACATATATAGGAACTCTAGCGCAGGAGAGGAAGACCCTCTATGAGGTGGATTGATTCAGTGACTGGGGTAATCGGGATGGGTGTGTCAGAGGCAATACGATTGGCACAGGATAGAGCAGGGTTTACAACAACAACGGTAACATAGTGCAAAATATGTTGTGCTGCTAACTACGAACTTTGCAGTTGAAATTCACTATTGATTCTACTAGAGAAAGATCAACTGTCTCCTCCCATTAATATTTAAAACCTCAGAAACCAGAAAGCCCTATCAGATCCTACAGCACTGGGTTGTATGCATGTATGTGCATTTATAAACATTTATTTTGTTTATTGCCCTTATTTTTAAATATTTTCTTATTGACGAAAATATCCAAAATAAAATTAAATACTGAACCTGTATAAGGCAGCCATAGTGGTGCTCTCAACCCAGAGGCAAGCAGTTCAAACTCACCAGCTGAGTGTATTGCCCCTGAGAACCTTCTGGAGGGTCAGTTATGAATTGGTTCCATCTTAACAGCAATGAGTCAATGTTGTGAATAATGCTCTAAGGTTGAGCTGGTAATTGAAAGGTCAGCTGTTGGAATCCACCAGCTATTCTAAGACCTCCCAAGAATATTTACAGCCTCAGATATGTGATGGAGGATTTCTACGAATCAGAATCTGCCAGGCAGCAGTAGACTTGGGTTGTTGGTGTTTGCTTCCACCCCCCCTTCAATTTGTTATTTATGCCTATGCTTGAAAGAACTCTTTCAGGATATCATTGAGAATATTACTTTTTTATTTAGAGATATACCATGGAATGCCAAAAAAACAAATAAGTCTGTTTTGGAGGGGGTGAAATCAAGTTTCTTCTTGGTGGCTTGGATTTTGAGGCTCCATCTCACATCTGTGGGCACATGGCCAGGAGAGACCAGTCCTTGGAGAAGGACATCATGCTCAGAAGGGTGGAGAGATGGTGCAGGAGAGCAAGACCCCAGATGAGATGGATTGCTACAGTAACTGGGGGGGTGGCTCAGGATAGGGCAGGATTTAGAGCTGTTGTAATAGGGTCACTGTAGGTAGCAGGCAAGTCGATGGCACATAACAACTACAAAAACAAACATTTAAAGTCAGATACATTATATTAGAAATCTAATCTTTTTTTCAATGTTTTTGTTATAAATGAGTCCTATATATAACGTAATGTCTTTTTTTTTACTTAAATGAAGCATCTGATATTTTTGTGACTGTTTACATTAACATGCATGATTAACATACTTTGTTTATAACAGTCATGTTTGCACTCCTGCAATTGTTCTGTTTCTCTTCATGGTAGTAAAGAATTCATACACATCTATATATTTCTCTTAAAATAATCTATTGTTGTTTCACCTAGCTTGTTGTTGTTTCTTTGTTGTTGTTAGGTGCCATCAAGTCAAGTATGACTCATACCAACCCTATGAACAAAATATTTGAACCCTGTTTTATCCTACGCCTCCTCACACTTCTGATACGCAAGAGCCCATTGTGGCAGTCACCATGTCAGTCCACCTGGTTGAGGATCTTCCTCTCCTTCGTAGACCCTCCACCCTTCCCAACATCATGTCCTTCTCCAAAGAACAGCTTATCCTAGCAACATGCCTAAAGTAGCTGAGGCGAAACCTCATCATTCTTGCTTCCAAAGAGCACTTTGGCTGTGCCCTCTCCAAGACATCCATTTGTTGTCAAGCAGTGTGCAAAATTAATTACCTATATAATTAAGACTCTTAAAAGAATGTAGTGTGATATCACTTTCTTTTTTTTTGTTGATTCTATCCTAGTTTAAAGAGTTTTCTTCAGTTATAACTTTAATAATCTATTCTAACTCATTTTTTGCTAGTTCACAACTTCTCTTATAATAAGCTTCATATCTCACTCTGTCATCTTTGCTCATCTTCTTAATTTAACTTTTTATTTGTTCATCCACTTCTCACCTGACAGTTTGTTGAGCATCTACTATTTGATGAATCTCTAGTCTAGAGAGAGGAAGAAAAAAGACAAATATAGTAAAATTCTCATTCCCAGGATTCATAAAGCATTTTCAGTATATGATACTCCAGTCTAAATTATTTTCAAATATATTCTTCTTTCTACTTAATGTTGGATGTTTTGATCTAATTTTCTAACGTTACAATATTGATTTAGATATTCAGTATTATAATTTATCTTCCATATTATTTTCAGCTTTTTGAAAGTGAGTAATATAAATAAATGTTTTCAAATTCTATATTTACTTCATATAGAATTTGTATTGTATGTCTTGACATACAATTTGTATTGTATTTTTGCTTAATTCTTTTTTTATTAATTTTAATGAACATTTACAGAGATTTTAGATTTCCATTCATTCATTGTTGCACTTTTCTCCCGGCACACCCTCCCACCCCCAGTTCGCTCTTCTCTTTGAAAAGTAAAAGAAAAATTCCTTCATTGGTATATAATCCTCCCACGCCCCCTGGCCCCCACCCCGAGTATACTCCACTCTGCAACCTTCATTCCGGACTCTTATGATAATCATAATACCCTATAATATATTGTTTTTAAACTGTTCTCTCCCTCATCTGTTTCAATGCAGTATACATAATTTATCCAGTTTTTCTCATTCTTACCCTGACCCTGATGTCAGTCGCATTCTACAACAGTGGCACTATGCAGTGTTTGTCCTTTTGTGACTGAGATATTTCACTCATATAATGTCTTCAAGGGTCACCCATTTTGAATAATATTGCATGAGTTCTTTGTTTTTCAATGCAGCGAAGTATCCCATTGTGTGAATATACCACACCTTCTCTATCCATTCCTTTGTTGATAGGCTCTTAGGTTGCTTCCAACTCCTTGCTATTGTGAACAAAGCCGCAATAAACATGCACGTGCATATATCTGCTTGGATGTCAATTGTGGTCTCTTTGGGGTATATTACCAGTAGTGGAATTTCTGGGTCAAACGGTATCTCTATTTGCAACTTTTTGAGAAAGCACCACCCTGCTTTCCACAGTGGTTGCACCATTTTAGACTTCCACCAACAGTGAATAAGTGTACCAGTTTCTCCACAACCTCACCAGCATTTGATATTTGCTGTTATGTTACATTTTGCTATTCTGACTGGGGTGAGATGATATCTCATAGTTATTTTGATTTGCATCTCTCTTAGAGCTAGGGATTTTGAACATCTCTTTATGTGCTTGTTAGCCATCTGAACTTCTTCTTTAGGGAAGTGTCTGTTCATATCCTATACCCATTTTTCAATTGGATTATTTACCTTTGTCTTGTTGTGGTTCTCATGTATTTTATAATTTCTAGATATAAGTCCCTTATCTGACATGTCATTACCAAATACTTTTTCCTTGTCTGTTGCTTCCCTTTTTACCCTGTCGAAGAAGTTTTGGGATGGGCATAGGGATTTGATTTTTAGAAGGCCCCATTCATCTATTTTATCTTCTCCTGATTGTAGATTTTTCAGGATACATGGAAGACTGTTTATGTTTGCTTGATTCTTTTTTATCTTGAGTAGAAAGAGGTTAAATGGTGTCATACGTACCACCCTTAAACCTCAGTAGTAGAATCTGCCCCTGGGCTTTACATTTTAAGGGATCTCAGTGCTGGCCTCCTTCCAGAAAACTTCCTCCTCACAAACCCTTCTTTTAGACTATGCTGTTAAGCTCA
Organism: Elephantulus edwardii; assembly: GCF_000299155.1. Lineage (NCBI taxonomy): Eukaryota > Metazoa > Chordata > Mammalia > Macroscelidea > Macroscelididae > Elephantulus > Elephantulus edwardii. Next base: position 2,128,858 of record NW_006400044.1, on the reverse strand, counting down.
GAATTCTCTGCTCAAGTGACATTAGTTTGCTTCCAGGGCTCGAATGAACCTTTCTGCTGTTCTTTCATAGGAAACAGAACTGTTAGTGTATATGTCCCTAGCTACATTCAATGGGTAGCTAATGAGCAACTTTTTCTACAGCTATGAATAGGATTTGAGTGAATGAACTTGCTTGGTTATACAGGTGCACAGAAGGCTACTCCTGGAGAATTAAGGAAGCAGAAGTGGAAAAAGAAGGAATCATTTCTCTCCGTGCCCCATGAAATTGAGCATGGAACTCATGGCATGTAAAGAGTTGGAACTTGGCCCTATAATCCAATTTCTGAAAGGGTTTTTGGGTATTTTTTCCAAGACAAGGGATAACAAATATATCATGTAATACTTTTTTAGCCTGATTTATACCTTGATGTATTTAGACATATGGTATATGGATTTCAGTGTGTACTGTTTTCTTGAGCATTATAAATATTCAAGATCTGTGTTGAGATACCATTTTCTTTGTTATCTTGAATTGTATTTCCAATCCTTTGAGACCAGTTTTTGCGTGATGTTACTGTGATATTCTCTTGTTCTTCACTTAACATCAGAGTTCCTACTCCTTGAATTTTGTGTTAGAATACAAGCCTACTTGTAATAAAATTAAAGGATAATTCAGAGTCATTGTTTAGATTTCGAGACATATGGCTGTTGGAAAACAACAAGAGAGCAAGTCTCATCTATGGTGAACATGTAAAAGATTGTCATCAAAATAATGCTTTTAAATTGAGAATTGTTTATCAAATCCAAATAAAACCATATTCTTCTTGTCTCTTATTTTGAAACCCACTAATTTTGCAATTCAATGGTAAGAAGAAATTTAAGCATGCCAACCCCTTATACATTGGCGGGAAAAATTCAGTGCCATCTCTTATTTTACTTTCTAACAACAAAGACTTCTATTTCCTATAAACTGAGGATTCACTCATTTACTTATGCTGTTGCTGTTACAAAGAGCCTCTGTGTCTGCTCTGACTTACTGACGTGTTGTGCTGGTTGTTGTGAGGTACCATCAAGTTGATTCCAATGCATGGTGACCTCTTATTCAGAAAATAAAAACCTTAATGAATCCTACATCATCCTTACAATTTCTGTCATCATCAAGCCCATTGTTGTAGTCACGATGTTTATCTGTATTGTTAAGAATCCTCATCTCCTTTACTTGCCTTTCCAAGGACTGATCCAACCTGATAACAGACCCAAGGTATGTGACATGAATTCTTACAGTCCTTGCCTGTAAGAAGCACCTGCCTCTATTTCCTTCAAGAGAGATTTGTTTTTTGGGCAGTCTGTGGTGAATCCAGTACTCTTCGCCACAATCAAAGGCTTCAGTTTTTCTTCAGTCCTCCCTTTTCATTTTCAGACTTTTGCATGCATATAAAGCATTTGAAAATATCATGGGTTGAGTCAGATCCATCTTAAGTCTTTTAAATGACATTGTTGAGTATGTGTCACTGTGCTGATGCTGCTAATTTTGTAATGAAGTAAATAAGATTTTGGTGACTGTTGTGAGGAGGAATCAGATAAAATCATGGTAATAAGTGAACATATGCCATATTTAGAGAAGAAGCCTTGGTGACACAATAGTTAATCACTTGATTACTAACCTGAAGGCTGGTGTTTTGAACCTACTCAGCAGTTCCACAGAAAAAAGACCTGTGAACTACTCTTGTAAAGCTTATAGCCTTGAAAACTGTGTAAGACTGCTATCTGTAACATGATTTCTAGGAGTAGAAAAATGTATTTAATGATATCTAACAACCACGTAAGGAGAGCTAATGGCCTAATGGGTAAGAAGCTTCACTTACTACCCAAATGTTCACAGTTTGAATCCACCAGTGACTCTTCAGGAGAAAGATAGACAGTCCCTTCCTTTGCCACTTGTTTGTGAAAACCTACTGGATGGCCAGCTAGGAGTCAGTTGTTTTTGTTTGTTTGTTTGTTTGTTTTTATTTTTACTTTATTATTTGAGTGTGTGTGTACCGTCAAATCAGATCTGACTGGTATAGGAGGAGATTGTCCCTCCTTCCT